>NC_081376.1:50648724-50996188 GCF_030684315.1 Stegostoma tigrinum | reverse complement strand
CACTTACTGCTGAACTGGCCCACTCTTGATCCACTGTCACTGCAGGACACGACCCAAGCATTCAGCTCCTGCCAGGTGGATCCTGTTCGCGACCCAACTCCTTCCCGGCTCCTGAAGTAGGTGGTTAAAAGGGTGGGGGATTAGGGGGTTGGGGGTGGGATAGAATTAGAGTAGAATAGAATCCCTACAGTATGGAAACATGCTCTTCAGTCTAACAAGTCCTCAGAGCATCCCCTCAATCTACACATCCCTGAATACTACGGGCAATTTAGCATGGCCAATCCACTTGGCCTGCACATCTTTGGACTGTGGGAGGAAACTGGAGCACCCGGAGGAAACCCACGCAGACACAGGGGAGAATGTGCAAACTCCACACAGTCAGTTCCCCAAGGCTGGAATTGAGCCCGGGCCCTGGCACTGTGAGGCGACAGTACTAACCACTGAGCCATTGTGCCGCCCCTCCCAGAGAGGAGAGAGAAGAGAGAAGAGGAAGAGAAAAAGAAAGGAAAAGGACAGGGAATTGGTGAGCAGAGTGCGAGAACAATAAAAGCTGGCCAATCAGTGATGCCCACGTACCACGACTGAGTAAAAAAAATCAAGCCCTACACAACTATGTGTCAGAGCGTAGAGTGTAAAAGCCAGTGTTATGGACTAGACCAAATCCCTCAAAATACGAAGATAGCGTAGACCCTAACTTTTGCTTGTTTTAAGGACAAGTGCCAAGCATTGTGTTCTGGATGTAATTTGATTGGCCAATCTTCTGTCTTGAAGCAAAATTCACTTTGTTCATTCACTACAGTTAAAATGCAACAAAAGAAAGAAGAAATTGGAATAAGAGATAACAAAGTGTGGAACTGGATGAACACAGCAGGCTAAGCAGCATCTTAGGGGCACTCCTAAGAAGATGCTGCTTGGCCTGCTGTGTTCATCCAGCTCCACACTTTGTTATCTTGGATTCTCCAGCATCTGCAGTTCCCATTATTTCTGATAGAAATTGGAATAAGTTAACTGTACCTGAAAACTTAACAGAATAATGGACAGTACTGGTTCCAATACAGTAACATCCTATAAACACATCCTTGGCAAACACAAGTTCGGAAATATAGATCGTCTCGCATGCAAGCCTCCAAACCAGGAGGAAAAGCTTCAAGAGAAAACTGTGTGTGCATGTGTGTGTACGTATGTGTACAGCAGGGAGAGATGTGCTGCATCTTCCAAGCCTAACTTGTGTAAGTGCCACTGAAAAACTAAAAGTAAAAATCCTCGTTCTGTGGGAGTTTGAGCATTCAGGTTTCTCCTATTGTTCCAACTTAAGGAAACAACCCAAGGCTTCACCAGCTGTGTACTTTATTGGCTTTGGAGCAGACTGCCTGGGCTCCCTGCCACAATCTTCCTTCATTTTTAAAAAAAAGGACAAAATACACCCCTTGAAGCCACAGTATCATCACACTCAGGTAAAAGACAACAGCCCACTGAAACAGATTTCAATTTAAATGATCCAATTCCACAGGCAGAATGTTATTTAGGCTATATTGAGAATTGTGTCAGGCATGCTGATGAAATGTACAATTTAGATTGAAATTCACTACAGTATTGCACAGTGCAATTTAAGACAGATTGGCAGTTGAATCTAAATGAGCAGTTTTTGCCTGCATTGTACCTTTACCTCTCTGAGTAATAATATCTTCATTTCTCCTACTTTTACTTACTTTGTGGTATCTCATGTCCTGAGAGAAATGTGAATGTTATTTCTTATGCTTAGTACTGGATTAAGAAATAGCTACTACCTAGAACTACAGGAGTGATTTGTATTTCATAGCATCTTTAGTCATTCCAGACAGTGATAGATCAACGCTTCCGTGCCTTGCCTCCTGTCATCCATCCTTCATAAGCTTCTACACGTGCAAAACTTTGCTTAGGTTTGAACTCTCACCAGTTCCCTTTTACGAATAGACTCTGTAGTTGCTGACCTACTTCAGCTCAAGGTCCAACAATGTCTTGATTTTAGAATTCTTATGTTCAGATTTTCCTTTATTCTTTCTTGGGATACAGGTGGTGCATTTGCTGTTCATCCAAAAATGCTCTGAATTGAGTGGTTTAGCATGTAGGTAAGAATGGCAGAATTCCTCCACTAAAGTATGTGAGTGAATCTGATGATTTTTATGATTATCAAAGATAGTTTCATGATCATTATTCAGGTTTATTAATTGAATATAAATTCTGCCAGCTGCCAAGATGGGAATTGAACCAGGGCCCTGAACCCGGGCTTCTAAATTACTAGCCCAGTGACATTATCTCTATGCCATCACCTCCCAGAATGGTTTTACCTTTCCCCTGCTGGGTTATATAAAGGGAGTTGAGAAACAGCTTGTGTGGTGCATTAATGCTGGCACTTATTGGTTGGGCTGAATGGCCTGAGGCCTCAGTATAAGCCTGTTAATCCATTATGGAGTTTTGTTTTAGCAAAATTTACTGAGAGTAGGAATACTGATTTACCTTTTCTCTGCTTTCTATTTTGTGGTCTTTCAGCCAATGAAAGCAACTGTATTGCCGACTGCCATCTCAGATGAGATGATCTAATTCAGTTCAGATAAGGGTTCAAACCTGGACTTCCCTGGTCTATATTCACTATTACTATACCATATCAGCAATGTGTTTACTACTAAACCTTTCAGGGCATGCTAAATTGTGGTTTTATTTTATTTAAAGTGGAAATTTATTTCTGTTATCCCTTCCTGCAATCCTGGGCACTTACGTGTATTCGCACTATTTGGGCCTCAGTTTGTGGTCAAGCATTCAAAGTGCTGCACCTTCATCGGATGATGACGTCATAGACGAAAATTGTAGTTATTCTCAGTTTTCTGGAAGAAATGCTGCAGACATCCAGATAAATAATTTTGAGATTCATTTCTTCATTGCCGAAAAGGCCTGGTATGGTGATCATAGCAATTTAGTGTGGTTAATTCAGCCAGGGGAGAATATTTCCTTATGATATCTTAAATAGTACTAGGACAGTAATAACATAACGTTGTATAATATGTAAAAGGCATAATGCTGAGGACCTCCAATATTTAGATAAGTTGTGTGTTATTTTAAAACTTCTTAAGCTTGCACTAGCAGCACTGGATTGCTTCAACGGTCTAGTGTAACAGATGGTACACCTTTTTTTCCCCAGATCACTGCGAAACTTACTTGATGGTGAGATGGAACATTCTGCAGCACTCAGGCAAGAAATTGACAACCAGCAAAAAAGACTGGCAGAACAGGATGAACGACATGCTGCCAAGGTTCAGGCATTGGCAAGGTAGGAGAGGTGAACCACCCTGGGACAGTACTTATGGAAAGGGAGGATGGACTTCGGGCATCATTCTATGAAGGGTAAAGTGCTACATGCCGAAGTTTCTTTTGAGATTGCATTTACTTTTTCCAGTTTTTGGCAATACATGTGTATCCAATTATGTGTAGAAAGTGGGAAAGAACAAGAATTACCTCATAGCAAATTTACTTATGAATTAAAGTGCTTTAGTTAAAAGAGTTGGATGATCTATAAGAAATAGACAAGTCCCCTGTGTGTTCTCCTGTTCGTGACATTATTTGTTATCATGTTTTTGAGAGAGTGAAAACTCATGAAAACTTCACATATGATGAACTGCACTGATACAGTTAATATAGTCAATCACAATTGAGCCAAAAACATTTGGCGAAGTTCAGAAATTAAATCAAGATGTACATGCACATTTGCACATATTTGCCTGACTGTTAAAAGGGACAAGTTGTATCAATTTGGATGGGAAGTCTGGACATTTTCCCAGCTTTTAGGAAATTTCACACCACAGTATGCATCTTTTCAATTAGTCAGCTTCCCCCATTCATCTTGATTAACAAGTTTGCAGTTGGGTGGGGACATCTCTGGAGCAAGGCACCTTAGGGTCTGAGCCATGACCCTGTGAATGGTAGAAGATTAATGGAGGGGATTTGGGAATGGCTTTGGTTCTCAGAGGAAACAACTCCTCCTGACTTACAAGCAGTTCTGCAAAGGCCCTTAGCTCTCCCCTACCTCTGTCAGTATGATTCACAATTTTGTAGCATAGGGTTAGCAGAGTTTCTCACTCCAGATGTAAGCTGGATTTCTTTTTTCTCCTGAACTGATGACAATATGTAAAATAGGTGATCATTTCATCTTGTTAGATTTTTGAAAATGCAAACAGTTTCAGGAGAGGAGAGGTCACACTGCTGGGAGTTTTTTTACAGGCCTCCGCAACGTTCCAGGGATGTGGAGGAGAGGATTGGCAAAACGATTCTGGGCAGGAGTGAAAGGAACAGGGTGGTCATTATGGGAGACTTTAACTTCCCCAACATTGACTGGAAATGCTATAACTCTAGTACGTCGGATGGATCAGTTTTTGTCCAATGTGTGCAGGGCAGCTTCCTGACACAGTATGTCGAAGGGCTGACAAGAGGGGAGGCCACACTGGGTCTGGTACTTGGTAATGAACCAGGCCAGGTGTTTGACTTAGTGGTAGGTGAGCACTTTGGAGAGAGTGACAATAATTCTGTTACGTTTAGTTTAGCGATGGAAAGGGATAGGAACATGCCACAGGGCAAGAGTTTTAGATGGGAGAAGGGCAATTATAATGCGATTAGGCAAGGCTTAGGAGGCATAGAATGGGTTAGCAAAATGCAGGGGAAGGGGACAATCGAAATGTGGAGCTGGTTTAAGGAACAGATATTGCGTGTCCTTGAGAGGTATGTCCCTGCCAGGCAGGGAGGAAGAGATAAGGTAAGGGAACCATGGTTTACTAAAGAAATTGTATCTCTTGTTAAGCAGAAGAGGGAGGCTTATGTGACGATGTGACAAGATGGTTCAGATGAGGCGATGGAGAGTTACAGATTAGCTAGGAAGGATTTAAAGAGAAAGTTAAGAAGAGCAAGGACGGGACACAAGCAGTCATTAGCAGGTAGAATGAAGGAGAACCCTAAAGCTTTCTGCAGGTATGTGAGGAATAGAAGGATGACTAGGGTAGGAATAGGGGCAGTCAAAGACAGAAGTGGTAAGTTGTGTGTGGACCCTGTGGAGATCGGAGAGGTGCTAAACGAATATTTCTCAACTGTTTTCACTTAGGAAAAGGACAATATTGTAGAGGACAAGACTGATTTACCAGCTACTAGAATTGAAAGGATTGAGGTCAGTAAGGAGGAAGTGTTATCAATTCTAGAAGGTGAGAAGGTAGGTAAATCCCCTGGGCCGGATCGGATTTTTCCGAGGATTCTCTGAGTAGTTAGGGAGGAGGTGGCAGAGCCTTTGGTCTTGATCTATGAGTCCTCATTGTCTACAGTTTTAGTACCAGAGGACTGGAGGATTGCAAATGTTGTGCCCTTGTTCAAGAAGGGCAGTAGAGATGACCCAGGTAATTATAGACCAGTGAGCCCCACGTCTCTTGCAGGAAAAGTTTTGGAAAGGATCATAAGAGATAGGATTTATAATCATCTAGCAAGCAAGAATTTGATTGGAGATAGTCAGTAAGGATTTGTCAAGGGCAGGTCGTGTCTCACAAACCTCACTGAGTTTGTTGAGAAGGTGACCAAGCATGTGGATGAGGGTAGGGCAGTTGACGTGGTGTACATGGACTGCAGTAAAGCCTTTGATAAGGTTCCACATGGTAGGCTATTGGAAAAAGTACAGAGGCATGGGATTGAGGGACATTTAACAGTGTGGATTAGAAACTGGCTTTCTGTAAGAAGGCAATGAGTGGTGGTTGATGGAAAATATTCAGCCTGGAGTCCGGTTACCAGTGGTGTGCCTCAAGGATCTGTTTTGGGACCACTGCTGTTTGTCATTTTTATAAATGACTTGGATGCAGGCATAGGTGGATGGGTTAGTAAGTTTGCAGATGACAGTAAAGTCGGTGGAGTGGTGGACAGTGTGGAAGAATGTTGCAGATTGCAGGTAGACTTGGATAAATTGCAGAATTGGGCTGAAAGGTGGCAAATGGAGTTCAATGTGGATAAATGTGAGGTGATTCACTTTGGGAAGAATAATAGGAAGCAGAATGCTGGGTCAATGGAAAGATTCTTGGTAGTGTGGATGTGCAGAGGAATCTTGGTGTCCATGTACAAAGATCCCTGGAAGTTGCCACCCAGGTTGATAGTGCTGTTTAAGAAGGCTTATGGTGTGTGAGGTTTTATTGGTAGAGGGATTGAGTTCCGCAGCCGTGATGTCATGCTACAACTGTATGAAACGCTAGTGCAGCCTCACTTGGAATATTGCGTGGAGTTCTGGTCGCCCCATTACAGGAAGGATGTGGAAGCATTGGAAAAGGTGCAGAGGTGATTTACCAGGATGTTGCCTGGTCTGGAGTGAAGGCCTTATGAAGAAAGACTGAAGGACTTGGGTCTGTTCTCACTGGAGAGAAGACGGCTAAGGGGGGATTTAATAGAGACATACAAGATGATCAGAGGATTAGATAGGGTGGACAGTGAGTCTTTTTCCTAGGATGATGACGTCGGCTTGTACAAGGGAGCATAGCTGCAAATTGAGGGGTGATAGATTTAAGACAGATGTCAGAGGCAGGTTCTTTACTCAGAGAGTGGTAAGGGCGTGGAATGCCCTGCCTGCCAATGTAGTTAACTCAGCCACATTAGTGGCATTTAAACAGTCCTTGGATAAGCATATGGATGATGATGGGATAGTGTGGGGGGATGGGCTTAGATTAGTTCACAGATCGGCACAACATCGAGGGCTGAAGGGCCTGTACTGCACTGTATAGTTCTACATTCTATGTTCTATACTGCATCAAGATAAAATATATTCTACACACCCCGCCACAGCCCACCTTTTTAAAATTTATGGAATGCAAACCAAAACACTCAGCGTGTATGACAGTAAAGTGTTTGAAATTTGGCTTTCATATGCCTTTTGAAGAGCATGAGCAGAAATTAGTAGAAGCTGGGTAAAATACATTATCATATTTGTTGGCTTATACTGATGCATCCTGCAAGTCTAAAATATATGATTCAAATTTATTTCAATGTTAAAACTGGGAAATAATAACAAATTTGAGGTCAGGCATTTGGCAAAAGCTGAGGTCTTCATATAAAATCTGTGGTCAGGATATTCAAGGCACAGAAGACTCTTTAATTGAAATAGGAATTTGTTTTGATTCAGTTTGTCCTAGCTGTTGGTTTGAACATTTTTATGTTTCATTTGCTGAGGACAAAATGATTTTTACAATCTAGTTAGAGATCAGTTAACTTAAAAAGAAATTTGAACTTTGAGTTTGAAGCTGAATGGATGGCACAAGATTTCATCTTTTAAGACATTAACTGGGACAAACAATGTGAACACATTATGCCAGACACCATTTCTGTAGTTAACGTATACTTTAAACTATAGAACTAAACTTCTAGCATAACTCAGAAAACCTAATCACAGGTACACATCACATGTTGCTTGTATTAGAGTTTGATTCTTCTTCGATCAGGCCAAACTGAATGCTTGGATCCCAAAGATTTCCTTCTGGTCTTTTCCTTCCTGAGCCTGCTAACTATTAGCACCCACTTTCTGATTTTTTTGATAGTTTGCCTTACAGCTGAAACTCGGCAAATCTTCTTGCCTGGTTTTAACTCCATGTGAATTTGGGCTTGTCAGTCAAAGTATATGTTCCCACCCATGTTATTACATGGTGGATCTTAGAAATCTTTGGCCTCTATTTGCTTTCTCTCTCCTGTACCAAGACAGGGTAACTTATCATTAGTGGTTGATAATTTCGGAAAGTTTGTAACCTGAAATCACAGTGCCTTCTTCTGTACCCTACCAATCTCAAAGTCTCTCATAGTGACACTGCAACTCAGATGGACCCTGTATCTAGGTAGAGATGCTGATTAGCCATCCTTGAGAGTCCAACTGTCTCTCATCTTGGAATTTAATGGGCAATTTTAGGCAGAAATATGTAGAACTGAACATTCTAGTGTTTTCCTATGATTGTGTAGACTCAGAATATGTACACTGTTAGCCTACAAGCTGCAACGTTGTCTCCAGGCATAAACACCTTAAATCTTCTTTCCAGGAATAGAGTTTTAGTCCCTGTTAGTGTCTAATAATCTATTTATGCTGGTTTGCTGTCAGACAGACATCAGAACAGATCATATGACCCCTATATTTTACCTTAAGTCAAAGACACAACACTAAAAGATAATCTTATAAACTTCATATTTGTAACAAGTCATTGAAAAGCTTTCAGCAAGTATTTTGAAAATATTGTGGACACAAGTTGCCCATATTCTGAATCGAGATTTTCATGTTGCCATAAACATTTCTCGTTATCAATGTGTATTGGAAAGTCTTGACACACAATTTATGAGAATGGGAAGTCATAGTACAGATAGGACACATACTAGTGGAAGATGTTAATGGACATAATTCTTTTATTTAACAGATGAACAACATGACTTTTTTCTCTGGATTACAAAATTACCACTGTGAATCTCTTTGAGCGACTTAACTATTGCAATTAATAGTTTTAAAATGTAGGATTTTCAAGTTGGGGGGAGAGGTGTTGTTTTTCAGAGCTGTTAATTAGTGCTGCTAATTTTGTCATGATTTCTATTAACACCAAGGGAAAGTGTCCTGAAAAAAAATTATTCTAAATTTAAAAAAAAACTGGTAGATATTGCACAGTTGGTGAAACTGCTGCTGTGATCTTTGTAAAATAACAGTTTCTCAGTAACGTTGTAATGTCAAGGATTGACAGGATTTTTAAATGCACAGTTAGATGCACTGCTTAAATTATTTTATGCATGTATAGGTGTCTATAAAGTGCATATTATTGAAATTTGCATTAAGAAAAGCGTTGATGCAGTCTTCATCTAAGGTGAAATTATTTTCCTGATGTGTCTCTAATGGAAAAACATCTATTCCATTAGTTGCAATTCACATATAAGATCTGTCCTGGTGTTTTATGTAGGTGTATTTGTTAACAATATGTCTGTAATGTTATTGATGATGAATAAAGTGCAGTGGCCTACTCAAGGACAGCAAGAACTGGAGATGCTGGAGTCAGGGTCAACACAGCGCGGAGCTGGAGGAACACTGCAGGCCAGGCAGCATCAGAGGTACAGGAAAGTTGATATTTTGGATTGAGCCCATTATAATGAAGGGTCCTGACCTGAAAACTCAAGTTTTTTGAGGCAGAGAGAATAGTTGAACCCTATATTAATGTAATCTTGTTTGAGGGACTTTTTAAGAAGCAACAGTACTCTGTGCCGTAAAACATATTTGTTCCTTTGCTTCAGTGATAATGGGAACTGCAGATGCTGTAGAATCCAAGATAACAAAGTGTGGAGCTGGATGAACACAGCAGGCCAAGCAGCATCTCAGGAGCACAAAAGCTGACGTTTAGGGTCTAGGCCCGAAACATCAGCTTTTGTGCTCCTGAGGTGCTGCTTGGCCTGCTGTGTTCATCCAGCTCCACACTTTGTTATCTTTGTTCCTTTGCTCCTGCCTAATGGTTTTTAAAATTTGAAAAATTTTAATTAACTACAGCCTCAAAAAAGTTGCAGCTGAATTTGAAAAATTATTTTAGTATCAAGAAGATCTGGGAGATGTCGGCTTTCAGTTCATGCAGTTATTTCTTCCACTTTCACTTCCAAAGGAAGTAGCACCATTTCAAATCCATGAAAACAATGAAAGGAAGCAAATGTCGTGTTCTTTTGGTGAACTTTTGAAATACATGAAGTGCCTAGAATCAGTTGAAGTGTGAGGAGATGTACATCAATGTTCTATTACTTATTGTAATACTTGCTGCCTATGGTTCAGAAAGTTAGGTGAGCAACAGCGCCAGTCACATAAATTAGATATGTGCCATTGGTCTTTAATCTCTGTTTAGTTTCTTGACTTAAGTCACAACTCTGACTCTGGTAAGCTACACTTAGTCTTGTTCTTTACAGGTAGAAAAGTGAAAAGGCCACACTTTCCACTCCTGATAGTACCATTAGAGTACCATTGGAGTATCATTGGTTACCTATGTGAGTGTGAACATCAGACGAGAACAGTTTGGATTTGACTGTGTTCCCATCTTGTGGCCAAATAATTGTTAATGTATAATGTTCTAGCTTACGTATGAGGAAGGGCTGTAGTGAAGCTGCGCATCAACAGGAAGTCAATGCTTTGGAATCCATATGGGGAAAATGGCAAACAAATTACAAAATTGATACCAAAACTTTGCTACATTTGCACAGCTGAAGTTACAAAGTTAATCATGGTGAATAACAGTTTACACCATATTTTACAGTTTAACTTTTCCATTCATTTCTAGTTGTTTGCTTCAGATCCAGGCTTCGTTCGTTATTGGCATGATCTTATGGGTGGATGTCTGCTACATGCAGGAATGTTTTATTTGTTCCGGCTACTAGTACTTTTCTCATTGCTAGTTGTGTTGGAATAGTTGACCGTTCCTGTTGATATCTGTCTTTTTGTCCCTGTCATCCGTGATTTTGTGTAATTTCAAGTACTCTTGTTTCGAATCAGAAATTCTGATAAATGATTTTTATAAAGCAGCTGTCAATAACTATAAGTCTGCAAGACGATGTTATTTGTTTTATATCAGAATTTTAATGTTGGATAGATCTCCCATATCAAGAGATTGAGACTGATAAGATCTTAACAAGATGAGCGCCTATCAATTTTATTTCTTAAATTTGGCCTTGAAATTGTTACATATGAACACCACTGTATACCATTAACATAGGATGACTGATGAAATCTGTACACACAGTGTTCAAGATTGTCATTCAAAAACTGACAAGTGTGACATTCTGATGAACTGTTGCATTTATTTGACGCTGTGAAATTATTCAGAAATGAGGATCACATTGATTTTCTACTTCCAGTGTCGCCTTTTCCAACTTATCTGACCTTACTGTAATACTAACTGCTATTTGGATTTGGCTGTTGAGAGACCTGGGTGTAGATGTTATTTAGGACTGCTGGTTTATCAGAATAAATTGCGTGGTGGAAATTGTTTTAATGGCTCTATTCAAACAAAGATTTTTCTAAGCACCAGAAAATTAGTCTTAGCGTGCATTTCTTCGTTAGACTGTGTAGGTAATGAGATACTGTGAGCGTAATGCGTGGCTGCTCAACTCGCCATGAATGAGGAAGCAGAGAGGGTGCTGTCATGGTTTAAAAGATGCAATAGTTTACTTGAGTGGATTGTGTGCTTTGCTCGTGTTGCCTTATTCTGTAACTCTCTCTAGTTCAAAATTAAATACAGGGACCAAAACTGTACACTAAAGTCCTCATCAACACCTTGTACATTTATAACGAGACTTCTGTTTTTGAACTCTAATCCTCCCACAGTCAAGCCAAAATTTCAATTGCCTTCTTAATTACTTGCCGTATCTACATACCAACTACTTGTATTTCATGCAGAAGAACACCCGATGCCTGCACATTTTTAACCTCCCTCCATGTGAAGAGTTGTCTGCCTTTTGTTTCTTATCAAAGTGCATGATCTTATATTTTCCTATGTTAAACTCCATCCTCTCAAGTTTTTGCTTACTCTCTCAACTTAGCTGTTTCCTTGCAGCTTCCTCATGTCTTCTTCATGACATGCCCTTCCAGCTATTTTTCTATCATCAGAAAATTTCGGTAGATTAGGTTCCTCTCCTCCTCCTAAGTAATTAATATAGATAGTCAATAATCGGGATTGTGGGTCTGAGTCTTGTGGCACTCCACTAGTTGTTTCTTTCTATCTTGAAAAGACCCATTAATCTGAACTCTGTCTTCTGCGTTGACCAATCCTTAACCTATGCTAAAACATTACCACCCTGACCATGAGATCCTATCTTGTGCTATTTTTACTACCTTTTATGTCGCACCATAAATATGCCTCCTGGGAATCTAAATGTGTTCACGTGCTCGTTACTCTTCTTCAACTCTGCTTGTTGTATACTCAAAGAATGCTACCAAATTTATCAAACTTTTCTTTTTGAAAAACCATGTTAACTCATTTGATTGCATTAAGCTTTTCTCAACGTCATGCTATTTTCTCGTTAATAATGGACTGTGGCATTTTCACAACAAATGTTAGGCTAATTGATAGGATGTGGGCAGCTGAATTATGGATAAGCTGAAGTTCAGAATTTGAGACTGAGATGCTGGCTGATGTCTGGAAGCAATGAAAGCATGAATGAACATTTCAGCAACAGTTATGCAAGTTGTGCTGGAAGTGGGTAATGCTATAGAGGTGGAAATAAGCAAGTTTTTGTGATGGGGAGGATGTTCATTTGGAAGCTCTGGTCAGTTTTTGGTCCAAACTGCAATTGTAGACAAGAAGCTGGGGAATGGAATGGAAAACATTGTTTATGACAAGAAAAGAAACTTGTAAAAGTTCAGTTGCAAAAATGTGTGGTTGGTTGAATACTAAATGCTTGACAAACAGTCTCACAACAAAGAGCTAGACTTGGATGGTGTTAGCTTGTGCGTGAAAACTGATCTAAGGTCTGCAATAATATTGTAAATACCGTATCTCTTTTTTTTGTACTTTCACTTGTAGACTGAAATAGGATAACTTTTCTGAAAAAATAACAAGGATTGTTGAATAATTTTTGCACTCTTTAAAAGCCAGTAACCTGACACTTGTTGTTTACATAGCTGTTTGTTTATTCATTCATGAAAGCCTTGTTAGAAGTAAACTGGAGTTAGGGGGCTGTGCACAAATGCTGATTGGTCTGTGAAGTCTTGAGTGGAGTCATGACCAGTTACTATTGACAAAAGCCTGTTGTCTTCCAACAGCTGTGTGATTGGCTTCTAAATAGCTGATCAGCTTTTGGGTGTAAATGTTTGGGCAATTGAACCTCTGGGGGAAGGAACTGTATTAAAGAACGTCTCAAACCTGAACATATCTAGCTTACTTTCTCTTTATCAGTTTTGTAAGTTGTGACTTTTAATTGAAAGGCCAGAGGCCTTTTACAAGTTTGAACCAGTTGCTCTGTACCTCCTGCAAACAAATGAAGGAAGATTGACAACCAGCGTTCTGATTAACAAAATCATTATTTCAGCAAACTCTGTGGACAGGGACCCTAACTGCTTTCCCAGTTTTTCCTGTCTATCCATTGCACCCATATTTGTTTTCTTATACCTATATATGCATATACAAGTGAAAATTGATGAGTGAATTAAAGTTTTAATTAGTAAAATTACATGTTGACGGTTCATAGTTGTTTATTTGCAATTAGAATCTATTTGTTGGTAATACACAGTAATTCTTATTAAGTACAGAAAACTGATCCACTCTTTCTGTCAATCTGGGCCTGAAAGAGATAATTTGGGGAATTCTGTGTACTTGTAAAAAATTTTGAACTTTTGTGACGAATTTGGGAAAAGCAGAGCTTGATTTCCAAGGTGTTACTGCAGTGAGGCGTAACATTATCAATTAGAAGCTTGTAAGGAAGAGGTTGGGGAACCAAGAGCATAAGTTTGGAACTCTGGAGATAAAGGCTTTGACAAAATTGAGCACGGGTTTATTTTAATAGATAGTAGATTCAGAGAGAGGGCAGTAGGTCATTTTTTTCATTTGAGGGGTATAATGATTGTAATTTTGATAAATGGATATGCCTCAGATAAGATGGCTCAAAAGAGAAATGCACAAGACCCTAGAACATTGGTGGAGTGTCTTGCTTTGACGTGGTGAGGAAGAAAGGGTATGGGGAAGAAAGATAGTGAATGAATGATTTCAGTGTTTGTTGTGAAGAAATTCACTAACGTTTGGAAACATGACTACACAAAATATAAGGCTAAAGTCTTAACTTTACATCTGTCTTCTTCAAGGAAGAAAGTGATGCGAAGTTTACATTAAAAAGGAGAGAGATTGTGTACAGAATAATAAAGACATGCTAAAAAGATTTACATTACTGAGACTTGGTAAGCCCACCTTATTCAAATGGAATCCATACCAGGTTGCTGAAAAAGGGGCAAACGTAGAAATAGCAGTGACATTCAATCTTTCAACCTTAATTAAATGCAAAGGTAGTGCTAGAGAACCATGGCTTGCTCATATTCTACCACCAGTTAAGAGAGGAACAAACCAGGGAATTACAGTTGGTCAGCGTAATTTCAGTAGTCCGCAAAGTAGTAGAAACCATTATCAGGCGCAAATTAACATTTATTTGGCTAGACATGGATTAATCAAGAGCATAGACTTTTAAAGGAACAATGTATCTGACCAACGTTAATGGAATTTTGTGTGGTTAATAAGGAAGATTGATTGCAATCGATTTTATATGCATGAACATTTGGAAGGCATTCGCCAAAGAGCCCCTTGAGACTCAATAAGATGAAGAAAATCTATGTAACTAAGGGTCGTTGGTGGCATGGATACAGCATTAACACAGTGCTAGGAAACAGAGAATCAATGAGTAGAAATTATAGATTGAAAGTAATTTGTGATAGGTCTGAAGAGAGAGACGATGATTAAATATTCCATCTAGAGTGTGAAGATGTGGGAAGTTCAACCGAAAAGGTGGTGGAAGATCATTCTATAAATCACTTTAAAGGTAAGTTGAACAAGAACTTGGGAGTGAGGAACTTGTAGGATTATGAATAAGAAATTAGCATTAAATAGGCCAAATGTTGTCGTCCAACTCTGCCAGTTTTATTGATTCTGTGAATGATCCCAGCTACTTCCACCTATTATGGAGTTAAGTAAGGTATGTCGTGAACAGAAATGATCTGGAAGTGATACGACTATTTGGCCTGTTGCTTTAGAATCTGCCCTTAACCTTTCGTTCTCTTTCCTTTTTCTAGACAGTTTTTATTTCAATTTGTTATCTTCTTTTCATACAATAGCTCTTTTTTTCAAATGATCTTTTGTATGGTACGTTGTTAAAGACTTCCTTAAAGTTTTTTTTAGATCACAACTATTGTAATTCCTCCATAATAATTTCATTTCTAAGTAAAAAATATTTTTTATTTCCTGCTCAAAGTGTTATGCTCATTGGCCCATAATAGGTTAATACTGTCTCGCTATTTCAATGTGAATGAATTAACTGGGCCTCGCTTTGTGACACACCAACCTAACAGAACCATAAGAAATAATTTCTTGATGGCCTCAAACTTCTTTCATTTTTTTGTGATTGATTTTAATATTTTAATTTGAATCTTAGAAATTTTGCTAAAGATTAAAAGGGTGGATGAAGACATATTTCATAAAAAACACATTGAGAAAGGGAACCTTTGACAGGGCGTTCTATGTTGTCTGTTACTTAACCACATTTTTTGTCAGCAGTGTTTACAATTTTCACAGTGTATCTTGGTGCATTTATTTGTGTTGCTCTGTTATCTAATAATCACAATGATCAGAGATTTACTTCTGGATGATGTTAACCTGACTTGTGACATGCTTTTTTCAATAAAAGTTGTCATAAGTGAACTAAATTATAAGAAAGCATTTATGTTTGGCATAGTATTGGGTGATCTTATTGGGTAAAATCCCCTTATGCCTGCAGGATCACGATTTGAATCTGATATATGCTGGAAAGCTAAATTTCTTCTGCTGTGCTGGCTGCAAGGCCCCCCTATGAAAATCATTTGGACAGGTGCCTACAATTGATGGCTGTTATAAATGAACAGCATAGAGTAATTATGATTTTGCAGTAAATTATAATGTTACTCAGAAGGCCTACAGAGTTGTTAGGCGTCCAAATTTTAGCAAAAAATCAAACTAACGCCATCAGTTTGGCATTGACACATATCAGGATGGAGTGATTTACTGTGCACCTGCAACATAGCAGGTGTGGCCTGATTTAATGTGGAATGGGAAATTCACTTTCATTGTCTAGTACTGACTGCTGTTATCTTGATGAGGAGTATTTAGGAAAATGTTTTCATTTTTTTTTCCTCTTCGAGGGTTCAGTTTTAGCGTGATGTATTAAAAGGGTTTGTTCCAGCAGCACATAGCTAGTTGTCTGTTCTCTTGAAAGTATCAATGAAGATTAATTAAGTTTCAACTACTCATTATAAGTGATCGTTATTATATTGTTACTTTATTTACATATTGCCAACAAATGGACACGTATACAGCATCTATGTGTCTGACAAACTTCAACAGGTCTCCACTGCACTATTCTACAACAACCAGTATGGTCTTTCAATTCTCCAAATGACTGTCGGATCAAAAATGCAGTGCAGCTGTGCTCATATGGTTTTTGAACTGGTTCAGTCGCAAGACAGAAATGTGATGCAATAATGCTCCCTGAATAATTATGACTGCAGGGTCAGAATATCTGTTGTGGCCTTCAAATGAATTGAATTAGTTTCAAAGCCTAGCCTTCAATGGTTAATGTACTTTTAGCCAGTAAATGTAATGAATAGTGTATTTTGCGTTACTGTTGCTGTTTCTAGGGAAGAAGGAATCCTGACCTTCATATCATACAGTTAACCACTCTTATCTTCCTAGACAGAAGAACACTCAAGGGCTGAAGCTTTGCTCATGATTTTGTTGCAAACCCAATTGAATGATATTATCTTTGACCTTATTTTGTGCTGTCACCATAATTTGTATTTGTATTTTTCAAATAAAAGCAGATCTGAAGAGATTAGCGAGATCACAAACCAGTGGATAGGGAGTGACAAGTCAGACTAATCTCCAAATTTTAAAAAACTTGCATGTAATAAAGGTTCTGTAAATAACATTTACTCTGACAGGAATCGAGCAAGAATCTAATTGTGCTACTCAAAGTATATAAAAGTTAGCTGGCTGTTTGACTGTTGGGCAACCTCAAAGCGGAGGAAGATGATCACCACCAGAAGCTTTCAGATGGCATTACCACTTCATGATTAAGGGCAGATGCCCCAATTCAGGGATGCTGAGTATAGTTGTATGGTTTGAGAGTTGACTACATAGAGTAGTTTTTCTACATTATTATGCTGTTAAAATGCTAATTGCCATTTTTCTGGGAATATCTGTCAAATGGATGGCATGTGAAGTCATTGTTGTTCAAATATTCAAAAACCCTGTAATTAATGCTGAGTGAATTAGTTGGGTTTGATAAATAATTGTAACACTGAAATCGATCATACGTCATGGAGGTATTAGCATATTTAATTTTTAAGTGACACAGTTCTGATAATTCACTGAGGACTGTGTCTTGCGGTAGTCATACTCCAGGAACCTACTTGAATTTCACATCTGACTCTGTACCATGTTGTGCTCAGTTAACTTGATTTTGTCCATTTGTCATTGTTTTGGAAGATTTTGAACATGAGTGAGGGTTATTTGGCGTAGAAAGAAGAAACTTTTGAATTGTTATAGATCTTTTCATTAATGAGTTTTGAGAAGATTTGTAGCTCAGGTTGAGGTTCTGGATGTGAGTTTACTCGCTGAGCTGGAAGGTGAGTTTTCAAACGTTCGGTCACCATTCCAGGTAACATCATCAGTGAACCTCTGATGGAAGCTTCATCGGAGGCTCACTGATGATGTTACCTAGAATGGTGACGAAACGTCTGAAAACTAGCCTTCCAGCTCAGCGAGTAAACTCACATCCAGATCTTTTCATTAACTTTGAATGTTTTAATGCAGTTTACAGCAGTTCACTGTTCCAATGAAAGGAAACACGCTGGCCAGTTGGTGCGCAGCAAGATGCAACAGCCAGTAATCTGATAATGCCCAATAGCCCATTTAAATGAGATAACAAGGTGTAGAGGTGAATGAACACAACAGGCCAAGCAGCATCAGAAGAGCAGGAGTGCTGACATTTCGGGTCTAGACCCTTCTTCAGAAATGAAATTCTGAAGCTTTGCTTATGGTTTTGTTGCAAACCCAATTGAATGCTTTGTCTTTGATCTTATTTTGTGCTGTCACCATAATTTACATTTGTATTTTTCAAATAAAAGCAGATCTAAATCAGGAAGCCAAGAGATTAGCGAGATCACAAACCAGTGGATAGGGAGCTACAATTCAGACTAATCATCCAAATTTTTAAAACCTTGCATGTAATAGAACGTTCTGTAAATAACATTTACTCTGACAGGAATTGAGCAAGCGCTGAAGTTTGGAATAGCAGTTCCTGCTATCCGTGAGCCCAGTTATATGTTTTTGTTTTAAGGAGTAAATGTTGACCAGAAGACTGGGGGAATCCTCTGCTCTTCCTCATTAGCTGCCATGGAGTCCTAGAGAGAATAGCTATGACCCCAGTATGTCTTTTCATTTGCAAGACCGTATTTGTAACTGTGCAACTGTCCCTTAGTACAGACAAGTAATTGCAGTGACTTTCTGGCAAATAATCTCTGGCTGCATTTATTGGTAAATGTGACAGAAAGGAATGCAGCTTAATGATGAGATCTTAAATTTGCCTGATAAGTCCACCCTATTTTATTTTCAAAACAAAATTCATGGTGAGCATGTGTAATGGAAAGTTTGTTTCCTTATTTGACAAATTGGGAATTTAATGCGGTAGACTTATTTTTGATGATGTCATCCATGTTGAGTGTTCCGTATGATTTTTATTTAATTGAGATTAGCAGACAAAGATCAGTTGAATTCAGACAAGATTACACAAGGTAATTGTGATATTACTTTACCTGCTCTTAATAAACGAAGGATTGTAAGATTTCAAATGAGAGCAGAATATGATGGAAATATTTAGCATCTATGCAAAGATATTCTATTCCAATGAAAGAACAAATTAAGATGCGCATAAATTAATAGTAGCTGTTAAGAGCCACTTAAAATGGTGGCCGGGACATCATCATGCAGTGTTATGATCTCAGTTGATGGTACTGCTGGACAAATCAGATCTCAGACTGTAAACCGGCCTGATAGATCATTTTTTATTAATTGCATAATGGTTGAAACATTAATCATGCAAGGCTACAGATCCTTTAATAACACAATAGATTTTTTCCACACAAAAGAATAGACTAATAAAATCAAAGTATCAAACTGTTTTAAAAAGTCTTAAGAGGGAGAACAAAATAATATTTTCAAACTATTTCCAAATACCATCCATTGTTGGAAATTCAAGTCCCGAGAAATTACCCCACAGATCTTCAGGGTTTATTTAATTGACTCTTGCCAGTTTTTTTCCTGTGAACTGTGGTGTTGTCTTGCATGAACATTCTCAAAATTGAGAGTTTGAACTTTCTCAGCTTCTAATAACCTGGAGATTTCTAAAATCTATACTTGTCTGGAAACTGCACAACCTAAACTTGTCAGGGGGTAACTTATTCATTGAACTGTGCTTAAAAACTCCTTTCTCGGAGGGAAACTGTACTTGCGCCCAATCCCAGTGAAGCCTCCTTTTAAACTGCTTTAAAAACTTTCAGTCTCTGAACTTTCTAACTGCATATCAATCTTGAATATTCTGAACTTTGAAAAAATGGCCTTTACTGATCAGTTGTATACTACAGTAGTAGATACAACTTTTTGTTAACATCGCAGGATTCTACTGCCACTTGAGTTCTGCGTAAAGTTTGGATTGGGTCAGTTAAGTTCCATAAAGGATCCCTGACTTTATCTTTTCTTAAAGAACACCCTTCACAAAAATAGTCAACACTCATGTGCCACCACTATTTTGAAATCGTAACCATGAAAATGTAACTTGTGTTGTTCAATTTTCATCACATTAGACTTGCCAGCTGGAAAGCCCTAGTGGGAAGATGATATGATCTGTTCTAAATGGAGGCACCCACTGGCTGAAATCTGCGATCAAGTATGGCCCTACCACCACCACTGAATTCACAACTCCAGACCTTTCCAACAACCACTGACCCACTGAACCATTGTCTGTGCCTCCCTGTTGGGTGCTTCACTCACCTTTTACATGAGGTTTCAGTCTTAATTCTTGGTGAAGGGTACACAGAACTATTGACGGTGGCCATTGCTCCTGGTGGCACAGTTATATTGGGCAGCTGACAGCTTTAGAAGATGAGATTTTTGCCCCACAACAGGATTTCTAATAGTAGGTGTTCTAAATTCCCCTGAAAAACATTGAATTCCATGAGGTCTCTTATAAACGAGTGTGGCAGAATTACCATGATTTTCTAGCCAACGGATAGGCTCCTTGGACAAGCAGTAAATTCTGCCCAAGGACCTTGACAGCTGAAAGGTGCATCTTCTAAAGGAATAGTAAAAAGGCCAGAATTAGAGGAACAGGGAGAACTTGAGGGTTGTGCAGCATGAGGAGATTACAAGAGTGAGACCATGGAGGAATTTGAAAACAACCTCAAGAATTTTTAATTCAAGACAGTGTTTAACCAGAAGCCATCATTGGTCAGTGTGCACATAAGTGATAGGTGAGCAAGGCTTGACACAAGTTAATAGTGCACTATGGAATTTTGAATGACCTCAACTATATTAGAACTATTGTTGTCAAATATATTTCAAAATAAAAACCGAAAGAACTGTGGATGCTATGAATCAGGAACTAAAACAAAGTTGCTGGAAAAGCTCAGCAGGTCTGGCAGCATCTGCTCAGGTAAAAAATCAGAGTTAACGCTTCGAGTCTGGTGACCCTTCCTCAGAACTTCCCCTTTCTGAGGAAGGGTCACCGGACTCAAAGTGTTAACTCTGTTTTTTCTATCACAGGTGCTGTCAGACCTGCTGAGCTTTACCAGCAACTTTGTTTCTTGTTCCATATTTTCAAAGTAGTTGGCCTTGCCGTACATAAAAGCTGACGATAGTATCTTAATGACTGAAGTAGTATTTTTTATGTGCTAATGTACATTTGTATTTCATTCAAGTTCACATTAATTTGATAAACTAATGGATGTTTTTGTTTGGTGCCTGCAGAGAAAACGAAGTGTTGAAGGTGCAGTTAAAGAAGTACGTGGGAGCTGTCCAAATGTTAAAGCGAGAAGGAGGCCAACTGAATGATGGTAAGAGTGTAGCAGCAGTCTTTAGAGAAATGGTGCATTAATTATGACATTAAGTAGTAGGTACAGTCGATCCAGATTTAGCAGCAATAATGATGGTAAAACTGTAAGCATTTGTTGTCATTATCAGTCTGGAAAGAACACAAAATTCTGTTAATGGAACATGCACTGAATGCAGAAATCTAAAAACTGCTGTCAGTGATTCCCTGTACCTTTACTGTTGAAGATTCCATGGATTGCACACAATTAGCCATGATTGGTGTTACAGAAACTCCCCTTTCACACTTTAACATCACTATTAATAGTCCGAGAAAAAAGTTTAGGATGATGATTAATAAAGTATAATTTCTAAACCAAACCTACTGCTGAGAATCATCTTGGCCTTTAAACTATTTTTGTGTATTGTGCAATATCAAATTCTTGTGTGATAAAAACCAAAAAATATGAAAACACAGAGCAGGTCAGCATCTGTGGGGAGAAATGATTAATATCTCAACATGAGACAAGATATGAACTGATTCTGAATCTTAACTTTGGGAACAGATTCAAATTAATGTCAGGGAAAAGTTGAAAACCATGTCACAAAGATACTCAAAATTCTGGACTTTATTCTTCGAGATCTGCAGTGAGTAGCATTGCTTTGCTGCTGGCCATCAAGCTCTGGATGGTTTATTGTGTCCGAGTGTGCCTCAGATCAAAGGTTCAGTTTCTGTTGTGCAAAATCTTGATGAGTTAACACCTCGCTCCCTTTTTTTCCTTCTCTTTCCTCCTTTAAAATGCTCTTGTGCTCCTGTGATGTATTTTGGCATATTTTATTAATTTAAAAGTTTTTTTTTCTGCAGTTACTGCTAAAGTTGAAAATTGCCTCAGTCTATTGCATGTAGGCCATCAAACACAATTATAAAGATTTCATATTGTTTCCAGTACAGTGTAGGGAGGAATTTACTCTTCCAGCTGGTCTTTTTATATTGGGATGATGATTAATAAAAGCCCATGTTCTGGTATTTGAAGTACTTTTCATGTGGTTGAACTGAATTTTAACCTAACATTTGAATTAAAATGTCTTGCTTTAAAATTATCGCTTGGTATGTTTATGGGCAGTAATGTGGTAAATTTTGATTAAAAATTTACTTGTCACAAAATAAACATTTGAAATTACGCTATCAATTCACCAATTAAACCCATTTTACTCAGCTGTAAGTGGCTTTATAAATACACAAAACTGTCCTTTGATTAAATTGGAGTTTTTTTGGTAAAGTTAAGTAAAATTCATTAAAGACCTTTCAAAACATGAATCGTGCCCAAAAATTCCTACTTAACTTTTGAAGTCTCATTGAAGATGTGAGAACAGCTGTAATTTATGGAAACACTCAGTGGTAGTCAACCCCAAGGCACAACCAATTTCATAAGTGGATCTAAGCTTTTCAATCTGACATAGAAGATTGTGCAAGGTTGATTTTTGCTGTTTTATTTTTCATAAGTTACAATGATTTTGGAGGATTCACATCAAATAAGGCAGTGAAATTGAGTGGAAACATATGACTATAATGTCGTATTGACCGCAGTAGGGTAAGAATCTGTTAATTTTATTCATATGCTTTACGTATTTTAGATTTTGCTTCTGAAAATTTGTGCCAGAAAGATAGAAATTATTAGGGTTTTTAAAAATGTTCTTGCTCCCTCTCAAAAAAAGGTTTGGCACAACTGTGTACCAGGAGATTAATCTGCCTGAATGTTAAGTATACCAGGGAGGATTGAAACATATGCGCCAAAGCATCACAAGGCTTGTTGAGACTGAATAACTGAATTGAGAAAGGACCAGAACCAGATAGTATCAGGAAGAAATGGTGTTGGAGAGTGACAGTTAATCAGGTTGTTATACAGTTGAGACACATCCACCGAAACTGCACCAATTTTGCTGCCTTTGGTACTTCAACAACTTTAATTATTCATTTCTATTTTCAATGAATTTTAATTGAGTTACTTGTGATATGTGACACTGAGCTTGCCAAAATATTAATTAAGATTTTAATTTCCTGGTTCCTTTTCATTTTTGAGATAAGCATTCTGTGGTGGCACATGTGAAGCACTTTCTAAGGAAATAAATGTCATTATTTCCCAGTAAGAGACTAATGTTTAACGACATTAATATAGCACGTCCTTTATGAAACAGCATTTATTGCCTTCTTGGAAAAAATTGTATCTCTATAACATTCCTACAAGTGTAGCAGAATTTTTGTTTTTTCTGAAAAAGAGGACATTTCAATTCCTTAATTATTAGTAATGCTTTTCCATTTCTTTGAGAAATTATTCAGTTTCAGTTTTGATCTTTTGGACTACTCTTTTGTTAACAAAGTTTGACCTTTAAACAGGAATCTTAAACGAAAACACTTTCTTTCTTGTTAATAGTTTGTGGCTGCAACAGAGCATGTCATTGATGTATTAATTTCCACTGTTATTGGTTTACATATTTTAATAATGTGATGTTAGCTTAATTAAGGTCTGTTGCCTTGAGAGCATTTCTGTTTGTGGCTTCAAATGTTTGTTGTCTTTCTTGTATTTTATCAAACTCAGCCAGCTGTCATTTTTTTTGAAGCAGTTTTGGCTGAAGGTGAAGTAATTTTTGTGCAATTAAATGAGTAAATTTTTCCATGTAATTAATGCTAAAAGGATACAGAGATATTAATTAATGCATCTTTAATACCTAAATATTGTTGACAAGATGGTATTGTTGGTTTTTTTTTAAAGCAATAGTTTATTGTCATTTATTGCAAGGGAAAGCTCAGCATACATGGTATCTTAATGGCGCCTCTTTTTGGACATTCTGAACTTAGATGAATTTTAAACATTTAGCAGGCATAGATAGCAACAATAACTCAAATTGGAAACTTGTTGCTGACATAGTGTGATTTGAGAATGTTTTTATGCTTATGCATTTAGGAACTTATTTGTCAAAGAATATATGTTATATTGGATCTTGAAATATCATTGGTTGATGTGGTCTTTATGGATTATTTGTCACATCTCTTTAAGGTAACACTTTTTGTTTCATAAGGAATGTGGCTATTAATCTTTGGAGATGGAGTATTTGGATGATGACCTCCCCAGTGTAAATATTAATATTTAAATTTCTGTGATTAGTAACGATAAATTATTTTTGCCGTAATGTTGCAGAAACAGTTTTTTATTGTCAAGTTGTTATTTACCAGATGTTGTTAACTGAAGTTGAATAGTTACTTAGCAGTGTGATCGCACCAATGATATCAGGTAATTTGCTTCAGGGATAGGATTGTAATTTCAGCACCCAAGACAAATTGATGCAGCGTGAAGATCAAGAATACTCTTTCAGATGTGTGAAACATTAGCTGATGTTTGACAGCAGTGTGTGGTGTGAAAAAATTTGTGTTGAGACTTAGCTGAGACCTGTCCATTGGAATGAGTGATGCATTCACAGTGTCATTTTGTACCAAAGACCACTTTAACTTGGCACTTACGAAATGAAAGCTCACCAGTTGTATAAAGTGGCTGCCAGAACTAATACTTCTCCAGACAACCATTTCTGTGTTTTGTGTGTGAACATTATTCTTTGAGTGGTCAGGGGTTTTTAATTCCCAACCAATAGCTTAAAAAATTTTAACACTTAATGGAAACGGTGTACATAGTATACAGTGTTAGTTTCACTTCTGAGCAAGCTCTTCATTGATCACTTGGAAAAGCATAAAGGCAGCACAACAGATGTTGGTAATTCTTCTTTGTATTAATGTTATATTTGGCAAAGTTTATATGCCTCAGAAAAAGATGTTTAACCATTATGTTGTTAGAGCTATACTTGTGAATATAAATTATGCTATATCATTGTAATACTTAGTAAATTGGAACCAGTATAATTTCACTTCTGGTGATGAAGTACATCAGTGCTTTATTCATATCAAATGGTACTTTTCAGTCAGGTTAGCCTGTCAACTGTTACTGATGGGCAATACTGGGAAAAAAACGTAACAAACTAACCAAAACCTTTCTGTATGCACACTGTCTATTTATGTTACACAATATTTTGAATGTGAAATGTGCTGAATACCAATTATATTTTGGGTATTTACATGTTATGGTTTGATTTTGTAGTGCCATTATGTTGCTATTATAACACAGCAATACGTTATATATATTTATTGCTGTTGTAACCACAGGAGGTACGGTTAGTAAGTTTGCAGGTGACAGCAAAGTGAAGTAGATCATCTCGGTGTAGAATGGGACCTTGAACAGATCGGCCAATAGGCCAAGGAGTGGCAGATGGAGTTGAGTTTAGATAAATATGAGTTGTCGAATTTTGCTAAGGCAAACCAGGGAAGGACTTAGACAGTTAATGGTAGAGTCCTGGGCAGTGTTGCTGAACAAGGAGAACTTGGGGTGCAGGTGCGTAGTTCCTTGAAAGTGGAGTTGCAGGTAGACAGGGTAGTGAAGAAGGCATTTGGCAATCTTGCCTTCTTTGGGTCAGGATATTGAATAAAGCAACCGGGAGATCATCTTGCAGCTGTTCAGGACATTCGTAAAGGCAGTTTTCGAATACCGCAGATAATTCTGGTTGCCCGTCCGGAGGAAGGAAGTTGCTAAACTTGAGAAGATGCTGAAAAGATTTACAAGGATGTTGCTAGCAGTGGAGGGTTTGAATTATAAGGAGACGCCGAGTAACCTGGGGCGGTTTTACCCCTGAAGCATCGGACACTGAGGGGTGACCTTATAGAGGTTTATCAAGTCATGAGGGACGTGGATAGGATGAATAGCCAAGGTCTTTTTCCTAGGGTGTGGGAGTCCAAAGGTAGAGGGCATAGGTTTAAGGTGAGAGGGGAAAGATTTAGAAGGGACATAAGAAGCAACATTTTCATGCAGAGGGTGGTCCGTGTATGAAACGAGTTATCAGAGGTAATGGTAGAGGCTGGTACAGCGTACAGCATTTGAAAGACATGTGGTTGGGGACATGAATAGGAAGGGTTTAGAGGGATATGAGCCAAATGCTGGAAAATAGGACTAGGTCAGATTGGGCAGTCTGGTTCGTATTGACGAGTTGGACCAAAGGGTCTGTTTCCATGCTGTATCACTCTATGACTCTAGTTCCTACCATTTCTCTGAATCAATTCCCACTTCTCTGATAAGCTGTTCGCCAACTTTCCTAAGATCTCTTTGTTTTGCTTAGTTTCTATTTTCCTTTCTGTTTGCGACTGAAGCAGCTTGGACCATTTTTGTACACTTACATTATATTCAGTTTGAATTATTATAAGTTTTGATCCCAACAGATGTTATTACTGGATAAATTAGATCCCAGTCAGGAACCTTACTTTATAGACCATATATTGTATTTGTTTTGTTTTTAATAAAGTGGCCTTTTGCTGAAACATAAGCATGCAATTCTGCCAATTTTGCTTAAACAACAAAACACAAGCTTATGACAGAAGGACTGAAGATAAAATAGAATAATCTAAACTATATATCTATATTGCAAATTCAAAGATTTTAAACACTCAATAAAAGTATAATCCCCTTTATCCCCAAACACTCCTTTATGAATGGAAAATAAACAGCTTTTACCTAATGCCTAAAACCCCCCTGAAACAGTTCTTAAAGCACCCCTCCTGCTGTACAACCCAAAGGACCACTGGCATCCATGTTTCTGACACCTCAGAAGGTTTAAGGTTTTTTTTCCTATTCATTTGTGGGTTATGTGCGTCGCTGGATGGCCAATATTTCTTGCCCATTTCTAGTTGCCCTTGAGAAGGTGGTGGTGACCTGCTGTCTTGAGCCACTGCAGTTCTCCTGCTGTGGGTTGATCCACAATGCTAATAGGGAGAGAATTCCCGGATTTTAACCCAACTACAGTGAAGCAAAGGCAATATATTTCCAAGACAGAATGGTGAGTGGCTTGGAGGGGAACTTGAAGGTTGTGATGTTTCCATATGTTTGCTGCCCTTGTCCTTCTGAATGGAAGCATTTGTGGGTTTAGAAGGTGCTGTCTGATCTTTGGTGAATTTCTGCAGTGCATTTGTAGATAGTACACAGTGTGGCTGCTGAGCGTCAGTGGTGGAGGGAGTGTGTGTTTGGGGATGTAGTATCAGTCTAGTGGGCTGCTTTGTCCTGGATGGTGTCAAGCTTCTTGAGTGTTATTGGGGCTGCAGTCATCCAGGCAAGTGGGGGGGATTCCACCACACTCATGATTTGTGCCGTGTGGATGGTGGACAGGCTTTGAGGATTCAGGAGATGAGTTATTCGCCGCAGTATTCCCAGCTTCTGGCCTGCTGTTGTAGCCACTGTGTTCATGTGGTGAGTCCTGTTGAGTTTCTGCTCAATGGTAACCCCCAGGATGTTGATAGTGGAGGATTCAGTGATGGTAACACCATTGAATATCAAGGGATGGTGGTTAGATTGTCTCTTACTGGTGATAGCAATGCCTTGGCATTTGTGGGCGAGAATGTCACTTGTCACTTGTCAGCCCAAGGCTGGATATTGTCCAGATCTTGTTACGTTTGAACATCGACTGCTTCAGTATCTGAAGAGTGGCAAATGATGCTGAACATTGCACAATCATTGGCGAGCATTCCCACTTCTGACCTTATGATGGAGGGAAGGTCATTGATGAAGCAGCTGAAGGTGGTTGGGCCGAGGATGCTACCCTGAGGAGCTCCTGCAGAGTTGTCCTTGAGCTGAGGTGATTGACCTCCCACAACCACGACCACCTTCCTATGTGTCCGGTATGATTCCAACCACGGGAGAGTTTTCTCCCTGATATCCATTGATTCCAGTTTTGCTCGGGCTGCTTGATGCCATGCTTGGTCGAATGCAGCCTTGATGGCTAGGGCTGCTACACTCATCTCACCTTTGAAGTTCAGCTGTTTTGTCCATGTTTGAACCAAGGCTGTCATGAGGTCAGGAGCTGAGTGGCCCTGACAGAACCCAAACTGGGCATCACTGAGCAGGTGCTGCTTGATAATACTGTTGATTAAACCTTCCATCACTTTACTCGTGATTGAAAGTAGACTGATGGGGCAATGATTGTACCAGAGATAATGGGAACTGCAGATGCTGGAGAATCCGAGATAACAAAGTGTGGAGCTGGATGAACACAGCAGGCCAAACAGCATCTTAGGAGCACTAAAACTGATGTTTCGGGCCTAGACCCTTCATCAGAAAAGGGGGATGGGGAGATGGTTCTGAAATAAATAGAGAGAGAGGGGGAGGCGGATTGAAGATGGATAGAGGAGAAGATATTATCTCTGATACAATTTTAACCTCACTGCGAAGCCTCTTCCAGGGATTCCTAACCTGAAGACGTTACCCTCCTCCCTCTGGACAAACCTCAGGGGATCTCTGTCCCACTGCAACTCCTCTCCACCTATGTTCTCCTCTATCCATCTTCGATCCACCTCCCCCTGTCTCTCCCTATTTATTTCAGAACCCTCTCCCCATCTCCCTTTTCTGATGAAGGGTCTAGGCCCGAAATGTCAGCTTTTGTGCTCCTAAGATGCTGCTTGACCTGCTGTGTTTGTCCAGCTCCACACTTTGTTATCTAGGGCAATAATTGGCCAAGTTGGATTTGTCCTGCTTTTTGCGTACAGGACATAATTGGGCAGTTTTCACATTGTCGGCAAGTTCTGGAGCATAAGTCTTCAGTCCTCTTGCTGGAATGTTGTCGGGGCCTGTAACCATTGCACTATCCAGTGTCTCTAACTGTTTCTTGATATCATGTGGAGTGAATCGAATTGGCTAATGACTTATCCGTTCTGCTGAGGATCTCTGGAGTGGGCAGAGATGGATCATCCACTAGGCACTTCTGGCTGAAGAGTGCTGTGAATGCTTCAGCCTTATCTTTTGCACTGATGTGCTGGACTCTCCCATCATTGAGAATGGGGATATTACTGGAGCCTCCTCCTCTAGTGAGTTGGTCAGTTGTCCACCAGGACTGCAGAACTTAGATCTGATCTATTGGTTGTGGGATTGTTTAGGTCTGTCTATCACTTGCTGCTTTTGCTGTGTGGCGTGCAAGTAGTCCTGTTTGGTGGCTTCACCAGGTTGACACATCATCTTCAGGTATGTCTGGTGCTGCTCCTGGCGTGCCCTCCTCCATTTTCCATTGAATCATCGCTGAGGACTTCAATTTTTGGACTGGAATTGCAACAGCATTTTATTGGAGATGGACTGTTGAGCTGCACTGCACTTAGCTTAAATAACCACTTCTGGGTTTTTACCTGGTCTGGAACTAACACAACTCTTCACTCTAAAGGCCTAACTCACTATATCCTTCTCTTGTTAGTGGCACTGTACCAAGTTCATAGAGTTATAGCGTCTTTACAGGACTAAAACACTATCCAAAATAAAAAGTGAAATTAAAAGTTTTTGTCACTTGGCTAAGGGTGCCCCCAATACCATTTCTATTAAAAAAAATCCAGAACAGACAAATAAACCTTATAGGCTCCATCATTTACCACGTGAGATGGCAAACAGCATGAAATAAACAAAAGTCCATGCACTGTTTCACCAGACCTCATAAAATGTTTTTGAAAATAAACTGCCAAAGTTCCAGAAATACTTAAAAGTTAATTAGAAACTTCAGATGCACAAAAAGACCCATTCGCTACAAGCTCAACCCAAGCCTATAACAACAAACACTCAAGATCATACATCTAAATCCCACAGTTTACATCATGTTATCCCAATTTTTATCTGTTCACGCTATATGGCGTCACTGGTTAGGCCAGCATTTATTGCCCATTCCTAATTGCCCAGTTAGGAGTCAACCAGATTTGACCAGGTAAGGATGGCAGTTTTCTTCTCTCAAGGACATTAGTGAACCAAATGGGATTTTTCTTACAACCAGCAGCAGTTTTGTGGTCATTGTTTGCTCCTTAATTCCAAATTTTTTTATTGACTTCAAATTCCACAATCTGCTGTGATGGGATTTGAACTCAGGTCCCCAGAACATTACTTGGGTCTCTGAATTAATAATCTAGCAGCAATGCCACTAGGCCATTGCTTCACCTAAAACACTGTGATGTGGAAAATCATTTAGGTTCATTTTTGAGCTTTAAGCTGACCAGAAATTGGATCCAAGGCCTCAAAATATCTTATAATTTTCCAGTGCCTGTCACAATTAATTATCTTGAAGTAATATTAAATTGCTTGCTTAGCCAGCAATATACTGAAGAAAGAGATCACAATAATCATGGAGTAGAGGTAGTTCCTAAAAACATTCTTTTCAGAAGACTTCTTTTCAAGTTGCTGAAAAGCTTTGTAAAGTTTAAACCTAACTTCTCTGCTTTTCTGCTCAGCACCTCTATTTATGAAGATAGATGTAGAATGCAAGTTTTTAAAAGGAGTATCCTGTTTGGGTTTGCTCATTGCTCTCTCGATCTGCTTGTTCTACTTCAAGGATTTCTGAACCTGTAGTCCATAGCCCCTGGACACTCTTTGAAAATGTGCAAACACCACTAAGTTTGTGGTAACAACGTGGAGAGCTGGATGAACTCAGCAGCATCAGAGCAGCAGGAAAGCTGACATTTCGGGTCTGGAGATAATGGGTCACATTGATACCATATGGCTGCAGGGTTCCCAGGCGGAATATGAGTTGCTGTTCCTGCAACCTTCGGGTGGCATCATTGTGTCCCCTCCCCCCACTGCACTCCCCTTCCCCCACTGCATCCCTAAACCAGCCCAGTTCATCCCCTCCCCCCCACTGCACCACACAACCAGCCCAGCTCTTCCCCCCCACCCACTGCATCCCAAAACCAGTCCAACCTGTCTCTGCCTCCCTAACCGGTTCTTCCTCTCACCCATCCCTTCCTCCCACCCCAAGCCGCACCCCCAGCTACCTACTAACCTCATCCCACCTTCTTGACCTGTCCGTCTTCCCTGGACTGACCTATCCCCTCCCTACCTCCCCACCTACACCCTCTCCACCTATCTTCTTTACTCTCCATCTTCGGTCCGCCTCCCCCTCTCTCCCTATTTATTCCAGTTCCCTCCCCCCATCCCCCTCTCTGATGAAGGGTCTAGGCCCGAAACGTCAGCTTTTGTGCTCCTGAGATGCTGCTTGGCCTGCTGTGTTCATCCAGCCTCACATTTTATTATTTCGGGTCTGGACCCTTCTTCAGAAATGGGGGAGGGGAAGGGGATTCTGAAATAAAGAGAGAGATAGAGGGAGAGGCGATGGAAGATGGATAAAGGAGCAGTTAGGTGGAGAGGAGACAGACAGGTCAAAGAGGCGGGGATGGAGCCAGTAAAGGTGAGTGTAGGTGGGCAGTTGTGGTGGGGATAGGTCAGTCAAGGGAGGATGAACAGGTTAAGGAGGAAGGATGAGGCTGGTAGGTAGGAGTTGCGGGTGGGTCTTGAGGTGGGAGGAGTGGATAGGTTGGACGAAGGACTGACAGGTTCGGGAGGCGGGGACGAGCTGGGCTGGTTTTGGGATGTGGTTGGGGGAGGGGAGATTTTGAAGCTTGTGAAGTCTGCATTGATACCGTTGGGCTGCAGGGTTTGCGAGTGAAATATGAGGTGCTATTCCTGCAACCTTTGGGTGGCATTGTTGTGGCACTGGATGAAGCCCAGGATGGACATGTCGTCCGAGGTGTGGGAGGATGAGTTGAAATGATTAGCGACTGGGAGGTGCAGTCGTTTGTCGCAAACTGAGCGTAGGTGTTCCAGAAAGCTGCCTCCAATCCTCTGCTTCGTTTCCCCGATGTAGAAGAGGCCAAATCGGGACCAGCGGATACAGTATACCACATTAGCAGATGTGCAGGTGAACATCTGTTTGATATGGAAGGTCTTCGTGGGGCCTGGGATGGGGGTTAGGGGGTGGTGTAGGGGCAGGTGTAGCACTTCCTGCAGTTGCAGGGAAAAGTGCCGGGGGTGTTGGGGCTGGAGGGGAGTGTGGAGTGGATAATGGAGTCATGGAGAGAGTGGTCCCTCCGGAAGGCAGATAAGGGTCGGGAGGAAAAAATGTCTTTGGCAGTGGGGTCTGTTTGTATTGCTTTTCCCTATCTCTTCTACCAATATGCATTACTTTGCATTAATCTGTATTAAGTTCTTGATGTTTTGCTTCTGCAAGGTCACTTAGGGATGACTGATAAATGCCTCCCACATCCTGAGAATGAACAGAAAAAAAAAATCATCTGCCAATGCTGCCAGCACATCTGACCCGTTTTAGCTGATCTATATCATGTTGATTGTTTGCTATACTCCCAGATTTGATATCACTCACAAATATTGAAGTTTCACTTTGTTTTCCAAAATACATGTTGAAAGCAGTGGCCCTACTACTAATATATGAAGAACACGACAGGTTCCCATACTCTGTGTAAAAATAAAACTGCATTCGTCATGACCTATCGTTCTGAGTCCTTGATCCAGCTAACACAGATCTTCCTATTCAGTGAGCCTCACAGTTGTTAACCAGCCTTTTATAGGTCAAAAACTTTCTTAAAATCCAGACAGACAATTCCCATTCTTTCTTTTCTTCAACCTTCTCAGGCACTTTACCAGAACATTTAATAGATTAGTTAAGCATGATCTGTCATTTTGCAGTTCCATTACTCCTACAGAATTCATACCGATTCCAAACCAGAAGATTTTGTCACTCAGCTAAGGGTGTCTCTCACTTTAGCTTTAAGAAAATTCCAGAACACACTAATAAACCTAATATGCTCCATCATTTACCATGTGGGGTGGCAAACAGTGTGAAATAAACACATGTTCATGAATGTACCAAAACCATTCACTCCATAACTAGACCTCAAACTTCTTTGAAAAGAAATCACAACTGTTTCTCTCCCTGTAGATGATGCCAGTCTTGCACAGTTTCTCCAGCATTTTTTGTTTTAATTACAGATTAATGCTAGATGTCTCTTAATTAACTCAAGTCCGTTATTGTTTACTTGATCATTGTTTCTCAAACTGTATATATCACTGATGTACTAGTCTAACATTATTTCAAGCAATACTCGGATAATTAAAATGACCAAATATCATTATTTGAACATTGGTGCAAAGGGATGATACTTTTGTTTTGCTCTTATCAGAACAAGGATGCAAAAAACAGATTTGTAAAAGAGACATCATTTTATACAGCACAAGAAGAAGGTGTTGGCGATGTTTAATATCTCCAGTTTATACTTTTTTTTTAAACACATCTCTGTGATCTGGCAGATTTACTCATTTATCTGAGGTATTCAAAGGCTCTTGTGCACATCAAGATTCCATCTGGTTATGATCCATGCCAACAGTAGTACATGGAGTGTTAGCCTTTATTACTGGAAGATTTGGGTTCAGGAGTAGTGATGTTTTGCTTAAGGTCTACAGGAGCCAAGAGTACTATGTGCAGTTTTAGCCTCCTTATCTCCGGAAAGGTATTATTGTCGTAGAGGGAGTGTAACAAAGAGTCACCAGACCTTTTCCCAGATGGTGGTATAAAGAGAAGTTGAGTATACTGGGCCTGAATTCTTTAGACTTTCAAAGAATGAGAGGTGACCTCATTGAAACTTAGAAAATACTTGAAGGGATATACAATTCGGTGCAGGTAATATGGCTCCCTGGGTTGGGGAGTTGAAAATGAGGGGACACAGTTTCACATAAGGGTATGCCTCTCAGACCTTTCGATGATGAGACATTGTTTTATTCAGATATTTGTGAATCTTTAGAACTCTTTACCAGAGAGGCCTTGGGAGGATGTGTTTTATTATGTTTAAGGTAGAGATTGATAGATTTCTGATTACCAATGGTATATAGGGTTATGAGGATGGGGTGGGGTAGAGGCATCATTCAATCTTATTGAATGGTAGGCAGGCTTGCCAGGCTGAATATTTGGCTGCTGTTCCTGTGGTTCCATTTAAGCGTTTTCTTGAGCATAAATTGTGTAATGAATGGGGCTACATCAGCTACCTTAACCTCTTATAGCATTTTGACATTTCTGATATAAGGAGCATTTTCATAAATCTGGTACTCAGGGTCTTAGCTCCGTCTCATTGCGTGATTCTTGATTTTGATTTGGGTCTTTGTCTATGTGTGGAGTGAGGATACCCTTCGGGCACAAAATTGTCAGTCAGTAGACACATGTAGCCAGTGTAGCTCAACAATAGATCATGGACTGGGAGTTTGAATGGGTCAGGGAATTTGACCATGCATCTTTCTTAAACATACTATCTACTTGGTCATTCCACTTCAGTTTGGCTCAAATATGTATGTTCAGGGTTTTGAATCTCTGTCAGCATGTAACTTCTTGATTATATGGCAAGGGGCCTTTACACAAATTTGCCAAAAACATCATTCCATGCAGTTAGATTACTTTGCCAGCCAAGTGTTTTCCCTACACAATGTATTAAGGATGTCAGGAGTTTCATGAACTGAACTGTACCCTGTGGCATAGATCTTGTGCATGTATTTAATAATGGTTGAGGTGTTTTGAGGTTCTTGTCTACTACAGTCAGTAATCTATCAGATTTTAATTTTTATGCAGGAAAATGATCAAACTTTATTTGGAAGGCTTTCTGCCAGCACTCTGTGTTTTATACCATTAGTATGGAATTGATAGCTTATAAAAATAATATGGGTGATAGACTATTGCTTCAGTAATGGAGACTTCAATTATCTTTTGAGTCTTGAGCTCTGTATCCAAAAAGAAATGAGTTAGTGAGCTGAAGCAAGATCTGTATTTAAAAGCTTTAATATCTCTAAATGTTGTTTCATTCATTTGCTGGTTCATTGGCTATATATGAAAATATTCATCTATAAAATATTAAAAGCCTTACTTCTAGTGCTTGTTTTCTCTGTCATATTTACTTTATGTTTGGGATCATGCTAGGATTTTACTTGTTAGGAATGTTTTCAATTGTAATTGGTTTTCCTGACATTGAAATTTTTGCTGTTTGATTATTTCCAGACGTCAGAACTGTTTTCAGTGATGTGTGTGCTTTTCTGTCAGGATACCTTTTAAATTGTTGCCTTGATACATTTCAAGATGGCAATTGCCAACCAATAGGAAGGCCAGTGCCTGGGGATAACTGAAGCCCTATTGGGAGAGATAGGCACTGTTGAGTTAAAAAGACAAGGGTATCAGCAGAATGGGGGTAACCCCTCCAGAGGATTTGCTCTGGCTAAAGTTGTAGCCTGTCATTCTCAATATGTTGTGATTTATTATGGAGCCTTGGGCTTCTTGACCTCTAACCAACCTCAAGGTCGATGCCACAAAGCAGCCAGACTCTGCATTCCATGGAAGCCCACTCCAATGCTATTGAGACCCTAAGCTCCCCTGCCCCCCACTCCAAAAAATTAGGAATATAGCAGCTTGTTGTTGACTACCTGTGCCCTCCTATTGGGATTTGCAGTAATTTGTTCATATGCCATCCGTGAAATTGTTGGATAATAAAATGTGAGGCTGGATGAACACAGCAGGCCAAGCAGCATCTCAGGAGCACAAAAGCTGACGTTTCGGGCCTAGACCCTTCATCAGAGAGGGGGATGGGGGGAGGGAACTGGAATAAATAGGGAGAGAGGGGGAGGCGGACCGAAGATGGAGAGTAAAGAAGATAGGTGGAGAGGGTGTAGGTGGGGAGGTAGGGAGGGGATAGGTCAGTCCAGGGAAGACGGACAGGTCAAGGAGGTGGGATGAGGTTAGTAGGTAGCTGGGGGTGCGGCTTGGGGTGGGAGGAAGGGATGGGTGAGAGGAAGAACCGGTTAGGGAGGCAGAGACTCCAGCCTCACATTTTATTATCTTGGAATCTCCAGCATCTGCAGTTCCCATTATCTCTATCCGTGAAATTGTTGGGTTGTGTTAGGGCAGTGACCCTTATCCTCCTGTTTTGCTTCAGGTCTTGCCTTTAAAACTGTATCAGTGTGGTTCAGAAAGATTCCACTAATCACTCTCTGATTTCCTTCTGATGTTTTCACAAGAGAAATATTACGTTAATTTAGAAAAAAATTAATTTATGATTTTAGTTATGGGCGTCATCTGTCAATCAATGTTCTCTTCTCATGATTCTTATCATGGCTGTCCTCATCAGTCTGGTTATGTTTAAAGGTTACCTTTATTGAACTGAGCTAATTTTGGATTGTGAAAAGCAAAATACATTGAATAGCAGCAAAATGATTGGCATGGTACTGGTTACATCTATGTCAAAGATACAAATGTCCTGGGTCCTTTGGATATGTAAAGTGTGTATACCCTGAAACAAAGATTGTAACACTCTCATTCTATGAGAGAAACCTCATCTTTGCCGAAGGCAAATAGTTGTAATGCTTGGCAGTGAAGAACTTGATATCTGTGAGTGAGTTTGAAAGGCTACTCATTTCCCTGTAATCAAGAAATGCTGTGGCAGTAGATGGAATTCCAGAAGTAATACAGTAAATAGGAGGCCAGGTCCTCCTTGCACTTGCACTAAGAGGAAGGGTTAAAAAGGATTACTGTATTGTGAAAAAACATGCTTTCAATGTCTGTAGGTAATTTGTTTTTTTGGGTGCTGCAGACAAGGAATTAGCACATTTCATTCTGAAAATATTGTAAGCCTGATGAATGCATTTATGAGTGTGTCAGTGTGCCTTCTGCACTGACGGATCAACACACTTGATCTTTGTATTCCTGCAACTATGTGCTGAGAATGCAGTGAATAAATTCTCTGTATTGGATGTATTGCACTCGAGAACCCATATGCTGCAACATTGATGCTGTGACTTTATTTTTCCCAGATACATCAAATTAAGGTAGTTACATAAAAATGAGTAAAATCTTTTCCTCTAAAAAACACCTGAAGTAGAACTTGCTTTGCAACTAATCACGTGAAATCATTGAAATTCAGAGCAGTTGAGCAGATTTCCTTGTCTGAATTTAAGAGGTAATATCTCATTCTAGTGCTGCAGTAGATTCTATTTCAGTTCAAGACATTATCTGTAAATTTAATGCGTTACCCAGTTATCCCTTGAGTGAGTGAATGGCATCTGGTGTGATTTACTTCGGAATAGAAAATCACTCAATGTGCTTGTTTGGTACATTATAGGATGTTAAGGAAACAAAGATATATGATCACTATAAGATTGCATGCATGATTCAATCTTGATTTATTGTTTGTACATTGTCATTTTTCCTTAAGTTCATTTTTATAGGATGCTTCTGTGTCTCCAGAACAGAACTTCTTGAAGTTAAAAGCTTTTTATGTCTTGATTTTTGATTTGTTCCTTCAACATTGCTAGTCATGAATTTATCACTGAATACTTAGAAAACAATAATTAAGTTTTTCTTATTTTAAAGCAGAAGTCTACTTTATTGCATCTATTGTAAGTACAGTAAATGTTTTATTATCTGGCATCTATGGGACCAGGAGTTTGCCAGTTGATCAAATATTCTGGATAATTATATATAAATTATATAGATTATATATAAATTATATGTAATTAATTCATATAATCCATATAAAAACACCCGAATAGAAACATAATGCAGAGGGTATTCACATCACTGTAAAACTTTATTTACAGCATAAATTATAATACAACTTTGCCTTAAATAAAACTTATTGGCAGAGAACCTTCTCACTTGCACCCACCTCTGACTAATCAGATATTGCGGTAGATCCTGGTGTTTGGGGAGAAATTGACTCTATTTCATGTGGCCATTTGATTGAACAAAAAAACTTTTTACATTGTGGTTAATAAATTTTAAAAAACTCTAATTCTTGGACAGAATAATACAGTAAACTTCTCCGTATTTGAGGTATATAATTCTTGCCACTTTGTTGAGAGTGCAGGTTCATAAGGTGCCTGTTAAGATGAAGTTTGCTATAATTGCTTTGTAGTACAAACTTAAACATTGCTATAAAGAGACACAAAAATCAAAGCCTTTTGCCTTGAACTCATAAGCACTTGGATACAAGAAACCATACTTGTAAAGAGAACACCAATTTATACAGCATGAGAACAGTGTATGATTGTTAGCAGTACACATGGTGTCGCGATATAGTTGGATCTGATAACTGCTGATCTTAGCTAACTGATGAACTTCAGATCAGGCAGGTAATCTCTTGTCAGGGTCCAGCCAAAGGGAATGCAGAAGGGTTTGGCAGTCTCTGTGTACTGTTTCTCAGTAAAAAGTAAATATGCGGTGTATATGCAAACTCCTTTCTGTTTACACAGGGTTGTGAGTTTGAATATATATAGTGTCTAACACATGCAAATGAATCACACTGTGAACTGATTTCTGGTATAACTTCTAACAGTCTTAATTATTTTGTAAATATTTTCCAATAGCAGAATCAAATCCAGTGCTGAACACTGTGTTCCGAGTTTTGCAACATGGACTGATGAAGCATGTTGAGCACACTGCCAAGTATAGAGAGTTAACAGGGGGATCTTGTTGATTTAATCTGCCAGCCTGGGGACGTACAGCCTATCTGTCAGGCATCACACCAGCACTGAAATTCCATCTACCACATTACGCATTTGTGTAGTAGGCAGAATGCCCTTATGGCTTCCAGTCAGCATCCTGTTAGTGGAGAGAACCACTTGTGCTCTTAATGTAGCAATGTAAGGTGGCTAGGTTTGCCTGTTCCTTAAATCTTTGAGGTTCCTTCTCAAAAATGTTTGTTTTTGAAAATTCTTGAAAAGCTGAAGAAGATAATCTTATAAATCTTATAACCTTATGGTTGTTTCTTATTGAGTTCTGCTAGTTCCTGCAGTGGAGTCAAAAACAGTTGATTTTATTTTGGAGAAAGTGCATTGATGAGATCTGCTTTATAATGTACAAGTTTCCTGGTCGAGGGATCAGGCAGTTGGTTCACTGTCTTCACCTCCTAGCTGTTTGATAGCTAAAACCTACCCTTGTATAGGACCATAGCTACTGCTGTATTCTCTGCTTGGTCTTTCTTATAAATTGCAGATGAGGAATGCTAAACCTGAATAAAAGTATAAGAAGAATGATTTGGTCAAAAAACGTATACCACTTAATGTATCACTTAAGAAATGAGAGGCTGAACTGCACATGTGCACCATTTGAACTGGATTTTGAATGAGTACTCAAATGGAATTGTAAGATTGTAATCTTATATGATGAAATATATTGATATAAGAACGAAAGGTGCAGTGGTTTGTTATTGAAGAGAAAAACATCACAAATCCCAGAAAATTAATAGTGCCCTTTCATGTTGCATGTTGAAGATTGACTCACTGTTGGAGGGAGATATTAGTACTGGAGGCAATTCAAAAGTGATTCAATTGGCTGATTTTGGGATGAAGGGGTTGACTTCTCAAAATGGCTGAAGAGGTTAGAACTCCAGCAATTAAAATTAAGAAGAATGAAGGGTGAATATATTGACACAATGTTTCTTACGAACTACCTCTGCAATGGGTTCCTGGAATTATTTTACAATACTTTGGATGAACTTGAAATTTTGTGTTTTGTAGGATTATTTTATTTATTAATTATGAGTGTTGTTATTGCTGCCTTGAAATTCTGTCTACAATAATATGATGCACAACTGTATGGTTCATCAGTTTTGATTTGATTTTTGCATTGAAAATTTGATACTATAAAGAATGTGGATAGTACCATTCAAAAGTTATTTAATTTGACTGGTGTTTCATTTGAAATTACTTGAGTATGACTTTGCAGAATCTTAACCTTAAACTTACACAGTTATTTTATGGTTTTATTAAATTTGTTATCTTCAGTTGTTCCATTGATCTTATCCTGCCTTTATCACATTGGATTGCCATTTTACATTTTAGTACACATCACTGAGGTTTTAGCATCGCTGTACAACCTATTAACTATTGATTATTTTACAGTAATGAGATACTATAATATTATAAACTGAGTCCCTCAAAATGTAGTTAGGATTATGTGATGATCTTCACCTGAAAATACATTTTTAATCCTTTTATCGATTGCTCATGACTGAAGCAAATATCTTTGATGTATCACACATTAGCCTTTTGCCTTACGCTTGATTTCTGCTGCTAGTGTTCAGAGTTTGAAAAACAGATTTGAGGAGGAGGATTAAGGGGAGAAAAGTCAGATTGAAGAATTTTAAAATAATACACGTGTGAATTGACAGGAAGTCTTTTCTTCCTTGCTGAATAGCCCTACTGATGTAAAACTGATGACAAACCCATGACAAGGTATTGCTAATTTAAGTTGAAAGTTAAAAAAGTATAAATATAGAACTCAAACCTTTTATTTCACAACATCTGTGACTAGCCTATCATCTGTACCAGTGACTTCTGTTCACAGAATTTGATGGTCAGCTTGTGCTCACAAGAATCGGTAGAGATAGGGAACCCTTTTCGCTGCCTTTTCTCAATCTGATTTCTCCTACCATTGTGACAAATGAGAATGGACCTTTTCTTTGTCTTCTACTTTCGATGTGGTTGGGAATATTAATGAAAACAGAAACCCGTGATCAGAGATAGTGGGAACTGCAGATGCTGGAGAATCAGAGATAACAAAGTGTGGAGCTGGATGAACACAGCAGGCCGAGCAGCATCTCAGGATCCCAAAAGCTTACATTTCTGGCCTTGACCCTTCATCAGAGAGGGCTTTCTGATGAAGGGTCTAGGCCCGAAATGTCAGCTTTTGTGATCCTGAGATGCTGCTCGGTCTGCTGTGTTCATCCAGCTCCACACGTTGTCGTCTTAAAACAGAAACCCGTCTCAGTTTGGAACAAATAGAGTTAACTGGAGAGAAGTCTGGTCTGTTAAATTAATGGTAGAACCTAGAACTGAGGATGTACAGGTAAATGCAAGGAGGAGAAACAGATTGCTTTGTAACGATGAAGAATGGATGCTTCAATAGTTTAAACAGTTTTGAAACTAAAAAAAAATCACAAAATCAAACACAAAACAACTCTCCAAGTATGTGACGGCAGTTATTTCCATGGTAGAGGAGATTCACTCAGTTGATTCCAGAGTTAAGAGGGTTGGCTTATTGAGAGAGACTGAGTAGACTGGGATTATACTTAATGGAATTCAGAAGAATGAGGGGAGATTTTATAGAAACGTATGAGGTTATTGAAGGGAATAGATAAGGTGGAGGCAGGGAGGTTGTTTCCGCTAGCAGGTGAAACTAGGACTTGAGGGCATTGCCTCAAAATAAAGGGAAGTAGATGTAGGACTGAGGTCAGGAGGAACTTCTTCACCCAAAGGGTTGTGGATCTGTGAAATTCCCTGCCCAGTGAAGCGGTTGAAGCTACCTTGCTGAATGTGTTTACGGTAAGGCCAGATACATTTTTGAACAGTAAAGGACTTAAGGGTTATGGTGAGCGGGCGGGTAAGTGGAGCTGAGTCTCAAAAAGATCAGTCATGATCTTATTAAATGGCGGGGCAGGCTCGAGGGGCCAAATAGCCTACTCCTGCTCCTAGTTCTTATGTTCTTAGGGAATTGCATGACATGTCACTGATCTGATTTTGAGAGGTGGGATACTTCACTTCATACTTTAATCATGCTTTGACAAGGCACTTTAGGCTCTGACTCTGTGAACTTCATTTCTCAGGCTTGAAACCAGAAGCTAAATGAAATCATGGCCCTAAACAGCCTGTGCTGCATTTTAGAACTTGGTTCAGTCCAAGAATAGCAGATTTGCTTTGTCCAAGTCTTCCTCAAGATCTTTTGGCAATTTAGTTCCTGCTATGATTGGCTTATCCACCTCCCACAGAACCTGAAATCCCAAGACTTCTTGTCTGTAATTAAATGACTGTTGGTGGTCCCAAGCAAGGCAGTGAAGTGTGGAATGTTATCGGTGGTAAGTGGGAATGATGTTACAATCAGATCAGCCATGATCTTATTGAATGGAAGGGCAGGCGTGAAGGATTGAATGGCCTTGTTCATTCTGGACCTTGTGCTCCTTGTTCATATATCCCAGTCAAAGTCTGCAATCCAGAGCTTTCTATCTTAGGGTTCTGAGGAAGGGTCACTGGACCTGAAACATTAACTCTGATGTCTCTCCATAGATGCTGCCAGACTTGCTGAGCTCTTCCAGCAACTTTGATTTTTGCTTTTCCCTTCTTCCTAGGGTTGTTTGAAATGCCCTCAAAACCACCATCTGGACACTTTTGCACCATGATTATTCTCTCCTTCTGGACTACCCTCTTTCCTAGTTTCACCTGCTAACCTCCCTGCCTCCACCTTCTCTATTCCCTGCATAAGATCTTTTTCTTCCTCATGATCATCAGTATTTACCCCTGCTTCACTCATTTCCCCTTCTGTCCTTTTGACCCTACTCGCCTGCCCAAAATATCTCTGTTTGGGACTGTTTCCAGGGAACAACCCTGAAAGATAGCTCATCTGCGCCCTCCCATTAAATATTGGAGCATTCGACTTTGATAATAAACTGCAGTAATTCCTTACAATTGATGTTAGCCTGCTATTCTGGACTTAACTATTTTCTCACAGTGCCCCTCCCCTTCAAATCATGAAGTGAAATTTGCCTGTCTTCGTAAAGTTGTAGAATTTTAGTACCTTAGGATGGAAACAGAACTCAGCATGATTTGTATATATTAAGATTCATTATTTTCAGATTTCTTTCTTAAAACTGGTATTGAATTCATCACATTTCTCCTCTTAGTTTAGTTCCTATGTATTGTTGATATTTTATTGTCTTCCTTTAGTTCCAAAAAAAGGTAATCACAAGTTAACCTGACTTTTACAACTTTTACAAATTTGACTCAGTTAAATTCAAAGCCTTGTTTTCTGACCCTGACCCGCTCTTCGTCTCTTTCAAATCCAATGTGAAATTATTGCTGGTAACATCAGTTTACAGTTTTGAGATATCATGTTTACTTTAAACTTTGTTTTCTGACCCTGACCCGCTCTTCGTCTCTTTCAAATCCAATGTGAAATTATTGCTGGTAACATCAGTTTACAGTTTTGAGATATCATGTTTACTTTAAACTTTGTTTTCTGACCCTGACCCGCTCTTTCTCTCTTTCAAATCCAATGTGAAATTATTGCTGGTAACATCAGTTTACAGTTTTGAGATATCATGTTTACTTTAAACTTTGCATTGGTGGCTGCAAGTATTTGTCAACTAATTTGTGTCTGGTGTCCTGGCAGCAGCACTAAGATCATCTTCTGGATTTTGAAGCTGCATCACTGTTTCTCCAGTCAGTTCTGCAGACATTCATGCCGCACAAATGCCAGGCTATGACCATCACAAGTAAGAGACAATCCGTCCCCCGCCACTAGACATTCAGTGGTGTTACCATCAATGAATCCCCCGCTATCAACATCCTGGGGGTTACCATTGGCCAGAAACTCAACTGCACTCACCACATAAACACAGTGGCTACAAGAACAGGCCAGAAGCTGGGAATATTGCGGTGAGTAACTCACCTTCTGACTCCTCAAAGCCTGTCCACCATCTACAAGGCACAAGTCAGGAGTGTTATGGAATACTCCCCACTTGCCTGGATGGGTGCAGCCCCAACAACACTCAAGAAGCTTGACATGATCCAGCCCACTTGATTGGCACTACATCCACAAGGATCCACTCCCTCCACCACTGATGCTCAGCAGCTGCAGTGTGTACTGTCTATAAGATGCACTGCAGAAATTCACCAAAAATCTTCAGGCAACATCTTCCAAACCCATGACCATTTCCATCTTGAAGGAAGGGCAGCAGACATATGGGAACACCACCCACTGCATGTTCCCCTCCAAGTCACTCACCACCCTGACTTGGAAATATATTGCAGTTCCTTCAGTGTCACTGGGTCAAAATCCTGGGATTCCCTCCCTAACAGCATTGTGGGTCAATCCACAGAAGGAGGACTGCAGCGGTTCAAGAAGGTAGCTCACCATCACCTTCTCAAGGGCAACTAGAAATGGGCAAGAAATGCTGTCCAGCCAGCGATGCCCACATCGCACAAAAATGAATAGAAAAAAAAGTTGGCAAACTGAAGTTTCAGATGCATAGTAACAAGACTATTGAGATTATATTAGTTTATAACTGATCAGTTTATAACTAACATATGTGGTTAACCTGTGTAAGCTCTGTTAATGTTGTAAATTTGGATTTTCATTATGCTTTTGATAAGGTTCTGGGAAGGTTGGTTAGCAAAATCATAGCATATGATATAGGAGGTAATATACTGCTATAGATTAAATGTTAGCTTACAGAGAGTAGGAGTAAAAGGTCACCCTTGCAATGATAGAATGCAGGGTACTGTAAGGGCCAGTACTTGGACCCCAGTAGTTCAAAGTACATATCACTTATTTGGACATGGGGACCAAGTATAATATTTTCAAAACAAAGCGGGCATGAGAGCTCTGAGAAAGATGTTTTCAAAGGATTTGGCAGGTTTACTGTTTGGGCATGAACATGGCAGGCGGAATATAATGTGGAGAAAATGTGAGAAGAGTATTTTCTAACTGATGGGAGGCTGGAAAGTGTAGATGTGCAATGTTACATAGGTGGCCTTGTCAACATGAAGATTAACATGCAGTGCAGCACGATGTTCGGACGGCTAATTGAATGTTCGCATTTATCCAAGCGGATTTGGGTACAAGTGTAATTAAGGCTTGCTACAATTGTATAGGAGCTTGGTTAGACTATACATGGAGTATTGTGTCCATTTTAATCTCTTTATCAAGAAAGATATTATTTCCACAAAGGGAGTACTAAAAGGCTCACCAGAATTAAACCTGGGATGGTGGATTGCCCTGTGAAGAGAGAGATTGGCCAAACTGGACCAGTATTTTCCAGAGTTTCAAAGAATGACAGGTTATCGCATTGAAATACAAAGTACTGCAGTGGATAAACACGGTAGATGCAAGCAAGATGCTTCCCTCTAGTAGTGGAGTCTAGAACCAGTGGCACAATTTAAAATAAACCCGATGCCATTTAGAGGAGAAAATTTTCTTTTTACTCAGTGTTGTGAATTTTTGTAATTCCTACTCCTGAGGGCTGTGGAAGCTTAGCCATGATCATATTAAATGGTGGAGTAGGCTCAACAGATGAAATGGCCTACACTTATTCCAGTGTTCCTGTTTAAAGAGCAGACCTATGCTGACCTTGTAATATTTAAGATTTTTTTTTGTTAAGGAATAATTATTTGTGGAACAAACAATCTTCAGTGTTATTTTTCCTGTTGGAGATGGTATTGGGAGTATCAAAGGCTTAAAATAGTGACTGAGATTTTGGGAACTGCCGATGCTGGAGAATCTGAGACAACAAGATGTAGAACTGGATGAACACAGCAGGCTGAGCAGCATCAGAGGAGCAAGAAAGCCGATGTTTTGGGTCTGGACCCATCTCAGAAAATGAAGAAGGGTGGAGACCTGAAACGTCAGCTTCCTGTATCTCTGATGCTGCGTGGCCTGCTGTGTTCATCCAGCTCGACACCTTGTTGTCTTAAAATAGTGACTACTGCCTTTCCACAGATGCTGCCTAGTCTGATGTATATTTACATTTTGTTTTGTTCTTATTTTTGTACGTACAGCATCTGTAATATTTTTATTAAAGCATGCTTGTCATTACCTGATCATAAGACATGCTGTTAAATTTTGTAATTACATTGTGATTGAGAAGACTGACCTGCTAAATTAGAATGAAATCTATTCCTCAGGTGAATTTTCAAAACGTATTGAAGTGCAACTAATGGATAAGTGGACTCTGCATTTGGAGCAAGTGTTTGCTTTTAATTAGATGATCTTTTGATTATAAGCAGTGACATTGACATTGTATCATGTTAAAGAATGCTTTTGAAGTATGGTTAACCATTGTTAAAAAAAAGTAAAAAGAACAAGTAGAATGTGATTTATATATATTTTAATATCATTCATTTTAGAGTTTGGATTTTGAACTTGTAGCATGTGGCTTTTGGCCCTTGTGGAGGAGTATGTTTAATGATTATCCTGGAGCCATGGTATTATGAAACCAGCACGAGAGAGAGGGTTCCAGGAGTGCACATGCACATTTGTTTGCATTCAGAGAGTCTTACAAGTGGACAGATCAAACATTGAAGAGCATTTGGCTATTTTCAGCTCGAACAAGTGGATTTTTCATTTTTGTTCAGGGAGAAAATCCGTAACTTAAAATCCTTTTGGTTTCAATTCGCAGACATCCTGATTGAAGTTGAATGTGTGAATCTTGGAACAACAGGTTGGTTCAAAAAAATAAGAAATAGATCACCTCAGTGCATGAATTTAATTTGAATGCTCCAAACCAGCTACATTTAGTTAGAACCTTGAAGAGGTTATTTGAAGTTCAGAAAGTCTAAGCTCAAGTTTTCCTTGAGTATTCAAAAACTATCAGTTTCTCAAGACTGGGAATCGAAAGAACAGTAAATTAAACCTGTGGAGGTAATGGTAGAGGGAATTCTGTCTGGTATTTGAGTACTGTGAAGATTTGTTATTGAGGTAGTTGGAATATTCATTTTACCATGTGCATTTTGAAACCTTTTAAATAGTGTTATTTAGCTTTGTTTTTTCTATTTATTTCTTTTGCATTGTAAACATCTGTTTTATTGTTAAAACCAAATCCACAGTACTGTACGTTTATGTTGCAGTGAGACACCACCATACTAGGTAAAGAAAAAGCAAATAAGATCTATCAAGCCAGCTTTTAGTCTTGGATTTGACTTGTCTAGTGATAACGTCAACTGGGATTATAGAAATTAGGAGCACACCTAGGATTTGAATTCACTGGATTTAAGAGGGATCTTGTCTTATGCTAAAGATAACCTTGAATATTAAGAGTTTATTGCAAGTGCAAGATTTAACAACTGTTGATTAGTCAAAATATTTGACTAAAGCTAAGCCTGAAGACCGAGCAGATAAATTGAATATAGAAGTGAAAGCAGCATCTCATAAGGAGGAAATGTTTCACATGAGTATCCAACATTTAGAATTGGAGGATAGGAAACCTAAAATTGAGATGTTACAGCTGATTGCAGTAGAAAAAAGAATGGATTTAGAGAAAGAAAACAAAATGAAAAAGCTTGTTAAAGGAAATTACGGAAACAGAAGAATGGAGGGAGATGGAATTTAAAAAATCTTCAAAGAACAGTGAACTTAAAGAACATGAAAATCATTGATGTTGCTTGCTCACTTAAATTTCATTGTAGTTTTGCAAAAGACTTTAGTAGCTTAGTGGAAGTGCACTGATGAACCACTGAGACCCAAATACATCTGGCAGAGCCCTTGAATTGCTTAATCTTGACTACAGCAGCATCTGGAAGTGTTGCAGTTACCTTCAGTGCAATTTAGTAAGGAATTTTAAATATCAGCTATGATTCTCATCCTTAATTGACAAACAGTAATTCTGACTTGGAAGTCTGCATGTGAGAGCATCAGGTGAGGATGGAGGTAAGTTTACAATGTGCTTGCTGTACTCACCTCTCAAGTTGAAAGTGAAATACTGTTGAAAGAGGTTTACATAGAATTATATGTTTATATGAATTGATAGCTTTAGGGGCAAAGAAAGGAGGGGGAGAATCAATAAGATTTCTTCAAGCAATTTAGTCGTTAGACATTCACCATCTTCTTAATAATTTGAAAACTGCTATATTCAGCTCACATTGCCATAAAATCATAGAAGATAAGAGCAGGAGACGGCAATTCGGACCTTTGAGTCTGCTGTGCCATTTCTTCATGATCATGGCTGATGGTCCAGCTCAATAGCCTAATTCTGTTTTCTCCCCATAACCTTTGATCCCATTCGTCCCTTGTGTTATATCTAGTTGCCTCAAGGGCAACTATGGACAGGCAATAAATGCTGGCCTGCTAGCAACACCATTGTCGCATGAGTGAATATAAAATTTGCATATGTATACTTTGACACCAGCGTGAGGAAAAAGAGTCATTATTTTTGCTTGAAAATGTGATAAATAACAATCCATTGTATCAAACCTCAAGGCTCATAATAGAACTGTTCACATCTTTTATTTCTAATAAATAAGCAAATGTTATGCTTATGTATGAACAATACAGCTCCAGTATCATTTATATTTCTGCTTTGATAAAAACATGGAGATGATAGCCACAATACCAGTAGGTTTCTGGGTCAAGTAGGGAATGAGGTATAAGGGACTGAAGCTGTCAAACAAAAATAATGCAATTAGTTCAAGGGAGCTGGTAGAAGAAAGGAACATTGCATGTGATGGAAGTTGAAACGGGGATGAAAAGAGACTATTTTCTTGTTATTAAGCAACAAAGAATAGTAAATTCCAGAGCTTGAAATGGTCTGTATTTCAAGAACAAATCTCTCTGAAGTCTGGGTGGAGATTTGTGAGAATGGCCTACATTGCCTGTGGTATGGCATGGTTGTTGTCACAATTTCCTAAACAATAAGTTCCCAAATAGCCTTCAAGTCTGAGTACTTTGATTGTATATTTATTTGCGGAGCAATTAGTCAATCAGAAAATCTGTTCTGTTTCAGCAAAGATCAGCTGCATTGAGGAACTGCATCTGTGCACCTGCGTGTTGTTACAATGCACCATTAATACAGCAGGCCACTTGTCTTAGTTGTGGAGTGTTATCATTTAAACTACATGGTTATAGGTTATGGTGATCAAATCAAGATTCAGTGAAATGTAGGGTTATGATAAATTTTGATGGGAAAGAATTTCTCATTGAGTAAGCATATAAACAAAGGGATATCATTGCAGAATCACAGAGTTTTTACAACGTAGGAGACCATTCATTTGGTTGGGTCCCAAAGGAGCAATCCATCTTGAGCCATTCAGGTAATTCACTTCCTTTTTGAATAACGATAATTTGTCAGTAATAGTTTACTATCCATTATTCTTGACCTCAGAGTCATCATTTCAGGACTTGCACAGCGCATCTTTTTTCAATTTAAATAATATTTTTATAATTCCGTGTGAATTGCATGGCTAGATTGGAGAATCTGGGATGTTTTCCTTAATAAATGACAAAGTTGTGAGAAGATTTGTTTGAAGGAATGAAGAGCCTGGACAAAGTATATCAGGAGAAATCTTTCACTGATGGATGGATTGAGAACCAAAGGATACATATTTAAGAGAACCGGTGACAAGTTGTGCAAGATTTTATTTATAGCAGGTGGTTAGGATGTGGCCTGCACGCCATGAGTTTGTGATCATTTTGGATTCAACTGTGACATTCAAGAGAGATGTGGAGACACACCTAAATAGAGAAAATTTGAAGGGTTAGAGGGAATGCGCTGGCAAATGAAACTAATTGATTTGCTGTTGTAAGACCACAAGACATAGGAGTGGAAGTAAGGCCATTCGGCCCATCGAGTCCACTCTGCCATTTAATCATGGCTGATGGGCATTTCAACTCCACTTCCCTGCACTCTCGCCGTAGTCCTTGATTCCTTGTGAGATCAAGAATTTATCGATCTCTGCCTTGAAGACATTTAGGCGTCCACTGTGCTGTGTGGCAATGAATTTCCACAGGCCCAGCCCCCTCTGGCTGAAGAAATGTTTCCTCATTTCCATTTTAAATTTACCCCCTCTAATCCTAAGGCTGTGCCCACGGGCCGTAGTCTCCCCACCTAACGGAAACAATTCCCAGCGTCCACCGTTTCTAAGCCATACATTATCTTGTAAGTTTCTATTAGATCTCCCCTCAACCTTCTAAACTCTAATGAGTACAATCCCAGGATTCTTAGCCGTTCATCATACGTTAAACCTGTAGAGTGCTGGCTTGAATGCCGCAGGATGAATTGGCTCCTTCTGTTACGTATGTCTTATGATTCTGAGTAAGACCTTTTGAGCAGATATTTACTATTGTATTACTAAATGTGTAATGCAAATGAGAACCATTAATGATACATTTCCTTGTTGTACAATTTTGGCCATAATATTCTGTAACTGGTCTTTTACAAAACACTTGACAGTAACTTGCTTCCCTTTCTTGCAGTTTCAACCATTAGACATACATTGTTGGTCTCTCGTAGTTATAAAACCCATTTACACAGCAACGACTAATTTGATTTTGTACTGAACTTGCAGCTGTTCTTCATTAAAATGTGCTTTGTAAACACTGAAGAATTCTTTTTAAACTTCACCTCTTGTAAAAAATATAAATCACTTATAATATTGGATTTAATGTTGTTACGAAATGCCAATTTTAGTCAACCCCTTGAAAGCAGCCAATTCAGACCCCCCACTGCCCACCTGTCTGCTTACATTGGGTAAGATATTAGCCGAGGCCACACTCTTTTTAGCTCCAGGTACATTTGTAAACAAATAGTAAGGAAAATCAGACATGGTTCAGGTCAGCCCAACTGGAACCAAATTTCTATGAACAATATTGGGGTTTGTATGGATTTGTAAACTAAATTGTCCAGTATCTTAATGAATAATAAATTCATGTCCAATTTCCAGCATTATCCTCACTTTGGGAAACTGTGTCAGCAGTACTAATTTATTTTCTTTGGTAGCTAGATTGGCCTAAATGCACATGCTCACTCACTCTTTCTCCCCAACTACGACATTATGGAGAAACGCTTATGAAGCTTGTTTTCAGCCTGACCTTTGCTACTTCTCTCCAATTCCCCTCTGCTGTCCTCCATCACTCAGTCCTTCCCTCCGTTCCTCCCTTCTTTTCACTTACTCTTGCACTTTCCCTTTCTCTTACACTTATTTTTGTCATTTTGAACTTTCCTACCTGCACATGGCTATGGAAGGTGAGACATCCTTTCTTAAAATACTGAAATTAATATTGGCAAGTATTAAGCTAGTGTTGATTACTGGAAAATGCAAATTCCGTTATTTAACTTGAGTAAAGCATGTCTGAACTTCAGTGACAGTTGCATTGATTGTAGGCACAGAGAATGCAAAGGATACCACAAGCCAAAATAATGGTTGCATATAATTTACTGTTCTTGCACAGTAATCAATTGAGCAATTTTTATGTCTCTAATTTTTTTTCATGCTGACCGTTCATAAGTCTGATAATAGCAGGGAAGAAGCTGTTCTTCAATCTATTTGGATATGTTTTCAAAGTTTTGCATCTGCTGCTGGATGAAAGAGGGTGGGAGAGAGGGATCTTTGATAGTGTTGGCTGCTTTCCTGAGGCAGTGGGAAGTGTAGATGGGGTCAATGGAAGGAAGGCTGGTTTTCATGATGGACAGGGTGCATTCACAACTCTCTGTAATTACTTGTGGTCTGAGGCAGAATACTTGTCATCACAAGCTGTGATGCATCCAGATAGGATGATTTCTGTGGTGCATCTAGAAAAATTGGTAAGAGTCATTGTGGACATGCTGAATTTCCTTACCCTTCTGAATGAAAGTCAAAAATCGCATGACACCAGATGATAGTCCAACAGGGTTATTTGAAAATGCAAACGTTTGGAGCTCAGTTCGTTCCTCAGGTGTAGAGAGAGAGAGTGGGTATAAGACACAGAATTTATAAGCAGAAGGGTAACAACCCTAAGGCTGGCCATCCCTTAATGAGTCTTTAATCAGTTAGGAAGAAGACTACCGAATGAAAAGTGAATTCCAGATTCCTTTCAGATAATTAAAGGTTTTATTAATGTACACAAGAGGTGACATCTCTGGTCAAACAATGCGTTTAAGTGTGAGGTCTTACTTAGAATCTGTCTGTTTTAAACTGGGATGAAGGATCTAAGCCCGAAACGTCAGCTTTCCTGCTCCTGAGATGCTGTTTGGCCTGCTGTGTTCATCCAGCTCTACACCTTGTTTTAAACTGGGGTCAAGTTTTATTTGAGCAAAACAATGTACCTGCAGCTACTCAAACATTTTGAATGAAATAATTCATCTGTGTCTGTCTGTGTATTTGTATGTGTGTGCCTGTGTGTGCTTTCTTGAGAGTGTGTGAAAGAGAGAGGGTCTGTGGAAGTATGTGCATGTAGTGTGGTGGGGCCCCCTGTAATGCAGCATGAACTGAAGATCACGAATGAGGCCGTCTTCATGGGTATGGAACTTGACTATCAGCCTCTGCTCAGTGATTTTGCCTTGTTGTGTATCTCAAAGTTCATGAAGGATGCTTACCCAAAGATTGGAAGCTGAATGTCCTTGACCCCTGAAGTGTTCCCTGACTGGGAGGGAGTACCCCATCTGGTGATTGTTGTATGGTTTCCATTCATCAGATGTCGCTATGTCTGCACGGTGTTGTCAATATACCGTGCCTCGGGGCATCCTTGCCTGCATTGTATGAGAGATACAACATTAGTTGAGTCACATGAGTATCTGCTCTGAACATGATGGGTAATGTTGCCACATGTGATGCTGGCATCCATGTCGATGATCTGAGGAAGTAGAGGCATTGGTGTGCCTTCTTGACTGTAGTGTTGACATGGATGGACTAGGACACATTGTTTGTAATATTTACTCCCAGGATGTTGAATCTTTTGACCACCTCCACCTCATCATTGTAGGGTACCGACAGAAGTGTGGACTCCAATCTATTTCCTGCAGTTGATGACCAGCTCCTTTGTTTTGCTGACATTGAGGGAGAGATTGTTGTTATTATAGCGTGTCACTAATCTCTCTATCTCTTTTCTGTACCGTCTCATCTTTCTTTGAGATCCGATCCACAATGGTGGTGTCATCAGAAAATTTGTAAATGGAGTTAGAGCTGAATTTGGCCATATAGTTATGAGTGTAGGGGGAATATTGTTAGAGGCTGAGGATACAGCCTTGCAGGGCATTGGTGTGGAGAATTATCGTGGAGCATAATCCCCTTTCTTGCCTCTTTTGCTCATCCTTTCTGTTGATCTTGTTCTCTTGTTTCCTGTCCAATGCTACTTCATCGCTGTTTGATAGATTGGGAAAGATCAGAAGGTTTGTATATTGCTACAAGAGGATACATGATGGCTTAGATATTTTGTTGTTTCTTCTACAGAGGATTTGAAGCAAGTTTATACAGTACATGCCGACATGCTGTGAACCTTTGAAAGTCAACCAGACTTGTGGGGAGGGGTGTAGGAGAAGATGTTTGATGTTATGACACACAGTTATGGACATGATGCCCTGAAGTGGGATTTGAATTTGAAGCTTTCAGGTCCAGGGTTAGGGGATTACCAGTGTGCCATGAGACTGAAGGGTGTACCTTCATACAGTGAGTACTTCAGTGGGTGACGCAAGTTCGTTGATTAATTGATTAAATGGGTAGATAAAGGGGAGGAATAGAGCAAACTTATGTGGTGGTAGTGTCTCTACCTCTGAGGCAGGAGGCCTGCCCCATTTACTCCAGAGGTGCGTCATAACTTCCCAGGACGGGTTGATTGAAAATACCGATCCAGGAAAAACAGGTTGAATTGGTGTGTGAAAGGATTTGGCTTGGGTCAGTGTTGACAGGAGGGCTAGAGGGTTGTTGCCAAAAGATGCAAATTGGTAACTAAGTCATTGTCAAAGGGAACATTGTAATTTGAATTGTTTTTAGAAAAATGGCTGAAAAAGTGTCAGAGGATCTGATTTCCACCTGATATCTTTGAAGCTGAACTGACAAGTGGAAACATTAGCCAAAGCTTCCACCGATTTGCGGTCAGTTTTTTTACATTGACTGCTAGGGCACATGTTATTTTACAATTTAGTTAATCCACTAATATTTTATGAAGTATCTTGTCTATTATTGTGTGACTTTTTCCCTACACAATTATATTACTAAAAAGGACCTCCTATTTTATCACTGATATATATCATCCATCACTCCTGTATGTTTTAGGACTTTCAAACTGTGAGAAGGTGGATGGACAAATAGCTAACGTAGTTTTAAGATAATTAGCTTTTTAGAGGAGAAATCCAAAAATTCCTTAGGTGTTGTATGATCACCTCCTGACTTGCAAAGGGATTGTGATGAGTTCCACTTTTTTTTGAGAAATTGTTTCTCCCTGCATGCAAGGCATTCAATCATTTAGGCTGTGTTTTCAGCAAAAATTCAGCAAGCCTAATGCATATAAAAGTCCATTATAAATAAATTGTAATCTACGTACGTTGTATTTTAGGAAAGTAACGGACTGAAAGAACGGAATGGTCCGGGTAAGGTTGTACACAGTGATGGAAAAATAGTATTTTACAGTGTGGCACCCAAACTGTTGTAGTGTATTCTTTGAGGTTAATTGGCACTGTTTACACATTAGAAAGCCTGAAAGTAATAGAAAGTGACATCCAAGAAGCCCATGTCTAAGCTCCAGAGGTGTGCAATAACATCTTTGAACAGGGTGGTTAGAAAAATAGGTGTATGTATGTATTTTGATTTAAAACAGCTCTAATTTAAGTATGCATATTAACAGTTAAGAATTCATTTTCTATTTGTAATTGACTAAGTTTGTTAATAACTTATTTGTTTAATGATGAAACTTGACGTGTTTGTTTTATCTTAGAAAATAGTCAAAATCAGGTGAAGCCTTAGTAACCGAATTGTTCATTTATATAATCATGATGGCTTGTGGAATAGTGGGACTTGATTTCCAGTGGATTCTTCCTGTTCATTATCGTTATTGGAGGCCTAATCATGGAATTTCATTCATTATGATATTGATGGCAGGCTTAATGGGTCATATGCCTTTTTCAGCCTGATTATCACTTTTATATGTACATTAGAATTTCAGAAGATAGTGAGATAAAGAATGACAGGAGTGTTTTTTTAATAAGAGGTGGAAGTTGGTGATTCACTGTCTCAGGCATGGGCAGTTGTAGTACTGGAAGTACTAACAGAGAAAGGGGAGATAACAATAAAGGGGTTTATAAATGAAAACTTTAACACACAGATCATCAAAATTGTGATTTTAATGCGAGTCTGCAAGGACAGTGTTAATTGGTGAGTGCACTGAAATATAGACACCAGAGTCTGGATCAAATTAAGCACTACGGGCAATGGAATGCCAGTAAGGTAATTGTCAATTTTGGACAAAAAAAATGTAGTTAGAGTTTCTGAAATACATGGGCTGAAATGGAAACACAGTATGTTACAAACAATGTCAAGACTTGAAGTTAGATGCTCATTCAGTGTTGAGCAGAATACTGTGAGAGCAATCAGCCTAGTTCGGCCGGCAGCAGTGGCTGGTGAAGGTGCAGGGTTTGTGTCAAGGGTTAAAGACTTCTGCTTTCCTTGTAAATAATGGGAAGAAATTTAAATTCATCTAAGAATGGTTGTTTGAGAAACTGTCTGAGAGTTCATAAGCACTGTGTAGATTGAGAAGAGGGAAAGTTAGAGTGGGTAGTCAGCAACATTAATTTGAAAATAAAATCTAGTGTAGTGGATGGAATTGCCAGCAGACACCGTATAAATGAGGGAAAATGAGCCAAGGATGGATCATTTGGGAACTCTGGAGTTAACTGTAGAGGTAGGAAAGGAACCCATGCCTAGAGATGCCTTCCTACATTTGGATGTGCCCATAGCCCAACCAAGTTGGACTCAAGAGAGGTGGAGCTGGACGTGGATTATACAATTTTCAGTGTACTTCGCTTTCCATGTACTACTTTTGTTTTATGCCTTGATACTATAGTGCATTACTGTTGGAGGTGCTGTCTTTAGAACGAGATGTTGAAGTGAGGACCCATCTGCATGATGGTTTAGATGTATAAAATCTCATGGCATTATGTTCTAGACCATGTTTATGCCTCAATCGGTGTCACAAAAGACAATTTTCTGGTTGATTATCAAGTTGCTGTTTGTGGGAACCCCATGCATTAATTTTATCAGCTGTGCTTAATGGAGGAAGTGTTTGTGTTTCTTTTTTATGCCTTTGCTTTATGTCAATTATTCTCCACCTGTCTCTTTTGCTGATTTATTTTTAACTCCAAAGAAAACTTGCATTTTATACTAAGGTCGAATAAAATGACTATTGATTTGGTTGATGATACCGAATTTTTAAATAATATGCAGATTTATCTTTCGCAATCAAAACTACTTTCTTACCTTGTGATGCAAATGATCTCTTTTTCTAAGCTAGTTTATTTGTTTAAGTATTGCGGAAACAATACAGTTTCTTGCAAATGATATTAAATTCAGACAAAAGAATTTACCCAATAACTTGGCCACTTTGTTTTTAGAGCAAATTTACATGTACTTAAAAATTACTTTCATAGATAAACTTGCATTTTATCAGATGTAAGATAACAAAGTGTGGAGCTGGATGAACACAGCAGGCCAAGCAGCATTTTAGGAGCACAAAAGCTGACGTTTCGGGCCTAGACCCTTCATTAGAAAAGGGTGATGGGGAGAGAGAGCTGAAATAAATAGGGAGAGAGGGGGAGGTGGACCGAAGATGGATAGAGGAGAAGATAGGTGGAGAGGAGAGTATAGGTGGGGAGGTAGGGAGGGGATAGGTCAGTCCGGGGAGGATGGATAGGTCAAGGGGTCGGGATGAAGTTAGTAGGTAGGAAATGGAGGTGTGGCTTGAGGTGGGAGGAGGGGATAGGTGGGGGGAAGAACAGGTTAGGGAGGCGGGGATGAGCTGGGCTGGTTTTGGGAGCAGTGGGGGGAGGGGAGATTTTGAAGCGTGTGAAATCCACATTGATACCATTGGGCTGCAGGGTTCCCAAGCGGAATATGAGTTGCTGTTCCTGCAACCTTCGGTGACATCATTATGGCACTGCAGGAGGCCTGGGGTGGACATGTCGTTTAAGGAATGGGATTGGGAGTTAAAATGTTTCGTGACTGGGAGGTGCAGTTGTTTATTGCAAACCGAGTGGAGGTATTCTGCAAAGCAGTCCCCAAGCCTCGGCTTGGTTTCCCAGTCGTGAAACATTTTAACTCCCAATCCCATTCCTTAAAAGACATGTCCACCCCGGGCCTCCTGCAGTGCCATAATGATGCCACTCGAAGGTCGCAGGAACAGCAACTCCTATTCCGCTTGGGAACCCTGCAGCCCAATGGTATCAATGTGGATTTCACAAGCTTCAAAATCTCCCCTCCCCCCACTGCTCCCAAAACCAGCCCAGCTCGTCTCCGCCTCCCTAACCTGTTCTTCCTCCCACCTATCCCCTCCTCCCACCTATCCCCTCCTCCCACCTCAAGCCGCACCTCCATTTCCTACCTACTAACTTCATCCCGACCCCTTGACCTATCCATCCTCCCCGGACTGACCTATCCCCTCCCTACCTCCCCACCTATACTCTCCTCTCCACCTATCTTCTCCTCTATCCATCTTCGGTCCGCCTCCCCCTCTCTCCCTATCTATTTCAGAACTCTCATCCCATCCCCCTTTTCTGATGAAGTGTCAAGGCTTGAAACGTCAGCTTTTGTGCTCTTAAGATGCTGCTTGGCCTGCTGTGTTCATCCAGCTCTGCACTTTGTTATCTCGGATTCTGCAGCATCTGCAGTTCCCTTTATCTCTTTTGTCAGATGTACCCATTTTGTTCTATATATATTGATTCATTAGTTCTGAACAGGCTCTGCTGTGTTCTGTCTGTGTGGGTTTGTTTGTGTATTTGTCTGCTGATAGTTTCTTGGTGCATTTGAGATTTTTTTTTGATTTGATTGTCTCCTAACTCCCATCTTCAGTGCATATGAAATTTTCTCCAAGAATTAAAAGCTTTTTTCATGAACACCTCCTGACCTTGGAATGGATTTTCAACATAATTGGTTCATATCACAATTTGAAAACATCTACTATCTATTAACATTCTCACTGTTTTTAACAATTTGCTAAAATGTATTCACTGCATAAGTATGAAGGATTAAACAGGTGAGATGTTAAGATGCTTTAAATTGTGGAATTTCTGACTTTAATGTAACAGACAAGATATAAATAAAATATTGAAAATTTTGGAGAAACTGCAGATTTAGCAGCATCCATGGGGAGGTACGAAGAACTATTTCTCTCTCTACAGATGCTGCCAGACCTACTGAGTTTCTCCTGCACCTTGTTTTTTTCCCCCCAGATTTCTAGTATCTGTAGTACTTGGCATTTATATAAATAAGACATTTTTTGTTGGAAGGGACTACATGGATTAAAAATGAAACAATGCAAAGTGTGTAGGAAAATCAGTTAACATCTGTAGAGAGGGAAGACAAATCATACTTCAGTAACAGCTCTTGAAAGTTCCATTCAAAATATTAACTGCTCTGTGCTTTCTCCAGTTGATTGGCCTGCTGTGCAATTTCAGCATTTTCTGTTGTTCAAAATTTCAAGCATTTGCTGTTGTTTTTCTGTGACACTGGCTAAACCACCATATTTAGGAACAGACTTTTTTTTTCCCCTTCACCCTGTACTGGGTAGTTAACAATAAGTCATCTTAAAAAAAATTAGGATTACCTTGACTTGTTTTTATATATTGCAAATACTGTATGATTTATAATACCTGTTGATCCACTGTTGCTTATGAAATAATCAACTGCAAGCTATGTTGCAGTTAAACAGATAATGAATTGTTTACTCCTGTGTATAAAAATGTCTATTCATATCATGTGCAAATAATTTTACTTTAAGTGCAATTGTTGTTTTAATTCAATCATAGGATGTGGGTGTTGCTGGCTAGGCCATCATTAATTGTTCAGGGTCGACTGTGCTATTGGTTTGGAGTCACATGTCGGTCACTTGTCAGATGGCAGTTTCTTTCCCTAAAAGGGTTCTCCCAATGACAACACTGGTCACTATTAGACTCTCCTTGTAATGAATTCAGATTCCACCATCTGCCATAGCAGGATTTAAACACAGGTCCCTAGAACAGCACCTGAGTTTCTAGCTTAATAGTCTATTGACAGCACCATTAAGCTATTTCTTCTATTGCGAGCATTCTATTTAGATGAATTGAACCATAAGGTATCTTTAAAGAACTTACGATGGATAATTAAAATGTATTTCTATGTTAGATATGTTACTGGGGAGGTAACAGCCTAGTTGTATTACTGCTGGACTGTTAAACCAGAGGCCCAGGCAATGATTTGGGTGACTTGGGTTCAAGTCCCACATGGCAGATGGTGAGTTTGAGTTCAATAAAAATATGGAATTAAGAGTCTAATGATAACCATAAATCCATTGTCGATTGTTGGCAAACCCATTTAGTTCACTAATGTCTTTTAGGGATGAAAACTACCTTCCTGACCTGGATTGGCTTACATGTGGCTGCAGACCCATGGCAATGTGGTTGACTTTGAACTGCCCTCTGCGCAGTTCGGGATGCACAATAAATGCTGGTCTAGCTGGTGACACCCTTATCCAGTGAATGAATTTTTAAAAATGGCATTTTCAGGAAAAATGTTGGCATCATGACTCAGGAATTGAATGTAGCAGTACGCCCAAATCATTCAGAACATGCTTCTGAAGCTGAATTTGTTTCTGGGCTATTTTGCTGTGCTTACAATGAGAAATGAAGGAGTAGGAAGGGATAAAAATGAAAAAACGTTGAAACAAGAATATTGGAAAATGAGAAAATGTCAAGTCTAAACACAAATAAAGTATGCAATATGTATAAACAGAAATACTCTTCTGTTGGAATATTTTGTTTACAGATTTGTCTTTTCTCATGGACTGCTAAATACAAAGTCTAATGTAGCAGTTTAGTAGATATCACTTCCACAGAGTGAGCAATTGCTACTTATTAGCTCTGTTTAACTGGATATTTTGTTGCATGCTCTTTTTGTAATTTCTGGCTCAATATTAACCTTTTAAGACACTGAAATCCTTACAATTAGCACAGTTGCATAAAAAATGATTACTAAACACCCAAGGAAGTATTTAATTGTCTGTAGCACTTTACAGTGTTTCAGTGATGGTGATGAAAGCACATTTAAGTGCAAGAATTTCTTTTCAGACTTTTAGATTAGATTTTATGCAGTTAATTTATGACGCCTTCTCTGAATCGGCAAATTACTCGCAAGTCAAACTTGAACTCACAGGCAATAACTTCTTCATTGCTCAGTAGGGACTTAATATGCCATCTGTTCTATTCTGCACTATTCAGTAGTGAGCTTTCAACAGAAATGTTTGCATGTTGTATAAAATGTTGTAGTTGTAAGTCACAATTTTTAACTTGGATTTTTGGCAGCCCTTTAATGTTGATGATCTCCTCTAATATTGATTTTAATACGTATTCTTACATTTAGAATACTTTTAAAATTGTAACTTTGAATTTTATTATGTGTCCAGAAAATGAACAGAATGAGTAGACTTACTGTCCACAGGATGATGACTTCTAGACTGATTTGTGCAGACATTGGCAGGTGGAACAGCTGGGCTGTGCATGCTTCTTAACTTGGGATCACTTCCAGCCAGCTAAAATAATCACTGCTTCGGCAAGTTTTTTTTGGGTAGGCAAAAGCCTTAATTATTGGCTTATTTAAGCAAGCAAATCCTTTCATACAAAGGTGGTACCTGAAATAAGTTGATGCCCATGATGGATTTTGTGCACTACCAGCTTTTCTGGCTTCCTTTGATTCTCAGATCTATTTGTTATGCTTTCCATTTTAGTATTGTCTGCAAGTTTGGACACTGTTTAGAACCTATTAATATTATGGGTGTGTAAAGAAAGCAGAAGTTATCCAAAGCACATACGCACCCAGGACAGAATAATTTGGTACAAGAACTATTATGAATAGATGCCCTTCACTTTTACTATGTTTTCTTCTGTATAACTACTTTTCAATCTAATTTTCGATTTTGTTCCAAATTACAAACCTTTAATCTCTGTTAGTTTCTGTGTGGTTGCTTACCAAAGGTTTTCTGAAAGTCAGTCTTTACCACATCATTCATATTTTCTTCATGGGCCATTTTGGTTGCATCCTCAAAGACACATGCGAAGTTTCTCAACCATGGCCTTCCTTTCATAACCGGCTTGGTTGCATCTGTTTATTATTTTTTATCTAGATTGCTAAAATTTTAGTTCTTAAAGATTCAAAAAACTTCCCCATAGACTAAAACTACAGATTCAAAAATGGGTATAAACCAATTTCTCGTGTGCCCCCACACAATCAGTGTTGAAAGAACCCTGGAATGTTACTTCTAGAGCTATTGCTGTTTCCCCATGTCTGTCCACTCAGGGGTATCACTTCCATAAAGCAACATTTTGCTGTCATTTAGCCAAGTGGAATTCTTTAATACTTTTATTATAATATTGTATCTGTCATTTCACCTTTCAGAATTTACTTCCACAGCAAAAGTATGCCTTTTGTCAGTACTAAAGAAAAATATACAACATCTTCCTCTAGCTTGTAATCTTGCTTTCAGAAATGTCAGATCCCATTAAAAAAGATGCCCTCCTCATAGAATTGTCTCTTGAAATGGCTATACTGTTGAAACAGGCCACTCGATCTGTTGTACATGCACTGGGTTCCTCAAGAGCAATTTGTCTCGTGTCACTTGCCACCTTTTCCCCATAGCTCTGCCGATTTTTCGTTTTCCAATCAGGATCCAATTCTCGTTTGAAAGCTGCAACTGAATCTGCCTGTATCAAACACTTCAGTGCATTCTAGATCCTAACCATTCAGTGTGTAGCAATGTTTTTCTGCATGGTGCCATTGCTTATTTTGCCATTCACCTTAATTCAGTGTCACTCTGGTTCTTGACCTTTTCACTAATAAGAACTGTTTCTTCCTTTCTTCTCAGTCATGATCCCTCATGATTTTTAAATCCCCTATCAAATCTTGTCTTGATCTTCTCTTCAAGGACTGCAGCCCCACTTTTACTGACATTGTCATCTTTTCCATGTTAATCGTAGAAAGTAGCCTTTTAACTTAGAATGTGTGGTCATTGCTCCATTCCCAATGGATACAAATGGCTTGTCGGATGTCAAGCTGTGTCTCTTGCTTGCTGAAGATCCTGTTGAGGGCACTTTCTTGTCCTGCTGATTATTAATCCAGTAATCACTTGATGGGTTGCCCAAATGTGCTACAGAAATGGAAATTCCATTATTTTACTGACCACTTTAGTTTTGAGATTTTTTAAAAATCCATCCTCTATTTCCTTTCTTTCCTCTATATTTTTCTTTTTCCAAATAGGTTCTTCTATTTCTAACTTTATTATGACAATGCTGTCTTCTTTGATATATGTTTCTAATCATTTTCTGTTAATGACTTTCTGAAACTTGAAGTAGTTTCCTTTTGCATTGTTTTTATTTATCCTGCATCCTTGTAATCTTTTATTGTTGATCTGATAGTTCAGGGTCAATTCCTCTTCAAGTCTTGTTTCACTTTTCACTTTTCATTGTTCCAAATCTGCCCAGTTTCTATCTTGTGCTTCGTCTGGGACAAATTCCAATCTTCATAAATGACTGTCAAATTGGCCCAGCCAAATTTAGATAAATTTTGGCAGTAACTTGAAAGGGAGAATACTACTAACTACTTACTTTTCCACTTCACTCTTATTATTCTGCATTCAAAATTTAGATAATTTGAAAACATAATTGTGTTAATGAATTACATCTGTGGAATTACAGATATACTAAATATAAGTGCTATGAATTCACACCTGTTGTGTACAACCTCTAAACCCGACTGTTTCAATGGCATTGTGCACTTCTTGAAGTGGTTTGAGTGTTGCCCTCTCCTTAGCGACTTGTAACCTGCCTGGCAGATTGAACTGCCATTTGGCAAGTTAAGATGCGATACAAATTATGGAGCTTCTTTATTTCACAGTAAGAAATCGTTAGGCTCAGATTCACTTGTTCACTTATCTTTGTGTAATGCTGTTAAATAATGAATGCATCATGTTACCCCACATCAGTGGGTTGTTTTATTAACTTCTCTGTCTTCAATCTGGCACATCAGAGCAGCACCTTCACTTGTAATGTCCTGTCTTTTCAACCTTCTCAAAGCAATTTGCTGTCTGACCGTGTCAGCTTTTTACATATTTCCTTGTTTATTGAAAGCCTCAGTCCAAGTGACATTTTTTTTGTGAAAACTCACTATGCCTTTCCCTTATGAGCAGGATCCATCAGTGTTACTTGGCAATGATTTCTGCTAGGTTTAAATAAAAAGGATTTTGCAGCAGCAATGAATGTGATCAATTGCTGGAATAGCAAATTATCATTCATTTTCTTCAGGCATTTGCTTTGGACATGTCATCTAGAATTTGATCTGTAGCAGGTTGCTTTCTTGGTAAAAGGTAATCTGTATAAGAAAATACAAATCTGTATATTTTTAACCTTAAAGCATAATTGCAACCCAATAATGCAAGCTGTTGACAACACTCTGTAAATATTTAAATATTCGTTTTGTTTCATGTTGTCAACCAAACCTGCAGAATATATTAGAATTCTGTAAAGCATTTTTATTATATATCCAATGTGAAATGATTCAAAGTTAAATTAAATGTAATATAGTTATTGTTTGTAGAAAGCTGTAGACTTCCTAATGCCAGTTTCGCTACTTGAATGAGAATGAGGTAACCATAGCATAAATTACTAATAATTCTTAATCAGGACCAAAATTTGTGCCAACCAAGGAGATCTAACTAAATGAACATAGAGTGCTCTGACCAGAGCAATGAAAAGCAGCTGAGAAAAGGTCACAGTATTTAAATTATTAATGCAGAAAAACTAATTTTGCTGCTGGGATTTAATTCCTGTCGAATTTATTGACAGTGTATGTCAGACCAGTTTCCAAGTAAAAGTTGTTGAATTTAAATTTCTTGTGATCTGATTTGAAATATTACAAAATGCTTATGAGTCATGTAATTCAAAGTGAGTTATTTTTAAATGTATCCATTTTAAAAATGCCAATGATGTTGCTACATGGGATTATGACGTAATTATATTCAGACTGTTCTAACAAGACACAATGAGCCTTTAACAATCCTAATTATCAAGTATTCAGAATTGACAGAGAGACACAAAGTGAAAACAGCTTGACAGCACTGATGAAGGATGATATTACAATTCTATATAGGATGTTTAGGATAAATAGATTAGGACTGAATCTCTTTGACTTCCATTTGAAGAACAGAGTTAGTACCTACGTTTACTGTAATTTCCCTACTGTGCAAACCTCCCAAAGGTCCATATGTGGCGGCAAACTCTGAAACTGGAACCTTTGATTGGCCATACAGTTTAGAGGTCAGAGCTGTTACGCCGTTAAGAGGTTATTTGCAAAACCATAAGTTTTGATTGAGACAGAAGTTATGGGTTATGGGATAGGGGTAGGAATGTGGGGATGAAACCACAACCAGATCAATCACAAACTTCGCTTTGATTTATGGAACAGGTTGCAAGGACCAAGACTATTGTCTTCTTGAGAGGTTATCGGTGCTGCCATGGCCAAAGTTTGTCCCTCAATCAATTTCCCATCAGCAAATAAAAGGATGGTGTTGAACACATCAGGATGATTAGGATTGGTGGATTTTGCCACATGAAGTGTTGACGTAATGAAATGCTAGGAGTTGCATGAACAGCACCTGAATGAGAGACCTGAAATAAAGAAATAAGTTGTAACTCACCTTCATTCTTCCTAGAAACAATAGTAATTCTGCATTGTTGAAAGCAACTAGAAGTTAAAGATTTATATCTTACACTGTTCAGAACTTGGAAGCAAGAAACAAACTTGGAAAAAATAGGCACCATTTTATACAGAATGAGAAGAGGATGCTGATTGGTTTGGCCATAACATTTCTTGTAGTATCTCCATGCCAATTAACTGTCAATCTTAATTCTCAGACCAGGCAGAGAGTTTTTGATTGGTCAGGCCTTTGCCATGGAGATACAGCAGGTTCTGGTGGTCTTAATGATCCCTGTTCTGATGAAGCTACAATAAATGTACAAATTTGTTCTGCTTATGGGATACAGGGTCCTGAGTGTCTATATAACTTACAGAACATGCAAGTGCATCAAATTACGGTCCTGGCCAAATGGTCAATGGGACTTGTTTGATTTGGATGCCTTACTTGGAACTTACATATCACATTGCATTTTTATGTTGTAGGCAAATCTTCTCTTCTGGCTTGATGGCAGCACCCTGTTTTTGAAAAAATAATCATGGATTTCATATAGTAGTACTGTTACAATATTAAACTTCATCTGCTGTTCGGAGGTAATCTGATGCAGACTGGGCATATCTCAAGGCCAGTATAGCTGGATGTGGCCCTTTCATCAGTTTTTATGACGTACAATGAATGATTTGATCAGGGTACTCATTGACATGCTGAATAATTTTGATATCTCAGCGTAAAGACTACAAAGTGAACAGATGGTTTGGGTGCTATTCTCAGGGTCGCTAATTAGTTTCATCTTGTGGTGTGTGTGGGACTGTAGGAGTTCCAATTTGTAAATCGACTGGTGAATGTAGGCTTTCACTAATAGTGATAGTTGACCCATTTTCTGACTTCTTAACGAATACATTGATAAAGGGGAGCTTGTTTGATTACCGTTGAAACAGAGCAAGTTTGAGTGCGGGATGAGGTTCATTAAACTGTGTAAGGAAATCCTTTGATGTGACTGTGGATTCAAATATTGCAAATGTCTCCCATATCAGAAGGAGACAAGAGTTAGAAGGTTGGTGGTCTTTCCATCAAGGTGTACTTCCAATGGTAGCCAATCAAGATGTTCGCAAAGGTGGGCCTAAAGCAGACCCCATTCGCAAATTGAGTGTATAAGGTGTCATTGAAACTGAAAACTGCACAAGTTGCTAGATTCATGGTTTCAATTAACTCAGATTCAGACACAGATGGCTCATTAAGGTTGATGTAGTGCTATGGTGTAGATGTCAATGGCTTGTTTGAGTGGTATGCTGGTAAATAACTGGAATCAATGGGAATCAGTGGGGAGAACTTCTCCAATGGTTGGAGTCACCTAGCACACAGAAAGTTAGTTGCTATTGCTGGAGATCAGTCATCACAACTCCAGGGCATATCTGCAGGAGTTCCTCATCCCAACCATCTTCAGCAGCTTCATCAATGACCTTCACTCCTTCATGACATCCGAGGTGGGAATGTTCATCATCAGTCATCACAACTCCAGGGCATATCTGCAGGAGTTCCTCATCCCAACCATCTTCAGCAGCTTCATCAATGACCTTCACTCCTTCATGACATCCGAGGTGGGAATGTTCATCATCAGTTGCACAATGTTCAGCACTCTTTGAGACTCCTGAAATACAGAAGTAGTCCATGTTGAAATGCAATGAGATCTCGACGCTGTCGGGATTGGATTGACAAATGGCAAATCACATTTGTGCCCCACAAATACCACGCATCTCTAATAAGGTACAATCGAACCACAGTTCCACAATATTCAACATTGTGGGGCGTTACCATTAACCAGAAGCTCAACAGGATTTGACATGTAAATTGTGTCTGAAACAGCATGTCAAAGGTTAGACTCCGCAAAGCCTGCCCACTATTTACACGGCACAGGTCAGGAATGTGATGGAATGCTCCTGGATGGGTACAACTGCAGTAACACTCCAGAAGCTTGACACCGTCCAGGACAAAGCAGCCCATCTACAAATATTTACTCTTCCTACCACTGATGCTTACTTAGCAGCAGTTTGTATTATCTAAGGAATAAATGTAGTAATTTGCCAAAGAACCTTATAAAGTACCTTGCAAACCCCTGACCACTTTCATTTAGAAGGACAAGGGCAGTAGATGCATGAGAATACCACCACCTGCAAGTTTCCCTCCAATCCACTCACCATCCTGACTTGGAAATATATCTCTGTTGCTTTACTGTTGCTAGGCCAAAATCCTGGAATTCCTTCCCTTATGGTATTGTGGGTGTACCTACAACACATGGACTGCAGTGTTTCAAGAAAGCAGCTCACCACCACCTTCTCAAGGGCAACTAGGGATGGACAATGATGTTCACATCCTACAAGTGAAAGCAAACAAAATAAGCTGGCAATGGTGAAAGAGCACCTGGGAAGCTGTTATTCTTGCTCTGTACCTCGTATGTGGTCTTAGTGAACATGAAGGAATCATTCATTTTGTATGTGGAAAACTCATTTTGAAATGATTGCACCTGCTTATATAGGCATTTGGTCAATTCATTTTGTGAACTGTCAGTAATAGAATTGGAAGTAAGGGGGCATTGATTCTTCTTGTGTCTTTGTTAGCCCACACATGAACAGATATAGTGAGCCGTGAGGATGAGTCCAATCGTGTGTTATATCCAGGTAGGTCCCTACCCTTGAATTAATTCTAGTCAATGAACAAAATATGGACAGAAAGCAGGTCGTTTATGAGATATCTAATTACTCCTATTCTGACAGTTTGAAAGAAACAATGATTTAGTGGAACTATTAACCATGTAAATATGGATTGTATGATGTGTTTAATTCAGCATCACTGATTCTCATCTCTAGCTATGTTGTGCTTGTGCAATTTTCTGTGATTTCAGTCTTTGAATGATGGCAAACATCATTCTGGTTGTAAATTCTAAAATAGAACCAAATACAGACAAGGAAATATAAACGTCACTTGAAATGATAAGCATAAGCTGATAAAAAGATCATGCACAGTAAAAGCAAAATAGTGTTGCTAAATTGCAGTAGGAGATATAATTTTAAACTACATTATAAGATTCTTGGACCTCTCTGCTGACTTTCACGTTATATTGGGTGTGTTGAAGTACTTTTGCAGAAGAATTCATTGTTGCATAAAGTTATTCAGACTAAAAATCACAACAATTTGAATTTGTTGATGGTATAAGTTTACCGTGAGTACCGGTAGAATGTGTGTCAAGGGACCACTAGAATTGTCCAGTTGAGAGACTTTTAGTTTTTACCCTGAAATGACTTTTAATAGTTTTCTTCATTAAAGTCTCAATTTTGAGTGATGTTGATAAAGGCTCAGATTTATTTTCATGAGGGTTAAGAATGAATGAATGAGTGAATGAATGAATGAAAGGACTTCCAGTTTCTTTTTGCTACAATTTTGCTGAATTTGTCTCCACTTTACTTCATTAATTTATCCCAATTATTTCCAGCTTTATTTGTCAGCATTGATTCTCCCAGCCGCAATCAAGTCTGAGTTAAATTAATGAATTACCCATTTCATTCGTTCCCATTCCATGTGTTTTTAAGTAGTTAATACTTATCCCATTGTCCCTTCCCTTCCTTGTTTCCCACTCCTTACCTGCATTGATTCTCCCAACCAGTTTGTGATTTTATCCAATCTTTTTCTCCTTTCCATGTCACACCAGTTAACCTCTTTCTTTTATCTGTGACCATTTTCCCAGCCCCAATTTCTCCACCTCATCTTTTTATTCCTTTGGGGCCTGACTTGGTTCCTGTCTCTCTGATCTTTTCTCTCTGTCTCCGTGTTTCATCTTTTTCTTCCCTCATGTCTTCATTCTTTCATATTTTCCCACTTTTCTTCTCCTTTCTCTTTCCCTCGATTTAAAAAGTTCATAGAACTGCAGGTAATTGCAATATAAGGCAACCTAGCAAATAAGACAACCCATTTCTTTTATTTTCAGCCCCAAAAATCATGTGGCATATATTCAGTATATATGTTGAACTCCCCCTTTGGTATCACAACAAACTGTACTTTCAGTTGTAGTCAATATTAATTTTTCCACCCATCAATGGATGTCTTGTTTACAGGTGTCGTATACCAGCACTGGAGATGGTGCAGAGGAAATTTACCAGGATGCTGCCTGGGCTGGAGAGTTTCAATTATGAAGAGAGGTTGGATTGATTGGGATTGTTTTCCACAGAGCAGGGGTGATTGAGAGGGAACAAGTTTGAGATATATTAGATTATGAGGGGCATATGTAGGGTAGAATTTTTTTCCCTTGAAGAAGGGATCACTGACTGGGGGCATTGATTTAAAGTAAAGGACAGTAGGTTTAGAGCAAATGTGAGGAAAGATTTCTTCATCCTAATGTTGTGGGAATCTGGAAATCACTACTGGTGAAGATGATAGAGGCAGAAACCCTTGTAACAGTTAAATAATTTAGACATGCAGTTGTGATGTCAAGGTGTACAAGGCTATGGACCAAGTGCTAGAATGTGGGATTCGAATAGTTAGAGGTTAATTTTGATCCACATGGACACAAATGGCCAACAGGCCTCCTTCTGTGCTGTAGGCCCTTATGATAAAGATTCTCGTGAAGATTTGTAGCTTGGGTTGTGGGTGAGGTTGTTGGCTTCCTTATTGAGCTGGCTAGTTATCATGCAGACATTTCATCACCATGCTCAGTAACATCATCAGCGCAGCCTCTGATGAAGTGATGTGGTTCTCCTCCACTTGGTATTTATATGATCCGTTCTGTTACATTGGGTTGTGGCATTTCCAGTTATGTTCTGCATGGGTTTGTATGTGGGGTCTAATTCCACATGTTTGTTGGTTGCATTACAGGTTGAAAACCAGGCCTCCAGGAATTCCTGCGCATGTCAGTTTTTGGTCACATTGTCCCAGTTGAGCTAAAATGGTCACGTTGTCCCAGTTAAATTGCTGGCCTTCATTGTCTAAGTGCACTGAGATGATGGAGAGTTTGTCATGTGTTTTGCTGCTAGCAGTTTTTGTGCATCCTGATAGCTGGTTTCCTTCTGGTCTAGCTGATGTAATGTTTGTTGCAGTCATTGCAAGGTATTTTGTAAACTACATTGGTCCTGCATGTCATGGATATGGGGCCTTTGGTCCTTGTGAGTGCCAGTCATAGTGTGGCTGTGGGTTTGTGTGCTATCCTGATTTCTAGTGGTAGCAGGAGTCTCATTGTCAGTTCTGATATGCTGTTGATGTAGGATAGTGTAACCAGTGTATTGGAGCATAATGTGCCCTTTTGGCGTTGTCTGTCTAGTAGGCACCTATGGATGAATTTGTTGGGATGTCCGTTGTTAGCAAAGACCTTTCATAGATGCTCTTCTTCTTTCCTGCATATTTCTGGCATGTTGCAGTGAGTTGTGGCCTGTTTGAATAGTGCCCTAACACAGATTTGTTTGTGGATGTTGGGGTGATTGATGTGGAAACCACAGACGTGCATGGGATTTCCTAGAGGCCTGGTTTTCGATCAGTAATGCCATCAACAAATATGGAATTAGACCCCACATACAAACCCATGCAGAACAGAACCAGAAATGACACAATCCAACCTAACAGATGGGATCATATAAATACCAAGCAGAGGAGAACAACATTTCTTCATCAGATGCTGCATTGATGATGCCACCTAGCATGGTGATGAAATGGCAGTATGATAACCAGCCAGCTAGATGAGCAAGCCAACAACCTCAGACCCCTATGACCTCTAGTATTGGAAGCACGGGAAAAAATCAGTGAAGTAGCTGTGTTGTGAACAATAGCAGGAGTTTAAGGTAACCCACACAGAGCAGAAACCACATGGTGAATGATAAAGGCAGTGACCACCCATATTGATAAATTATTTTTGTCCTTAGCATTGAAGTCTCCCTCCATTTTTGGAGGATTTTTTGGAGAGGCTTCCAGGTAAACATATACACCGAAATTTGCAGTACATAATTGAACAGTGCATCAACTTGTAGCATCTAACATTACTAGCTTACCCGCTCCATAGGCCTCCAATTCTTATCTGTCAGATTGACTGTTTTCATTCCCTTTTCTCACTGCACTTGCCTGTTAACTTGCCCCACTGTATCCTAAACTGGTGGCTTATGTTAGCTCTCAATATTCACTGCCATTTCATTTATTTAGAAGTAAGATTAAAGGTAGTAATTGTTTTGTGGATGTAGATTTTTAATCATAAATACAATCTTGAGTTGATTAGTTACTATTCAGAATACCTGTATTGAGCGACACAAAATTGTGGTGTATGTTTGCATTAATTATTCTTTGGTTAATTTTCTTTAGAAGGGTTAACTGTCCTTTAGATTTGAATTACTTGCACATTTATATTTTGTCCTGAAGCTGTGAGTTAGAGAAAGCAAAAAATATTAATTGTATTATCATATGATAATATTATTCAGCTTTGTGTGAAACAGGGAAATGTACTTTACAAAATATGTTGTGTAGACATCTTACTGTGAAGTACGAATACATTTTGAAACAACATTGTCGTTATACAGCAGAACATTTTATGTAGAGGAAAGTATGGTTGTATTCTAATTTTTTGTAGATGGCACGGTGCTCTCTTATCTGACTTACCACCTTTGGCTCTTGGGACAGAAATTTAGGAGGCAATGACTGCCATAGCATTAGCAGATCCAGAACTTAAATATGTGATGTGAGGCTAAAGCAAGAAGGACTATCAGGTTTCTGGCAGATGGTGTATTTGGCTGTGTTGAATTTTCAAATGCAAACTAATGAAGGACAAAATCTTTTCACAAAGCACATTAAGGGATTGCTGAACAGAGCTTCCTAGTTAACAGTTCATTTTCTTTTAAAAAGTGAAAACCTTTGTGCAGAAATGAAGAAAATGTGTTTTTTCCAAATACAGAGGTATAAAGGATGCCATACTTGGCTCATTATGCTTGAGCAGCTTCATCTCAAGCACACTTTGGCTATATTACTCATGCATGACAAAAAAAAAGCTTCAATCTGTAAAAATGATCAAACATTTGGCACATGACAACAGTTCCAAAGAAGATTCATCAGTTTTCCTTAGCTCATTGTTCTTCAAAGCTGCATGGGAAGTATGCAATAAAGAACTAGTTTATAGGTTTATATTTATTTCAGAGCCTCCTCTGCCTCCCCCATTTCTGAAGACAGGTCCAGACCTGAAACGTCAGCTTTCCTACTCCTCTGATGCTGCCCGACCTGCTGTGTTCATGCAGCTCCACACCCTATTATCTCAGACTCCAGCATTGGCAGTTCCTACTATCTCTTATATGGTAGATGGTTGTGAACTGAACCCAGCTTATTTTCAGTATGTGAGGCTGGATGAACACAGCAGGCCCAGCAGCATCTCAGGAGCACAAAAGCTGATGTTTCGGGCCTAGACCCGAAATGTCAGCTTTTGTGCTCCTGAGATGCTGCTGGGCCTGCTGTGCTCATCCAGCCTCACATTTTATTATCTTGGATTCTCCAGCATCTGCAGTTCCCATTATCACTTATTTTCAGTATGTGAACTTTTGCTTTAAAGGCACGACAGTAAGACATGGCAAGAGATGGTCGGTTGTACATGTATTATAGCTAATGATCTTGGGCCAGTTATCCGGTAGCCCAGTTACATTGCTAGCAGTGTATTACCTGAGGCCAATTGAGATGTGTCACAGGAATGTAGATGCAAAGCTATGCTTTTTGAATGTTTGCGTTTCGAGAGAGAGATCATATGAGGGGGATATCTTAGCTTTCTACTAGCATTCTTAACCAGTTTCAAAGCAAAATCGAACTGGTATGTCAATGTAATATATTCTTGGAGGTGATCTTAGACCAGGTGATATTAAGTCCATTAAGAAATTTCATCAGCACCACAGTGTAGCATTTTGCTGATGGATAGCTGAAATCACTTTATTTATTTATGCACAACATGTGGGCATTGCTGGCTAGGCCAGCATTTATTGTCTGTGTTTGAATAGATCTGGGATCCCACATAGACAACAATTGACAGTAATTACATAGTTATTAGGTTAGCTTTTTATTCTTGAATTTTATTGAATTTCTCAAAGTCCAGAATATCCAATGACATCACCGTTACGCCACCATCTTCCCATTGCAATCATGTGAAAATGACAATCTAAATCTGTTAAGGAAACCATGTAACTTATGTGAAAGATTCCATTTCTTATTGTTTTATTTCCTAGGATTATGCTTTTTAAGAACTGTCCCACATATTGGTACAGAAATGAGTTCTTAAACTGTTTTATTCATGTCTGAGGGTTAATACATCAAATTATAGTGTATCGTGAATGGAAGGCACTGCTAAATGCATAGAGCTAAAGCAGTTTATTTTGCATTATTGCTGGCATTGCCTGAACCTTGTTTTAAATTTTATACCTTGAGACATTTTCTAATCAAACTGTTCAGGGATGTTGTGCTGCACGTCTGAAGCAAGTGGGACATGAACCTAGGCCTCCAAGTAAGTACGCTACCACTGCATCACAAGATCCCTAAGTTTGTACCTTGATGTGTATTGGAAGGGAATATTGGTCCCATGAGCTACAGGGTCGAATAAATTTCATCTTGTTCGGACTCAATTTATGACTGAATTTTATTAAAAATGTTCTGTCAGCTATAATCCTTATATATACTACTCTATAATGCAACAACACTCTACTTTCTTCAGAAATGATATTTTGGTTTTGCCAGTAGTCACGTGAATAAATAAGCTCACATGGTAATAGTTTAAAATCATTGTTAGGAATAATATCTTATCATTGTGTACTTAATTATTCTGATGACAATTCCTAATCATGGAACATTGACAATCCTAACAATTTTTCAGATGTGTAGATCTTAATTTTGTTGCTTTAATGCAGAGCAGACAGCCATTTTAAGTCACTTCACTGTCTTGATGCAGGCAGCATTTTTTGAATGTTACCGTCTCAAAACCCATATATTTCACGACTTATGACTGCAGTGTTTTCAACATTTAGATATTATCATAATGTCAGCTCAGGAAAGTAAACAAGTTATGGCTGATTTTAATCTTAATATCAGTTAACCATATTTTGTGCATTGATACTCTTGTATTCTCACTGAGATCAACACTAAGCTGTGTGATAGACAGTAACTGTTTCAGAGTTCCATTATGGAGGATGTTAACTTAAGTAGTGTCTTAAATTCATGAATACATGAGCCAATTTATATTGCATAAAACAAGGTTGGCATCGATATTCTAATTACTGAATCTAAATCCTTTCAAGTATTTAAAATTGCTCATAGAATTCAAAGCCAGACCATTCCAAGTAAATCTTTAAGACTATTTTGAACAACTTGTTTTAATTACCGATGAGGCCCTCATGATGCATCTGAATATTAATTCAGCTTTATTTTTACAACTTCATCACTTTGACCTGGGGTCAGACTTTATCCCTTTAACTAAAGATGCTTGACAAAATTTATGCTGCTGTGGTTTGTTTAAATAAGTTTGCCACGCGTGTAAAATGCACAAATTAAACAAGTTGGCAGCTAAATGGGAGTCCTGAGCCTGCACTTGCCGGACCCAGGAGCACAATCTTGCAGGAAAGTTCATCACAACAGATGAACTCTTTGTGCTGCAAATTTAGTCAAGGACCAGAAACTGTAAGCCTCAGCAGTCCCATTCACCAAGGATATCATGACACAGAGGCATGATTCAGAATCAAAAATCATGGGGACCTAACCTGTTGTATCCTTTGGAGCATGGAGCAGAAATTTCCTGCTTGGCGCCCTGTAATGGGGAATGGAGCCTTGAGCTCCAGTACTCACTCCTCAACTTTCTGGTGCTGTTCCATTGAGCTGGTGGTCTTCACACATGGCAAGGGGTTAATTTACTGGACAAAATGCTGAGGAAGCGATGAATTCATCATTGATTAAGGCTTTAACAGCCTAGTTGACAGCCCTGCTTTGTATGGCGGACAAGCCACTCTTATTGCCAAACTTATCTGCATGTAAATTCACATTTCTCCAGCAGTACGAAGGCATTGGAGTTCTCTCAGTTCAGATTCCCATATTTACCAGCACACCCTGCTTCCAGGTCTGTGCTGTAGGGCTGGATTAATTCCCAGTATAAGTTTAGAGTTCCTCTTGCTTGTAAGTATGCTACATTGTGGCTCAAAATACTCATATATCGTTTTTTAAAAAAAAATCCTCTGGAAGAATTCCACCTTATTTGCACTTGAATGAAACAACACTCACTGCTTCAAATGCCTGTTGAGCTTGTTCCTGAGGTTTAACTACTTGCTCACTGAGATAATGTCTCCCAAGACTTGCTTAGAATTTATCTCCCTACTGTTCAGGGTGAAATGAAAGAGCTTGCCAATGTCTGCATGATCTTGTCACTTTTGAAAAGCAGTATTTTTATTATCCCTCTCAACCCCACCTTTTCTGGTAAGAATATAGACAATTCTTGTCATTACTTGTTATAATCCAATCCCTCCATCCCTTCAAATATTCTTGTGACTCCCTTGGTATCCTTTCAAGTGCTTCAATATTCCTTTTTGTGAAGGGACCATCAGAAATGTGTGCAGTTCTAAGATCTTAAAACTACATTATTTGCATGTAGCTGTTTAATTTAAAATTATTTAAATGAGAACCAGATGGAACTAAACTACAATTAGAAATTTAGAAAGACTTTTCTTCCTCAGAATTGTTAGTGTGCATCAGAGAATTCTGAAATACTATTTGATGCCATTTTGATTCATCACAGAATTGTTAAATTGTTACAGCAGAGGGAATTAGAATTGTTAGTGGGAGAAGATGGCCTAGTAGAATAATGACAGGACTGTTAATTCAAAGACCCAGATAATGTTCTGGGGATTCAAGTTTGATCTGTGCCTTCTCAGGTGGTGGCTCTTGAATTCAATAAAATCTGGAATTAAGAGTCATGAGAAATCGCTATGAACTGCTCTCGGTTGTAGGAAAAACTCATCTTGTTCACTACACCCCTTTTAGGGGGCTGAATTTATGTGGTTTGGCCAATATATGACTCGACCCACAGCAATGAAGTTGATGCTTATCTGCTCTCTGACCCAATTAGGGATGACAATAAATGCTGGCCTAGCCAACAATGCCCATATCTCATGAGTGAATTGTAATAAAAGGCCTTTTAGCCAAAAGTCTTTTGTCTAGCTTTTCGAATGAACTTCTTGTTTAGTGTCATTCTTCAGTCTTCTCCTAGTAACCTAGGATTTATTAATAGGGGCATAGAGCACAAAAGCAAAAAGTTCATGTCAAGCTCAAATAAGTCGCTAGTTCAGCCACAGCATGATGTCCAGTTCTGGATATAACATTTAGGAAGGTTATAAAGGCATTGGAGCAAATGCAGAAGAGGATTGTGAGAATGGTTCCAGGAATGAGGAAATTCAGTTGTGAGAAAAGACTGGACACACTGGGACTGTTCTCCTCTGAGAAGTTCAGGCTGATCTGACTTAAATGTTCAAAAACACGAGAAGTCTGGGCAGCGTAAGTAGGGTTTCCACTCATGAAAGGATGGAGAGGAGAGGTCACAGATTTCGTGTTGAATGCCTTTACTGAACCTGTCTCCACCTCACTTGCAGGCAATGCATTTCAAATATTAACCACGTGTGGAAAATATTGTACTGCATATTATTTTTAGTTTTTTCACCGATAAATTTAAATCTGTGATTTCTCTGTCTCAAATCTTTCATTGAAAACCTGTTCTGGGGGTGTTGGCTCAAATCCCACCATACCAGTTAGTGGAATTTAAATTCAATTAATAAATTCTGCTGTTTGTCTCAATAATACAGACCATGAATCCATTAGCAATTGTCATAAAAAACCTCTCTGGTTCACTGATGTCTTTTAGGGAAGAAAATCTGCTATCTTACCTTCATGTGACTACAAGTCCATGGAAATACGGTGGACTGTTTAGTGCCAAGTGAACTGGCTGAGCTAGCCACTCAGTTCAGGGAATAGCGACGGACAACAAATAGTTGGCCTTGTCAGTGATATCCATATCTATGAAAGAAAACAAAGGAAAATGTACAAGTACACCAAGGTTTCTTTGCTCCTGCACTCCTTTTATAGGGTTGTACCTCTTAATTTATACTGTCTCTTTGGGTCCTTCCTACCAAATGTGTCTTGTTAGTTTTCTGGTTTGAACTTGATCTGCCACCTATCTGCCTACTCCTCCAAAATATTTTATGCCCTTTTGTAAATTGTGAGGAAATTGGTGTAGAAATTCAATGTTTTCAAGTTTCATATTATCCAACAATAAGAAAGAGCATCTTGTGCACCATGGTCTAGATCATTGATATATATCAGGAACAGTAAGGATCCCAACACTGAATCCTTTGGGAACCTCACTCCAAACCTTCTTTAATTATTTTTATTGTTTTTGGTTTAATTTAAAACAAAATCAAGGGGAGGTCTCAAGTATTTTTAACTGGATTAGTCATAATCTTGCAAATTTTATCTTTTGAAATCACTGCCTTTCTTTACTGAAATTGCTATTTAATTAAAGTAGGAAACCTGGAGCCTCGCAACTTACCGTGACAATCGCTGAAACTAACCATTGCTATAACTTGAGTTTGAAGTTATTCATCAGGTTTGCATTGATTTCTTTTTCATGAGTGACCACCCTTAATTGTACTATTCTTTCACTTTGTGTACTATAAATGGATCAGCAGAAACTGTTAAAGTACAATCAATTGAAATTACAACTATGATTCTAACCAGTGTTGTAAGTTTTAGATAGTTGTGCAAGTGAAGTGGCCAATTAGCCTGTAAAATTGTGCATTTTGATGTTTTATGTTCTCACCAAATAGATGAACCATTTCCTTGAATTAATTGCTTATGTTATTTGTGAGTTTGTTCTTGTTTCCTTTGTACAGGAATGAGCAATGTTCTTTGGCTTTGTGACTCCGTTCCCATATAGATATATTTGCATTGCTTGAGATCTATACATAAACTGCCAGATTCCTTAAGAACATATGATAGGGACAGAATTATGCTATTCAGCCCACTGAGTCTGCATTACAAACCGGCTGTCCAACCAATTAAACTAGCCAGCCCCTACTTAACACAGTGAGATACATTTCAAAAGCACTGGTGCTAAGGGAATGATTTTTGGTAAATACTACCTACTGCTATTGAGCTTACAAGGAGACCTGTCTTAAACTGTAATCCTAGTTTAACACGATGGATTTTGGGTAAAGGAGTTGAAGCAAGCACTATGATTGGTAGCCTCAAAGATAAGTAAGAGGTTGACAATTTTGCTGAAGATATCAAGTACTACTTGAACCCACACTCAGCTTTCAAAGTGTATTCACTGACTACAGTTGACGGGCCAGTGTATGTGTGATGAGAACATGTGCGTGGAGAAAGCTTTTGAAGCTAAGGGATCAAGACTGACAGTTCATCTGTAAGGAAGCTGGAGTGGCCACATATTGTTGTGTGAAAAATTCTCTCTTCTGTTTCTCTGGCCACAGCAGAACATATTCTGCAGGCACAGTTAACCTTCCAGCGTCAGGTTCTATTGCTTTCAATTATGTGCTGTTCTGTTTTGTAAGAGAAGAAGGTGATTTTGAACGAGTGCACTTGCAAATGTGATAGTTTGTCGATAATGCCTTACTTGGTTGAAGAGCTGTAGAATGTATTTAAGCTGTCAGTAGTGTCTGTGAAGGATGCAATATTGTGGGATGTATAGCTGAGTGGTCGATTGTTTTGAAGTTGTCATGCTGGCAGAGTGTGCTTATTTTTAAAATTTATTCATAGGATATAGGTGTCACTGGCTGGGCCAGCATTTATTGCCCATCCTTAGTTGCCCTTCAGAAATTGGTGGTGAGCTGCCTTCATGAAATGCTGTAGTTCACTGCTGTAAGTTGACCCACAGCCCCATTAGGGAGCGATTTCTATGATTTTGACCGAGCAACAGTGAAGGAACGGTGATATATTTCCAAGTCGGGATGGTCACTGGCTTGGAGGGGAACTTGCAGTTGATGATGGTGTTCCAGTGTATCTGCTGCCATCGATTTTCTAGCACATTCTTGAGGATTTGGAAGGTGCCGTCTCGGATCATTGGTGAATTTCTGCAGTGCGTCTTCTAAATGGTACACGCTGCTGCAACTGAGAGTTGGTGGTAGAGGGAGTGGATGTTTGTGGATGTAGTGCCAATCAATCTGCTTTGTCCTGGATGATGTCAAACTTGTTGAGTGTTGGGGCTGCACTCATCCAGGCAAGTGGGGAGTATTCCATCACATTTCTAACTTGTGCCTTGTAGATGGTAGACAGGCTTTGGGAGTCAGGAGGTAAGTTACTTGCCTCTGACCTGCTGTTGTAGCCACTGTATTTATGTGGGAAATCCAGTTGGTTTCTGGTCAGTGGTACCCCAAGAATATTAACTGTGTGGGATTCAGTGATGGTAATACCATTAAATGTCAAGGGACGGTGATTAGATTGTCTCTTATTGGTGATGGCCATAGCCTGGCACTTGTGTAATACGAATGTTGCTTGCCACTTGTTGGCTGAAGCCTAGATATTGACTTGGTCTTGCTGCATTTGAATATGGACTGCCTCAATATCTGAGGAGTCGTGAACTGTGCTGAACATCATGCAATCATCAGCAAACATACCCACTTCTGACGTAACGATGGAGGAAAGATCATTAAGGAAGCAATTGAAGATGGTTTGGCCATAAGATATTACCTTCAGGCACTGCTACGGAGATGACTGACCTCCAATAACCACAACCATCTTCCTATGTACCAGATTTTACTCCAACCAATGGAGAGTTTGTCCTCTGATACCCACTGATTCCAGTTTTGCTTGGGCTTCTTGATGTCAAGAGCTATCACTGTCACCTCACCTCTGGAATTCAGCTCTTTTGTTCATGTTTGAAGCGAGGCTGTAATGTGGTTAAGAGATGAGTGGCCTGGCAGAGCCCAAACTGGGCATCACTTAGCAGGTTATTGCTGAGCAGGTGTTGCTTAATATCACTGATGATCAAGTGTAGACTGTTAGGTGGTAATTGCCTGGCTTAGATCAGTGCTGTTTTGTACAAGGCATAATTGGACAATTTTCCAGATTGTTGGGTAGCTGCCAGTGTTGTGACTGTACTGGAAGAGCTTGGCTAAGGAATAACAAATTTTCGAGCGCATTTCTTGAGTACTGTTACAGGAATGTTGTCAGGGTCCACAAGCTTCGCAGTATCCAGTGCCTCTAGCTGTTTCTTGGTATCACGTGGAGTGAATCAAATTAACTGAAGATGAGAATCTCTTATGCTGGAGACCACTGGAGGAGGCCAGTGGAAGATCATCCACATGACTCTTCTGGTTGAAGTTTGCTGTGAATGCTTCAGCCTTATCCTTTGCCCTGATGCATTGGGATCTTGTATCATTTGATCTTGAAGATACTTGTGGAGTCTTCTCCTCTAGTGAGTTGTTTAAATGTCGATGACCCACAGTGTCTCATGGATGCCCACTGTTGAGTTGCTGGATCTGTTTGAAGTCTGTTCCATTTAACACAGTGATATTATTGCTCAAAATGCTGGAGGATATTCTGAACTTGAAGACATGATTTCTTCTCCATAACTGTGCGGTAGTTATTCTTACTGATACTGTCATGCACAGATGTGTCTGCAGTCCTTAGAAAATTGGTAAGGATGAGGTCAAGCATGATTTTTCCCTTTTGTTCGTTCCCTCACTGCCTGTTGCAGACCCAGCCTTGAAGACATGTCCTTTCGGAAATATTTGTAACTGTAGCAATTCATTTGACAGCTTCTGACATAATTGGACCTTTTATAAACGTAGAAAATAGGTGCAAGAGGCCATTTGGCACTTTGAGCCTGCACCATTCAATACAATCATGGCTGGTTATACAATCCAAGTATCTCGTTCTCGCCCTCTCCCTAGACTCCTTGATCCCCTTAGCTGTAAGGGACACGTTCAGCAACCTCTTGAACATATCTAATGAGTTGGCCCCAACAGTTTCTTGTGGGAGAAAAATCCAGAGGCTTACAACTCTGAGTGAAGAAATTCTTTCTTATCTAAGTCCTGAGTGGCTTACCCCTTATCCTTAGACTGTGACCCCCAGTTCTGAATTTCCCCAACCTTAGGAACATTCTTGCCACATGTAGCCTGTCTCGTCCCATCAGGATTTTCCATGTTTCAACGAGATATTCCCCATTTTCTCAAATTCCAGTGAATACAAGCCCAATCAATCTGACCTTTCCTCATGTCAGTCCTGCCATTCTGGGAATCAGTCTGGTGAACCTTTGCAATACTGTCACAATGGCAAGAATGTCCTTCCTCAGATTAGGAGCCGGAAATTGCTCACATTATTCAAGATGTGGCTTCACCAAGGTCCTGTATAACTACAGCAAGACATCCTTACTCTGATACTCAAATCCTCTCGATATGAAGGCCAACATGCCTTGACTTTCCTCACTGCCTGCTGCACCTGCATGCCAACCTTCAACAACTGTTCCACCTTGACACCCAGGTCTCATTTCACCTCACTTTCTCCTAACTGCCACGAATCAGATAATCTGCTTTTCTGTTTTTGCCACCAAAGTAGATAACCTCACATTTATCCACATTATATTGCATTTAACAAATATTTGCCCCCTCGGCCACTCTGTCCAAGTCACCCTGCAGCCTGTTAGCGTCCTCCTTGCAGTGTGCACTGCCACCCAGCTTAGTGTCATCTGCACATTTGGAGATGTTGCATTTGATTCCCTCATTCAAATTGTTAATGTACATTGTGAACATTTGGAGTCCCAGCACTGAACCCTGCGGCACCCCACTCGTCACTGCCTGCCCTTCTGAAAAGGATCCATTTATTCCAGCTCTCTGCTTCCTGTCTGCCAACCAGTCCTCTATCCACAACAATACTTTACCTTTGATACCATGAGCTTTAACTTTGCTTACTGATCTCTTCTGCAGAACTTCGTCAAAAACCTTTTGAAAGTCCAGATACACAACATCCTTGTCCATTCTATTGGTCACACCCTCAAGAAATTCCAGATTTATCAAGCATGATTTCTTTTATGTAAATCCATGCTGACTAGGGCCAATTCTATCACCACTTTCCAAATGCTGTTCTTACTATCCTTAGTGATTGACTTGAGCAATTCCTCCACCATTGATTTCAGGGTAACCAGCCTATAATTACTCAGTTTTTTTCTCTCCCTCCCTTGTTTTACGTGTTAAGTTACATTTGTTACCCTCCTGTCTATTGGAACTCTTCCAGAGTCTACAGAATGCTGGAAAATTATCACCATTGTATCCGCTATTTCTTGGGCCACTTCCTTAAGTACTCTGGGATGCAGGGCATCAGGCCCTGGGAGACATGTTGGGTTTTAATCCCATCAATTTCCTCGATATCATTTCCTGACTAATAATGATTTTCTTAAGTTTCTTCTTCATGCGTGACCTTCTGTACCTCAGAATTTCCTGAAGGTTACTTGTGAACGTTATTTATTTATTAATACTGAAAGTTGATTTGAGAATAAAGTAATCTGGAATGGCAGAATAATTTAGCAATGAATTTACTTTGGTGATTTTATTATTTTTATATGCTAGTTTTCAAGATTTCCATCTTTAAGTCATATTATTACTTGCTTCTTTTGTGAATGCGGTGGTATACTAAATATTCCTGTGAAGCTAATATAACAACATGAACTTAAAGCTAATTCAGTAGCTGAGAGTTATTTTACAAATAATGTAGTCAGTTAAAGGACAATATTTAAAGATGGAATCTCATTGAAGCATGGGTTTTCTTGCTTCCAAGTTGGGAAGCTGGCGAGAGTCCTGCATTACCACCTTTAAAAAGAGCAGATGATTCAGCCAAAGTAATAAACTTGGTAGTTGGAATGATATTTTAGGATGCAATAATGCTTCATTCAGTATTATGAGGAATAAATTTCTTTAGTGTTGCGAGGAAAAGATTTTGTTGAAGCTTGTTATTGCGCATTCATCAGGCCAGTGTATAAGAAATACTAAACAAAACTTAGTAATTCTTTGTCAGGCAACAACTAACTGCTACATTTTCTATGGCTGCGTCTCGACGACTCAAAGTCCGCTTGCCAACAAATTGGCATGGCTTTTTCCCTTTTGCAGTGGTGTTTCTTGCGAATTGTCCTGATGAGTGTAAGACTAAAAGCTTCGACAAAATAGACTTTTCTTTTAGAACAATACTCAGGTTCAGTATGACAGTTAGCTATTTATATATTTCTTTGTATGATGTAGCATGAAAAGACACAATTTTAAACTTGCCTCACTATCTCATCATATTTAGTTCTTCCAAACTTACGGAGCGGTGATTCCGATATTATGATCCCAGAACCTAAACCTGTGGTTGATAATGATGAGCTGGCTAACACCTATGAGCGAAAGCTAATAGAGGTAAGGACATTTTTAAGTTATGTACCCTTCTGTTTATTTCGGTGTCTAAATGTTAAGGTAAGCTTTTTTTTTCATACCTTTCCTGGTTTTCCTTAGAGCTTGTCAGCTGTAAACAAGGTGGCTAACACTTTGGATGCACATTAATGGAGATGTGAAATTGAGTACTTTTTGTTTTGCATTTGTTGGGACAATTCAAAAGAATGTCAGTTCAGAGGAGGAGAACGTTTCATGCTACAATCAGGAGAGCATGCTGGTTAGTTGACAAGTGGACTCTGACTGGTAATGGCATTGCCATGGAAATGTGAGTTGCATTGGTAACTGGGATTGGATGTGTGAGCAACCATGGAATCAGTTTTTCTCTTCGTATTCATCATTAGTTGAGTCAAATTCTGTGGTTTCTCCATATGTACCATAAAACCATAACCACACAAATCTCATTGTGACATTGATGCATTGCAAGGAGTTCAGAAGTGAAGAAAGAAGTAATTGTAAATATGAGGGAAAATGAAATAGAAAGATAGGTTGATAGCGTGAATTGAAATAAGGCGGAAGAGAACTCATAGAAAATTAATTGTGGCATGATTCATAATTTTGAATTTTACATCCAGTTTGAGGGGGAGAAGAGTGAATCAAAGAAAAGTACCTCGAAGTTTAAAAAAAAGCAGCAATTTGGGCATGAAAGCCGAGCTACCTGAAGTGGACGCAGATATTGGTTAGCGTATAAGTCAGTTGAGAAGCAGTGTCAGATGTTTAAAAGGATATTTCAAAATATTCAGAAGAAAACTGTTCCTAGTATGTGGAAATAGTTGGAATCAGGGAGGCAATAGCCGACTGGTATTTTTGTTGGACTGTTAATCTGGAGACCCAGATAACGTTTTGGGATCCCTGGTTCAAATCCTGTCATGGCAAATGGTGGAATTTGAATTCACTAAATATCTGGAATTAAGAATCAGATGATGACCATGACTCCATTGTTGATTGTTGGAAAAACCCATCTGGTTCACTAATGTCTTTTAGGGAAGGAAACTGCCATCCTTACCTAGTCTGGCCTACATGTGACTCCAGACCCACAGCAATGTAGTTGATTGTGAACTGCCCTTTAGGCAATTAGGGATGGGCAATAAATGCTGCCTAACCATCGACTCCTTCATCCCATTAATGAATAAAGAAAAAAAATTCCAAAGGGATGTAATTTATGGTTAAGAAGTTAAGGGATGTGTGTCAAATTTAAAGAAAAAGCATGTGTGAGTGGATGCTCAGAGGTAAATGGTGTATCTGGCGACTGGTCAGAATGCAGTGGAGAATGTTTAAAAGATTAATCAGGACTAAAACATTAAAGCATGGAAGGAAACCAGGGAGAAACGTAAAAATAGACACTAAGAGTTTCCATATGTATTTACGAAAGTAAAGTAACTGTTAAGCCCTCTGGAGAGTCAGTTGTGTGTGATAAAGAAATTGGAGATTAAATTAATGTTTTGCTTCTGTCTTCACCATAGAGGAAACAAAAAAAATTTCCTGTTAATATGTGTAGTTGTGGAAGTTGAAGGAAGAGAGTGAATTTCCAGTCACTTGGGAACTTGCACTGAACAAACTCATAGAGCAACAGGCTGACAAGTCTCAAGTTCTGATGGACTTCATCTTAGAGTCTTGAAAGTTGTAGCTAAGGAGTTTGTCGAGGCATTGGTGTTAATTTTTTTCCAAATTTGTCAGATTCTGGTAATAAGCCCTCTATTCAAGAAAGGATGCAGTCCAAAGTGCAAAATGATGATGGTGTTCCTGGTGTATGAGTTACAGGAGGAATGCAAGTACAACACATCAGGAAGGCTGGTGGAATGCTGTCCTTTATTACAAGAGAAATTGGTCAAAAAGTGCTTCCATTGTGCCGGTCATTGGTGAGACCACATCTGGAGTTGTGTGCGCGGTTTTGGTCTTTCTATTTAAGGAAGGATATGAATAAATAGGAAACAGTTCAGAGGAGGTTCACCAGATTGATACCTGGAATGGGTACGTTGTCTTAGGGGGAAAGAATGAACAGGTTGGTCTTGTTTTCACTGAAGTTAGAATTGCAAGTGTGATTGTACTGAAGTGTATAACATTTTGAATACCTTGATAAGGTGGATGTGAAAAGGATGGTTACTCTAATGGGTGATTCCAGAACTTTGGAAAATGATATTAAAAGTGTGTGTGTGTCGGGGGGGCGGTCGTTCTGGTGGTGGTGTCATCTCCCTTTTAGGAAAGAAACGAAGGGAATGTTTCCTCTTTGAGGGATGTCTGCCTTTGGAACTGTCCACTTCAGGAGGTGGTGGAGGCAGGGCCATTGAATATTTTTACGGTGAAGGTAGATTGATTCACTTACCTAACAATAATTGTAGGTTAACTCGGGTAAATGGGAATGTGGAATTTGGAACATCAACCAATTAGCATGTTCTTATTGATGGCGTTGAGGGCTTGAAGGGCCAAATCCCCTGATTTGTACGTTCATTTATTGGGCCAATTCCCTTTTTCCTTTGCTACAATTATGAGGAAGCGTTTTGGAATTTAACTTAGTTTAATTAATGAGAAAGTGAAAGCCAAATTGCTGATGAGCTCTAGCTCAGCTGCTATTAAAGTCATAGAGTTGTATGCCACATAAACTCTTCCATGCTAATTTGCTGTCCTAAATTAATCTAGTCCCATTTGTCAGCATTTGGCCAATATCCCTCTAAACCCTTCCTATTCCTATACCCGTACAGATGCTTTCTAAATGTTGTAATTGTATCTACTTCTACCCTTTCCTGCTGCAGCTCATTCTATACACACACCAACATCTACATGAGAAAGTTGCCCCTTCGGTTGCTTTTATATCTTTCCCTTCTCACCTTAAACTTATGCCCTCTAATTTTGGACTCCTCTACCCTACGAAAAAGACCTTGGCTTTTCACCCTATCCATGCCCCTCATGATTTTATAATTTTACAACTTTGAGTCACCCCTCAGCCTCTTACACGCCAGGGCAAAATGTCCCAGTCTAGCCTTTTCCAATCGTTCAAACCCTCCAACCCTGGCAACATCATTGTAAATCTTTCTCATACCCTTTCAAGTTTAACAACATCTTCCCTATAGAAGTGAGACCAGAATTGCATGCAGTATTCCAGAAGTGGCCTAACCAATGACCTGTACAGCTGTAATGTGACATCCCAATCCCTATACTAAATGCACTGACCAATAAAGGCGAGTGTACCAAATGCCTTCTTCATGACCCTATCTACCTGTGACTCCACCTTGAAATATCTATGAACCTGCACCCCGTGGTCTTTGTTTTCAGCAACACTCCCCAGGACCCTACCTTTCAGTGTCTAAGTCTTGCCTGGATTTGCCTTTCCAAAATGCAACACCTCATATTTATCGACATCAAACTCCGACTGCCGTTGCTCGGCCCACCGGCCCTTCTGATCAAGATTCTGTTGTGCTTTTACGTAACCTTCTTCACTGTCCACTAAACCTGCAATTTTGGAGTCATCTGCAAACTTACTAATCATTCATCTTATGCTAACATCCAAATCATTTATATAAATGGCAAAATGCAGTGGACCCAGCACCAATCCTTGAGGTACACTGCTGGTCGCAGGCCTTCAGTCCCAAAAATAGCCTTCCATCGCCACCACTTGTCTCCTACCTTGAAGCCAATATTGTGTCCAAATCCAGCTTTCCCTGTATTCCATGTGATCTAGCCTTGCCAACCAGTCTACCATGTGGAACCTTGACGAACACCTTGCTGGAATCCATGTAAGCACTATCCAGTACTCTGCCTTTGTCAGTTTTCTTTGTCACTTCTTCAAAAAGTTTGAGAGCTTGTCATTTACAGTGGATTCTAGAAACAAGGGCAGAATTGGTTGTGGGTATACTGGTCTGTAGTAGGTGAGGTATACCAAGAGGCAACTTCCCATTTAATGTCACAAAAACAGAAATTGTTGGAGAAGCTCAGCAGGTCCTGCAGCATCTGTGGAGAGACCTCACTTCTGAGGAAGGGTCACTGCACCTGAAGCGTTAACTCTGATTTCTGTCCACTGCTGTTGCCAGAGCTGCTAAGCTTTTCCAGCAATTTCTGTTTTTGTTTCTAATTTCTAACATCTGCAGTTCTTTTGGTTCCCATTTAATGTGCTGAGCAAATGAATGTTTTACATTTTTGTTTTCCATCTTAATGCAATTGAAAATATTACCTGTGTGATTATCCAAGGAAAAACACTTAATTTGCTGTGAGAGTGTGGATCATATTCTCTTGCTGTTTGCCGATTACTTTTTAATTAAGGATAAGTTAGATTGGAAATTGAATGTGAAGATCCACGCAAGGATTTAGGTGATTTATTTCTGTGCAGCTGAGTTACCTGGACAACAGATACAGTGTCCTGTGTATATCATCTTTTGTGTCAGAGTGTGATTTTTCAAAAAGTTCTAAGAGTTAATCCACTGTTTAATCATGGTACAAAAGTAAGTCCTGCCGTGTTTGTCCTGTCGGAGAGCTGGACATCGTAGCTCATTCCCAAGCCCATGTCTTGCTTTTTAGAGGTAGAATTTTGTTTTTCATGTCATCATGTCACCCTTTGTCAGCAAAAATAATTTATTATAAAGAAATCATAGTCACAAAATGTGCATCTACATCCTTTGCCAATGTAAAATCTACAAAGGATCTATTACTTAGGGCACAATGGAAGACTAATGGAGTTAAAATCAGTATTAGAGAAGAGGTACAGAGGCAGATTTTACCTTTTGCAACCCTCCATCCGAGGCTTTTGAAAAAGACTCAGCAGCTTTGCAACGTGACCTCATCAAACTTGAAACATTGCAAATGTCACAGGAAATATTGGTTGTTCTTTTCTTTGTGTGTCAAAACAATGAATGGTTAGTTTAAAAATCAAGTTTAATTAAAGTTCTGATCTCTATTTGATTGAACAATCTAGATTAATGATTTTGAACTCGAAAGCTCAATTTCTAAATTTGTTGAGGGTACCAAATTGTGGGGTTGGAGTGGGGAGGGATGTTGTAGTCCATATGGAGAAAGTCTTCAACACAGTTAAGGTAGTAATGAATATGCATACTGCATATCTATAATTGATAAATGAATATTGATACAGTTACGTACAACGTTTTGCTAAGACATGATTGGGGTATAAATTATCAATGCATTTAGGAGTAAGTAAGCATATGAGGGAGAAGAGATTGAAGGGTTATACTGACAGAAAAATCATAAATTATGTTGAATCATTACCTCGTAAAATTAGCCATTGAATGTTTTGTGTCTTTTAATATCTTCAGTAAATTCTTAATAGAATACATCAGCTTCTCCAAGACCTGGGAACAGACTTTGTATTGTTACATGGAGCAGTATGTGAATAGAACTCCTCAAAATCTGCATAATGGTTCCTCAAATGCTGAACAGTTTAGTTTTCCAACCTGTTGAAGAAATCCCTAGAAGAACAGCAGCCTTCAAGTTTACATTCATTTGTCTGCTTTCAAGCAAGCATGAATTAGAAACCTTTTACAATTAGCAATAAAGTATGATTTAAATATTGTTCTTATCCCCACCCTATGTTGGTTAAATGTGTGGCCATACCTGCTTCTGTTCCTTCCCACCCTCAACCCCAGCTGTTCACCATTTCTGGGTTTTTTTTAATGAGTTGATTAAAGGCAGGTGTGGATGAAGAACAGAACCAATAATTGGCTAAGACTTTGTTGTGGCAGCCATTTCCAGACTGACATGGACAATGTCCCAGCCGCTTGATTATCAGCACTTGAGAGTCAACAAGACTAAACCAAGATTTCTATCTCAAATAAAGAGAGAATCATTCCCCACTTCCCTCAAATAGCCAGAGAAATCAGGAGCTGGGCTTAGTTTTGGAACCCCCTGCAAATCAGTGAAATCAGGAGACTAGCTTGAAACAAAAGAAAATATGACCCCTCTACTTCCAGGAATCAGTGAGACCAATCACTGGACTTAAAGCATGGAAAGTGCAGATGTTGCAGGGTTTAAAGCGTGGAGTGTGCTGTTCAGACTTGTGCATTTATTTAATGGTAAAACATTCTGATTCATATTAACATGAATTTAATCCCTGCATTTCCAAGCATCAATGTCTGAAGTGATTTTAACTGGTTTAAGCTGGTAGCTGTGTATTTCTGAGATAATGGGAACTGCAGATGCTGGAGAATCCGAGATAACAAAGTGTGGAGTTGGATGAACACAGCAGGCCAAGCAGCATCAGTTGCTGCTTGGCCTGCTGTGTTCATCCAGCTCCACACTTCGTTAGCTGTGTATTTCTCATGTTCATTGCTCTGGAATCAAGTTCTTGAGTCAGTCATTGAAATCACATACTGAAAGAAAGTGATTGGCTTGGATTGTGTATATTGTGCCAGGCCACCAAAGCACAAGGAGATATCAAAACGCGCAAATATTTCAGAAGAAAAAGTACAAGCATGATTCCTAGTGTTTGTGACTGAATTATGAGAAAACATGGATGGCAATAAAGCTTTCAATTTAGAAAGGAAATGACTAACAGATTGTTGCCATGAGACAGAAAAGTTCATGACCGAAGCTGGGGTGAGAATGACAGACCTTGACATCAAGGCTGCATTTGGAAGAGTGTGGCAACAAGGAGCCTGAGAAAAACTAGAATCAATGGGAACAAGGAGGCAAAGTCTCCGCTGGTTGGCGTCATGACTGGCACATCATAAAATGGTTATGGTTATCGGTGATCAGTCACGTGAGCTCCAGGACATCTCTGCAGGAGTTCCTCACAGTAGTGCCTAAGGCCCAATCGTCTTCAGCTGCTTCATCAGTGACTTTCCCTTCATCATGTCAGAAGTGGGACTGTTTGCCCTTGATTGCACAATAGTCAGCACCATTCGTGCCTTCTCAGAAGCAGTCCTTGTTCAAATGCAATAAGATGTGGACAATATCCAGACTCGGGCTGACAACTGGCAAGACAATGACTGTCTCCAATAAGAGACAATCTAGCCACCACTCCTTGACATTCAATTGTGTTACCATCATTGAATCCTACACTATCAACATCCTTGGGATTACCGTTGACCGGAAAGTGAACTGGACGAGCCATGTGAACAGAATGGCTACAAGAGCAGATCAGATGGTTGGAATACTGCTGCCAGGAATTCACCACCTGACTCCCCAAAGTCTGTCCACCATCTGAAAGGCACAAGTCAGAGTGTCTTGGAATATTCCCTACTTGCCTGGATGAGTGGAACTGCAATAGCGCTTAAGAAACCTGACGCCATTCAGGACAGATCAACCTGCTTGATCCCCGAGCATCCAGTGCCTCTACCGCTGATGTTCAGTAGTATGTAATATCTATAAGATGAACTGCAGAAATTCGCCAAAGTTCCATAGACAGCACGTTCCAAACCTGTGACCAATTCCATCTTGGACAAGGACAGCAAATACATGAGAGCACCATGATCTGCAAGCTCCCCTCTAAGCCACTCGCCATCCTGACTTGGAAGTATATCACTGTTTCTTCAGTGTTGTTGGGTCAAAATCCTGGAATTCCCACCTTAAGAGCGTTGTAGGTCTACCTACAGCATGTGGACTGCAGCAGTTCAAGAAGGCAGTCCGCCACCACCACCACAAGGGCCAACAGATTCCCGGAACTGTCTTTTTCCCATTTCAGTCTACAATCATAAATACACAGAATTGAAAAGATTCTGTTTTTACATTTACAAGGGGATTGGATTTTGAAAATAAGAAAGTCTTGTTGCAACTATATAGGATGTTGATAAGGTTGCACCTGGAGTATTGTGTACAGTTTTACATTATTCAAGAAATGGTGTGCTGGCTTTGGAGGCATTTGAAAAGAGTTCACTCGGCTGATTTCTGGGTTGACTTGTTGAGAACTGCAGTGCAACTTAGGCCTTTATTCAATGTAGTTGAGCACAGTGAGGCGTGATCTCATTAAAACATAGAAGATTCTGAGGGTTCTTGATTGGGTAGATGTTGAGAAGATGTTTCTACTACTGGAGAAATCTCGAACTGAGGACATAATTACAGAACAAGGGCACATTTATTTCAAACTGAAATACAGAGGAATTTCTTCTCCAAGAAGGTAGTAAATGTTTCAAATTCTCTACCTTAGAGTTAGGGAGGCTAGACCACTAAAAATATTTAAAGAAGGCATGGATTTTGTTTTGAAAGATTGACGAGATGAGGACTGTTACGATATTCCATGATAAAGGAGTCAAGGCTTGGGGAAGATAGCTGTCATCTTGTAGAATAGTGGGGCACGCTTGAGAGTGGAATGGCCTACTCTTGTTTCTATTTCTTACGTTCTTAGATCAAAATTCTCCGCGAGATCAGAGGCTGGATAAGACCCAGGTAAAAGGTTTAACATTCTCCCACGAGTGGAAGTGTCTTCTCAATTTCTATCCTGCCAAGAACCCTTCTCCATCATGTGCAATTGTAATAAGACTTCTCTGCTTTTATTTTGTTTTTGTTGTTCAACAAGGTGATCTTTCACTGAAAGTGAAAACATGCAATGCTGCAGATCTGGTTTTGACAACAAAATGCAAGTTATTATGTGAAAGAAAATAAGATGAAATCGACTTAACCAAGCTAATTACATATAACACAATCTGAAAGGTTTCACCATTTCAGCAAGAAAATGGAATATTCCATCTGTTTCAGCAACACCTATTTACGGCACTCAGTCCCCAGAATGGGTTTACTTCTCTCTCACTTCCGTAGGTTTAGCTTAACAGTTGCTTTCAATTCTTGGTCTTGAAAGTTTGATGCCTTCCTCCTGGCATATTCACGCACTAGGTTAAGACTTTCATGGCTTCAAATCACATTTTCAGCCTTCTAACCTGTTTCTAACTACTTTCAACTAATCACTTGCTTCAGAAGAAACTGTTTCATACATCAACCTTCAACTGGGGCACCTGTGCATTCAAACCAAAAGGTTGCCAAATGAAAGGTGTTTTCTCCAAAGCAAAAATCAATTCCCAGTCCTTATTACTGAAAGCAGCCTAATGCTCTTCACTATTTACCCTATCCATTCATAAAGCACTCCCAATGCAAACAAATTCCCATTAGCAGTCCAAGTTCATTTGAAAATAAAAGAGTCCCGTTCTTTCTCAGTGGCAATTTGGTTCCTGGACAGGGAATGGTCCAAAAGTGCTAACTGGTATTCTTGTAAATCTCTAAGTCTTTTGCTGCCAAATTCTTCTTACAGACATCAGTCTATTACTTACTTCCCTGGCTTGGGAAACAGAATTTCCATATTTGACCTCCACCATCATGTGCTTTGTAATTCATCCAGGAGTACCAAGATGGTTTTTAAATAGGATCCATTATGTGGAACCTTGCTTCAATTAAACAGTAGTGAATGGCCCTTTTTGCTGATTTCAGGTATGAAAGATTTATTCAGTTTGATGGATTAATAAATTAATTTTGCCATGAAAATTACAAACCTTTCCTGCCTTTTGAACTGAAGATCATATTTATGTAATCAACTTCATGACTTCTCCGTGAACACACACATCCACAGCTGTAATATCAGTTACACAGCTTTGTATCTCAGATTCCATGTCAAATAACAGGGAGATTTATATTAAGTTTCTCTTTTTAAAGGAGTGATTGTACTCTCTTGGTGGTCAATGTACGAGCTAATGGTTCTGACCAGACAGGCGTCAGTGTGCCTCAAGCATCCTTTGGGTACAAGAATCTGTTTCTTCATAAATGTGAGCCGTTACAATTGCTGGCTGCCAGCCAACGATTTTCCTTGTAACTGACAGTCTAATAAATCTGAAGAACAAAGTGTCCAAAAATACTCTTGTAGAAAAGACTACTGCAGTGTTAAAACATACTGGGTCAAAAGCTTGTATAATATGGCTGAGATCCTGTGCGTACACATGCCAGAACTTTGGATCTGCCATTGAGACCCATAAATAGCGTCCATGTATTGTCTAAATAATTGTAGGTTGTCATTCTGCTAAATGGTGCTTTTCTCCCCAGTCTATTCTTTGCTTTCTTGACCTAGTAATGTTCCAAGTAGAAACTGATCTTTTTAAATGAAAGATTTTTTGGACCAATTTTGCCACCCACTTTCCCTCCAATTTTTTAAAACTGAAAATTATGAATTGTAAAACTTCTAAAAGCTTTTAAAGAATAGTAAATGTAGGCTTTATAATTCTCAGATTTATGTTCTAATTTTCTTGAAGCATGGGATGCCAGAAGTTAAAATTGTATTTTTTTTGGAGCGTCCAGGCTTTCTAGCCATTTCTAGAATTTTCAAAGTGCCAGGGAAGAGTTAAATTTCCATTTGTTTTTACTGTGTACTTGCAAATCAGATTTCTTTGTTCTGCACCACGACCATTCCTAGATCTAGAATCATAGAATTCCTACAGGGTGGAAACAGGCCATTCAGCCCATTGTGTCCAAGCTGATCTCTGAACAGCATCACAGCTAGACCCATTCCCCTACCTCCTTCCTGTAACCCTACATTTCCTATGGTCAATCTACTTAATGTGCACATCTTTGGACTGTGGGAGGAAACTGGAGTACCCGGAGGAAACCCATGCAGACATAGGGAGAATGTGTAAAACACTGTTCGAGGCTGGAACTGGCTCAGGATTCCTGGCACTGTGAGGCAGCAGTGCTAACCACTGAACCACCATGCTGCCCTGGTGCAGTGTGAGTGAAACTGCCAATTTGGTGCCATTTTGTACAGACTTAGCTGTATACCTGCTTCGAAGTAAATTGGGCATATGACTAGTAGTTAACACAGTATGGAGCTGGAGGAACACAGCAGGCCAAGCAGCATCAGAGGAGCAGGAAAGTTGATGTTTTGGGTCAGGACCCTTCTTCAGGAATGGGAGAGGAAGGGAGTTAGGAAATAAATAGAGAGGAGGGGTGGGGCTGGGGAAGGTAGGTGAGATGGTGATAGGTGAGTGCAGGTAGGGAGTGATGGGGAATGGTCAGTGAGGTGGGATGGGTGGATAGGTGGGAGAGAAGATGGACAAGTTGTGTCAGGTCAGGGAGGTGGGGATGAGAGAGGCTTAGATGTGGGATGAGGCTGGGGATGGGGAGATTTTAAAACTGATAAAATCCACATTTAGACCATTGGGCTGTAGGCTCCTGAGGTGAAATATGACGTGCTGTTCCTCCAGTTTGTGGGTGGTGTCTTTGTGACACTGGAGGAAGCCCAGGATGGACATGTCATCCAGAGAGTGGGAGAGGGAGTTAGAATGGTTCGCGACCAGAATGCATTGTTGGTGGTTGCAAACAGAGCACAGGTGCTCAACAAAATGGTCTTGCTCCTCTGATGCTGCCTGGCCTGCCATGTTCCTCCAGCTCCACACCGTTATCTCTGACTCCAGCATCTGTAGTTCTTACTATCTCTGAATAGTAGTTAAGACTTTTATCACTCCATTAGATTGAGTGGCATTGGAGTTTCGAAAATATACTGTAGTTGTCTGTCTTATATTGATCTAGCAATGTTCCAAATAGAAGTTGATCTTTTAAAGTTGTGGTCATCACTAAGGAGAAGATGCTGGTGAAGCTGAAAGGCCTGAAGGTGGATAAATCACCTGAACCAGACTACACGCACCGTTCTGAATGAAGAAGATAACTGAGGAGATTGTAGAGGCATTGGTGTTGATCTTGCAGGAATCATTGGAGTCAGGGAGGGTTCGAGAGGACTGGAAAGTGGGTAATGTTACATCCCTGTTTAAGAAGGGAGCGAGGCAGAATACAGGATGCTGTTGGCTGGTTAGCCTGATTCCAGTCATCAGTAAGATTTTAGAGTCTGCTATTTAGGATGAGGTTGCGGATGACTTGGAAGTGTATGATAAGTCATGTTTTATTGTCACTTGTACTCAAATACAGGAGTGCAGGAATACAGTGAAAAGTGTACAATGTTGCCATTCTTGGCACCATCTTGGGTACAAAAATCATAGTTACAAAATCTTAGGTACCAAAATAGAAAAATAAAGAAATAATGTAAAAAGTTCAACACTACAGTTGTTCTCAGTATAAAGTAGAAAAATAAAGAAATAAGTTAAAAGTTAAACATTACACTTCTTTCTTAAGCTATGGACATGCAGATGCTCCAAACTGGTCTTTCCTCCCGAGGGCTTGCTCTCCAACATGCTGGGCTAAGTCCCACCTGGGCTCACCAGTTGCTATGCTGCCAACCACCACTTTGCTGCTGCAATGGGGAGAAGGCAAGAGAATGGCATTGAGATACATCAGCAATGATAGAATGGCAGAGCAAATTTGAGGGGCTGAATGACCTCATTCTGCTCCTACATCTTATGGTCTTGTGCACCCCTCTAATGAGGGTGGTTTATCGGTGGAACTCATGGCTCCAGAATGGCTCCGGAGGCCAAATCATTGAGTGTATTTAAAGCAGAGGTAGGTAGATTCTTGATAGGTCAGGGGCTCAAGGATTATGAGGAGAGTAGAGTTGATTAACATGTCATCATGATCAAATGGCAGAGCAGACTTACTGGGCCAAATGGCCTAATTCTGCACCTGCCACATAGGGTCTTACTATACCATTGTATTAATGGATTCCAATAGTACCATTGATAATAAATCATCGCATGAATCCAGAAAATACCAGGAAATGTGGCATTGGAACTGGCCTTTAAATAAAAATTCTCACATGTCTCCAAGCAACCTTTAGCTGCATGGCGTTTTAAAAGCAACTCATTTTTATGAGTATTATACAATGTCAGCACTCAGTAAACTGTGCATACATTTTCACATGTTAGAAAAATGGTATTTCCATGCATCTGAGAGTCTTGAGCTGGTTAATCAGTGACAGGTTGTGTTTACAGATGATTTTTTTCCTTTGTTTTGTTGAAGTACATATTGCGTTCAGAAATCTTAAACATTTGACTTGTAAAATATGAGTCTAATACAATCTTTTTTGCATTTTAGTTGTAGGATTTTCTTCATGCCTTCACATTACACAAGGCATCTCATTTTTAACAAAGTTTGCAATATATTAAAAATCTTTCATACTGCACAGACTTCCTGCAAGAATCACATTTACTTTCTGGCATACTTCAGCTGTCAACTTACTGATTAGCTGAAAGTGAAACAGCAGGAAAGAAGAATTTTGTTAGAGTAACGACACAACTCGAACATGAGGAAGGTTCCTTTACAATTTAATGGTGCAGAGGTGCTAAGAAATCTCGGGGCACATTTGGAGCTTTGACACAGGGCTCTATTTCTGTTTCTTTCTTTCACAGTCTGCCATATACCAACATGACTGTGGTCCCTCATTTTGACTCTCTCGTTCTCCCTTGCATGCACAAAAAATAAGATTCTCTTCAACGTGCTTTTATTAATGGAATAGTCAAAATGTGTTTTTGTGTAAAATAGTTTTTCATTCACTCTCTGTTATTGAAAATAATTTTATTCCAAACAGGCTGATGAATTTGAATAAATATTGATCTACTTTTAAAATGAATCTATTAACTTTCTAACATGAAGTGTGTAAGGTTGACTGGGGTCCAGAGTGAATTAAAGTGGAATATTGATTGTTCACAATTGAGTGAAAAGTCAGAGTGGGACAGTTTCAGTAACACAAACTCAGCAGTTACTAGAAATCTATTATTTCATGACAGCAGTGCTGCTGTGACCTATTTCAGACAACACATCTCCCTCAGAAAAAGCAGTAATCAAAATGATAGATCTTGATGATTGTCTCGGTTTGGTAGAAAGCCTTCCCAGTTTGAGATTGAGAAGAATTGTCCACCCAGTGAGATCATGGGTGATCTGCAGCCTTACTCCACACACCAACACAGGGATGACTTGGGAGTATGGGAGTAGTTCTGTGACTGTCACCTTCACATGTTGCTATTGCTTCATCACAAGCTGGCATGCATGAGCATTTTCAATCCCATAAACACACCATTGGAATTGAAAGTGGCTTTTTACTCCCTGTCCTTGTGTATTCTTCAAAGTGAAAACACAATGTGCCTGCAGCCATGATACCCAAGGGATGATTTGCTGTTGAATAGAGGGTCGTCAGTCTCTCATTATCTTTGTATGTCACAAGTTATGTGCATTACCTGTGGGAATGATCAGCGCTAACTGGTGATGTGTTAATCACCAGAATGATGATTCCAACTAAGCATTTTAGGTACCATTTCCAAATCCTTGATCTTCAAGCAAGAATCAAGACCACAATTCTACACCAGACCATTACTCCATTGTTGTATGGAAATCTATTTCATATTGTCAGCATAACATTGAAATATAGCAGTCAGTACCCCAGTGATGTAAATCATTCACTGCATGGGATGTTATTGATCAGTGTTTGCTTCATTCATTGCAAGGAAGTATGTTGAACTCATGGATTTGTCTTTGATAATTTATGCTCATGAAACAAGTATTGAGTCAGATTTTACTGTCCTACTAGTGAGGCTCATGATTCTTAAGGTTATTTACGCATAACTGGTCCCACAGCTGCAGGCAAGGGGCAGATGCATGGATGAATCCTAATGTTCAAATGTAGTTGCCTGAGTGTACTGCTGTGGCATTAACTGCACAAGAGTGACTTCCCGCTGTCTGCTTCACAAGTGAAATACATTGAATATCATGTAGTTACTGTATCTGCAGGGTAAATCTGAACTAACCCATCATTGAAGTTAACTCATCATTTCAATCATAAATACCCTTTTAATAAATTGCTCGTTATCAGAACTGACAATTCACATTTCTGGCACTGAAAGTTAACTGTTCACAAGTATGGAGTCTATTTTCTTCACATTTTGATTGTTGCTTGAGATTTTAAAATGCTAATTTTTAAAAAATAATACTTTTTTTTTTCTTTTTTTTCCTGCCTATATTTTTCATTCTCTTTTACTCAAATCGTTTTTCCTTACACTTTCTCTGTCTGGCACCTATTAACATTTAATTCGTCCACTTGAAATCACAGGACCAATATAATGTTGATGCTGGGAAATCTGAGATAAAAATTGAAAATGATGGAATTTGTTATCAGCTTTGGCTGCCTCAGAAGCTGTTGAAATTTTGGATTCGTGACTTCTGGCAAAAGCTTTGTGAGGCCCCTTAGCAACCCTTTGTTCAAACTGAGGTGTTGGTCTAGATTTTCCTATGGCTGTTGGGATCCTGATGTTGAGACCATAAACTTGTAGGGTCCTTGCAGCACAGAAGGAAGCCGTTCAGCTCGTTGATTCAATATCTGCTGTCTGTTAGAGTAATCCATTATGTTGTGGTTGGTTGGCTTGCCGAGCTGCTTAATTGTTCCACAGATTTTTCATTACCCTGCTGGGTAACATGAGCAGTGCAGCCTCCAATGAAGTGCTGTTGTGTTTCCCCATCTGTTATTTAAACTCTAGTGTCTGTTGAGCTGGATTACCTCACTTCCAGTTTTCCGTTACAATGGAGTGTCTGTGGGGTCTAGTTATATGTGTTTATTGATGGCTTTCTTGATGGAGAACCAGGCTTCTAGGAATTCCCGTGTTTGTCTCTGCTTTGCCTGTCCCAGGATCCTGGTGTTGTCCCAATCAAGTTGGTGTTTCTTCTTGTCCATGTGGATGGAGATGAGTGAATATTGGTCGTGTCTTTTTGTTGCCAGTTGATGTTCACGTACCCTTGTGGTTAAATTCCTTCCTGTTTGTCCAATGTAGTGTTTGTTGCAGTCTTGGCAGGGAATTTTGCATATGACATTGGTCCTGCCCCTAGTGGATAGTGGTCTTTGGTCCGGGTGAGCAGTTGGTGTAGGGTTACGTGCTATCCTTATTCCAAGAGATCGTAGGAGTTTCAGTACACTTCGACATAGAAGGACATCAGTTTGACTTGGACAAAGTTACAGTATAGGACAAGTGAGACAAAGATAAGCACAAGAATTCCTGGAGGCCTGGTCTTCAATCTCCAATGGAATTAAACATTGAAGTAGACCCCATCTATGTACCACTCCGGTACAAAAATGGAAACAAGACTGCCCACCATGACAGACCACACAACATAAATTCAGATTTGGATAGAACAACAGTGCTTCAACGGAGGCCACACAGCACTGATGATGTCACCTAGAAGGGAGGCAAAATGTTTGTATGAAAACCAGTCAGCTCAGCAAGCCAACCAACAACTCCAACCACAACTTGAGGTACAGATCTTTGTTAAAAGATTATCCTTATTCTATTCAAGTGAAACGTGACCTTTAGCTGTTGAAATTTAAACAAATAATTGGAATGAATTGTTAAAGCGTTACATATAAAGTAACCAACTGCCCTTGAACTACACTTGAAAGCATAGAAGCACTACAAAGGAAGATAACCTGCTGGCAATGTGAACAAAATTGCAAAGTCTTTGGATCAGTGGGAGGATGTTATATTTCAGTGCCGTAGGCTGCAACTTTGCTTGGGTTGATATTGCTGCTACGTGTCATGTGAAATTTCACTTCTATTCATCTAGCTACCAGAACCCATTGGAATTGCTACAGTTTGATAGTAGTCCATTTAATTACTCAACAAGGCAATATTTTCTAAAACTGTACTTATTTCAGTTCACAAAATACTTCATTTAAAAAGTTATAAAGAATTTGGTCGTGGCTGTGGTGCAGTTGTGTTGGTGATATGCATACGCAGTGACAGGGAGTAGAATCGTGTCACTTTGGCTTGCTACTTTGCTGAGGAGCGCTTTGTTCAGAGATGGGTTTGAGGAGGATTTGAGGGTGGAGGAACAAGAAAGTTGTATTAGCTGGCGAGGCAGCTCTGAATAGCACTCCTCATTGACTTATCTCCCTCTCAGAAATTTGTATACCTTTTCCTATCTTATTTCTATATGAGTGTATTTATGCAACTGTAAATACATGGCTATAAATTAGGTCCTTGTAGAGATCAAATTGAGACCTGTTTTTGTAGTCAGCACTAAGTTCAAATAGCCCTGCTGTGTTTGAATTTCTCTACGGGGAAGACATGCACCTTTCCTTCCCTTGCTGGCAAAGTAGTCATTTTATGGAGTCGTAGAACTGTATAGCATGGAAACATACCATTTGGTCCGACTCATTCATGCTGAACAGATTTCCTATATAGATGTAGTCCCATTTGCCAGTATTTATCCCATATCCCTCCAAATCCTTCCCTTTCATTATCCATCCAGATGCTTTGTGGATGTTGAAATTGTACCAGCCTCCACCACTTCCTCTGGCAGCTCGTTCCATACAGGCAACACCCTCTCTGTGGAAAAAGTGGTCCCTTTTAAATCTTTCCCTCTCACTCTCAACCTATACCCTCTAGTTTTGGTCTGCCAGACCCCGGGGATCTTGCTTGATCACCCTATCCATGCCCCTCATGATTTTATAAACCTCTGTAAGATCACCCCTCAGCCTCTGATGCTCCAGGAAAAAGAGCGCCAGCCTTTTCTGTCTCTCCCCATAGTTCAAACCCTCCAACCCTGGCAACGTCCTTGTAAATCTTTTTGGTACTCTTTCAAGTTTCACAACGTCCTTCCTATCTCAGGGAGACCAGAATTTTGCATGCATTATTCCAAAACGGGCCTAACCAATGTCTAACCAGCTGCAACATGACCTCCGAACTCTTGTACTTAATGCACTGACCAATAAAAGGCAAGTGTACGAAACACCTTCTTCACTATCCAGTCTACCTGCAACTCCACTGTCAAGGAACTATGAAGCTGCACTCCAAGGTCTCTTTGCCCAGCAACAGCCCCCAGGATCTTACCGTGAAGTGTGCGTATCCTGTCCTGATTTCCCTTTCCAAAATGCAGCACCTCACATTTATCTAAATTAAACTCCATCTGCCATTCCTCAGCCCTTTGGCCTATCTGATCAAGATCCCGTTGTATTCTGAGGTAACCTCCTTTGCTGTCCACTGCACCTCTAATTTTGGTGTCATCTTTGAATTAACTAACCATGCCTCCTGCATTCACATCCAAATCATTTATATAAATGACAAAAAGCAGTGGACCCAGCTCCAAGCCTTGTGGCTCGTCACAGGTCTCCATTCTGAAAAGCAACCCTCCCACCACCACCACCGAGAAAGAACTGCTGATGCTGGAGTCAGAGATAACACAGTATGGAGCTGGAGGAGCACAGCGGCTCAGGCAGCATCGGAGGAGTAGGAAAGTTGTTGTTTGGGTCAGGACACTTCTTCAGGTGTCTCGGGCTGGGACAGAATAGAATGACTGGAAATTTCATGGAAAAACGTTTTGCCGCTAAATTACAGAGCAGTTCATAAATTTTCAGAACAAATTTTAAGTTTGCACATAACTCAAATATTTATCTTAGAAAAGGTTTTTTGAAATCAATCAAATAGCAGATATATCACGAGCTGTGTGAATTATTCAGTGGTCGTTCAAGACTATTTGAACACAGTTCAGCATTAAAAATTCAGCCATGTAGTCCTGTAACTCCTATGCTGGATGACAGTCTGACTCTGGAGTGAGAATTAAGATCCTGTTTCTCAGTTATACTATTTCACACTTCAATGTAGGCATAAAGCATAAACCACTATACAAAACAAAGCAGCCTGTCCTCTACAGCCAAAGTGCTGGAGCTCTCAGCAGTCTTAGTACTATTGTCATGGTGCCTCGGCTCAGAGGTTGGTCAACGTCACTGGGGCCCCAACATGGTGTGAGGACTGTTTCTTTTTTATCTTATTGCCTTTTACAATTGTGGACTGAAATGAGAAGTTCACTATTTTTCATCTCCACCTGGTTCCTGAAGTCTGCCTGTGGTGAATACTGCACGGTGGCGTGGGAATATGAGTAGCACTGCCAGTCCTGCAAGTGGAAGGATTTACAAATTGTGCATTTGTGTTGTCAGCCATCTCATCTGATCAAACTGGAGTTGAAACAGGTATCCTTAGCTTGAGGGATTGCCTAGAAAGTAGACTTGCCCAAAGCATTTTCCAACTTGGGACACTGGCCAGGGATGAGAAGCAGGAAATTTGACTAACCTTCTCCTTTCCTGATGTAAGCATGGAGATTGCTGCTCCCCATGAGTTCCTTAGTCAGAACTTAGTGATTTCATGAAAAGCAAGAATCTAAATATAGATCTTTGTTAGTCTGTATGTTTTAAGTAATGATTACTTTAATGATTAAATAAATACAGAAATTATGCTGTACAATAAGTGAGGTGGGATGAGGAAAGTTGTTTCAAAAATATTTCGTGGCTGGAGATATGAAGGTAAAACACGCAAAGCCTCTCACTGTTCTTGATTTATGACTTACACAGGGTAGCTTTCCTTACCAACTCAAATATTCTTTACTTTCAGCTGAATCCTTCATCTCAAGGCACAATATTTGGAAGAAGTTGTTTTCAATCAGCTCAAACTGATTTCTTTTATCTCAGTGGAACTGGAAATGAAAAACGTGCCATAACGCGGTTCTTTTTTTAAAAAAAAGTTCTTGAGATGTCCCAGTAGTTTGAAACCCTCGGGCTGCTGTTGCTCTGTGTTATAGTTGTCTTTTCCCAGTAACAATGTAGACCTTCTGTAGTTTCAAAATCCACAGTGTCACTTCAGCTTTGTCAATTATGTTTATTAAGAAAAATGGAAATGATTTGTCTCTATTATGATGATGCTACACATACACAAACCCAAGACTGCGTGTGCCATCAGTGAGCACAAGCAAAACTGAAGTCTTTGGAAATCAGGCTGGGGAGAACTATCAAAGATAATAGGAACTGCAGATGCTGGAGAATCCGAGATAACAAGATGTGGAGCTGGATAAACACAGCAGGCCAAGCAGCATCTTAGGAGCAGGAAAGCTGACGTTTCTGGCCTAGACCCTTCATCAGAAAAGGGGGAGAGGGAGAGGGTTCTGAAATAAATAGGGAGAGAGGGGGAGGTGGTTCGAAGATGGATTGAGGAGAAGATAGGTGGAGAACAGACTGACAAGTTAAAGAGCTGAAGATGGAGCCAGTAAAGGTGAGTGTAGGTGGGGAGGTAGGGAGGTGATAGGTCAGTCCAGGAAGGACGGACAGGTCAAGGGAGCCGGATGAGGTTAGTAAGTAGGAAATAGGAGTGCGGCTTGAAGTGGGAGGAGGGAATAGGTGGGAGGAAGGACAGGTTAGGGAGGCAGGGACGAGTTGCGCTGGTTTTGGGATATGGTGGGGGGAGGGAGATTTTGAAGCTGTGAAATCCACATTGAAACCATTGGGCTGCAGGGTTCCCAAGTGGATATGAGTTGCTGTTCCCACAACCTTCGAGTGGCATCATTGTGGCACTGCAGGAGCCCTGGGATGGTCATGTCATCTGAGGAATGGGAGGGGGAGTTGAAATGGTTCGCGACTGGGAGGTGCTTCCACTGCTTATCATAGCACAAATGAAGGTGGTTGTTGTCGGAGCTTAGTCACCTCAGCCACAGGACGTCATTGCAGGAGTTTCTCAAGGTAGATTCTTTCTAGATATTTTCTAAACAACCTCTTCAGAGATGTTACTACACACACAAGAACAGAGATTGCTGGAAAAACTCAGCAGCACATGTGCAGAGAAAGCAGAATTAACGTTAGACATTCAGTGGACTTTGTTCAGACCTTCAGAATGCTGCCAGACCTATGGAGCTTTTCCGGCAATTTTTCTTCTCATTTCTGATTTACAGCATCGGGAGTTCTTTCCGTTTTATGTTGTTACACGCCTCTGGAGCAGATGGGTCTTGAACCCAGGGCTCCTGGCTCAGATATGCGGCACCACCACCTCACTACAAGATGTCCCGAATTCCTCAGGGTAGGAATTTAAATCTTCCTGTGCAGGGATTTTATTACACACCTCTGGAGCAGGTAGGACTTGAGCCCAGCCCTCATAGCTCAGAGATAGGGACATGACTACTGCATCACAAAATCCCGAAAGGGTAGCTGTTGTTAATCATTCTACTCCGGCCTGGTATAACGCATCTCTGGAGCAGGCACGACTTGAACTAAAATGTTAACTGATCTGGAAATAGCTCGCACTGCCACTGTGCCACAAGTGTCTGTCCTAGCCCAATCATCTTATGCGACCGTATCAATGACTTTCCCTAAATAATGAGGTCAGGAATGGGAATCTTACTTTGATGGTGACACAATGTTCAGCATCATTTGCAACTTCTCAGGTACCGAAGCAGTCTGTGTCTGTCTGTCTGCAGCACTACCTGGTCATCGTGCAAGTTTGGACTGATGTGTTGCAAGTAACATTTGTGCTACACGAGTGCCCGGTGATGACCACTTGCAACAGTAACATTGCCCCTTGATGTTCAGTAGCATTATCCATGCTGAATCCCCCACTGTCAACTTCCAACAACATTTGAAACATTACATCATCCAGGACAAAGCAGCTGACTTGATTGATACCTATCTACAAGCTCCAAGATTAATTTCCTTAAGCACTGGCTGACATACATTGCACTTGTATATCATCTATAAGGTTCACTGCTGTAACTTACCAAGGACACCCATCAACATTTCCCAAATCATAGAAAGATAAGAGCAGGAGATGCATGGAAACACCACCATGCCTCTCCACATTCCCCTCTAAGCCACACGTCATCTTATCAAAAAAAAATGCTGAAAGAATTTTGGATATTGAAAATCAGAAACAAAATCAAAAATTACTGGAAAATCTCAGCAGGTGGCATTTGTCGAGAGAATGCAGAGTTAATGTTTTGATCCAGTGACCCTTTTTCAGAGCTCACCATCCTGACTTGGAGGGGTGTTATGCTGCCATTATTCATTGTTGCTGGGTCTAAGTTCTGGAATACACTTCCTAACATCTTATTGGGGGTACTAACACCTCCAGGACTATAATGATTCAATAAGTTAGCTTACCACCACATTTGCCAGGGCGTTTGGGGATTGGCGATAAATATTGGTCTCGCCAGCGATGCCTACATCGTGTGATCAAATATAAAAAAGGTACTTTCTGCACATTGTTCTAGTTTAATTTGTCTTTTGATTTGCTATGAAGGTACATTTAGTTCCTGAAGGATTAATTGCCTGATGAAAACAAAGCATGAGGGAGATTGCCCAAATCTAGTTGGAATTACTGAAGAAACAGCTGTCTAAACTGAAAATACAGCCCTTTTGTTTCAATTCTGTGGCAATAGGAAGCGCTATGCTAACTCCACAGCTGTGTGCATCTTTAAGACTAAAATAGTCTTTATTTAGGTTTCTTGTTGAATCTCCAGTGCCTGTTACTAGAATTGGTGACCATTTATCATGGTTTGGGCTTGGCTGCTTGACTGACTTTGAGTCTATTAACTGAGGCTAACATCGAATGTGTTATAAAATCCATTCAACCTTGCTCAATATCATAAAAGGATCTGATTCAGAACAACATTTTTCATTTAAAAGTTGTATTTAATCATATAATCTGTGCGAAATTTTAAAACTGAGAACTCTCAGCTGTTAATATGAAATTGCTGTGCCTGGATTGCAATTGTGATGTTCCACAGAAACAAAGCGTAAACTATTAATCACCCTCTTGTATCCCACTGCCCCATGCAATTTCCTCTGAGAAACAGTTCCTTTGTCACTTTTCAGCTGTGCGCATTGCCATTTTAATACTGGGCTTAGTTTCTGTCTCACTCGCGCTGTCTTGCTCTTTCAGGTATGTGAGGGAGAAGTAAATTAACAAAAACGGAAACGTAGAGACAAAAAAAGGGAAAGAGGTAGGTGAAAAGAATATGGCAAAGAAAAGTGGAGCATAGATTGAAAGTGGTAGAAGCTAAAGGAAGAAGTGTAGAAGTCCCCTGACTTACCATGACTGCTGTTGTCACAGATAATGAACATTTTTCAGTGGACCCCAACTTGCACAGTTTAAGAACTAGTGATTCAAATAATTTTTCAGCTTCTTTCTCAGAAATGATGACTAGCTTTCATAAACCTTGAGGTAAAGAATTTAGGCTTGGTATTTGATGAGCAATGCTGTCTGAGTCTTTGATTGTAATTTTTTGGTGATTTACCTATAAGCTGCAGTAAATGTTTCGCTTTAAATGAATTTACGTCGTATCTGTTAAACTTACATCCAAGGTATAAAGTTACTTGCAATTTGGGACTAATAATCCTTGTTCAGACCAAGAAGGTAAATGATATTGGCAAATAAAAATACAGCTCTTTAAAAAAAGCTCTTTTGAGGGTAGGTTGGAAGTGTACTTTGTGCTGCTGAACCATGATTATGTTGAATTTCTGGATAGGTTCATGGGGCTGTATGTGTACTTACGCTCCTGTTTCTCATGTTTGGAGAAAGTACAAATATTTTTACTTGGCATCTAGTTAGTAATCTGCAGAATCTGTGCGTGCTTGGTGTTGAAACTGTCAAAAATTTGATACCACAAGATCACAAAATTCACCTAAGTTTGTTTAAGTTATAACCTCTTTGAAACTTTTGTTTCCTGAAGTTTGGTACAGCAGATGTCCTTGTTGTTTACTTGGGAAGATTAACATTACGGTCTTATTGATTAAACACATTCTACTTTTGCCAGTGACAGAATGATCCCTTTTCAATAGTGTTGACGCCAATTGCTGATGGCTGTAGCAGAGATGTTCAATTTGTCTCCTTGAGTGGCCGAAACACTGCAGTGCAATTAATGATGAAACATCCTTCATTTGGGAAAAAAAAGGAAAACGGAAAAATCAGTGTTCTGATTGATTTTGTTCCGAATTTAGAACAGTGACAATGTGTTTTGGAGGTTTTAATCGTTGATGCTCTCTCAGTTAAACAGGTTTGTGACTCCTATTTCTGTCATCCAAAATATATTACTGTTTGTTTCTATTTTAACTTAAGTGGGTCAGTTTCATTTAAGATTTGTTAATTATGTTAGTTATCTTTGTTGGCAGTAATTTAGTTATGTACCCCTGAGGAGTTCTTCAGGAATTTACAAGATAAATTTGTGATACAGCAAGCTTTTTATGAACCGGCATCAATGGGAATAGGAATGTGCTGGTAAGTCACACATTCTGGATAATAAAGAGGCCCCCATAATCAATGTAAAAACGTATGCTAAGTAATAGAAACACAATGCAGGGGTATACATATCATAGTTATACTTTATTTACAGCATAAATCACTTAAATAGTAGTGCAACTTTAAATAAAATGGATCAGCAGACAGCCTTCTTGCTCACACCCTACATTGACTGTGTAGACATCATGGAGATCACGATAGCTTCCGGTATTTGAGGGATATAATTTTTTCTGGTTTATTGACAGTGCCGGCTTATAAGGTGCTAGTTAAAACTAAGTTTGCTATGTTTGTATTTAATTTAGATGGAACAAACCCTGACACTGCTGTAACACAGCAATACTTTCATATTTTGTAAACCCATCCAAATGGGCACCATCTCCTGTGATGACATCATCCATGACCTAAATAGCCAAACACAGCCCCTGACTTTGAGTGTGGCTATGACACATTTCAGTCATACCCAGAGATTGGTTGGAATGTGAAACTAGAAACTGTTGAAATTATTAATACAGATGCATTTAAGGGATTCTTAGTAGATGAAGGAGAAAAGTGTAGATGGATAGTCTGATAGGGCTGGATGGAGGCAATAGAAATGATTTAGGTTAAATGTTTTGTTAAGCTCTGCAGCTCGCCAATAAATTGGCACTTAAAACATAACTTAAACCTAATATTTTTGTGGAATTCAAACAAGAACAACCAATGGGACAAGTTAACAGTTGCCCAACAGTGCGGAAAGGAAGGTGACTGGGAGAGGAGCCTAGCAGGAAAGACAGTGGAACAGCGGTGACAGGAGTTTCTGGGAGCAATTCGGGATACACAGCAAAAATTCATCCCTGGGAAAAAGCGGCATTCTAAAGGGAGGGTGAGGCAACCATGGTTGACAAGTGAAGTCAGGGATAGCATAAAAGTAGAGAAGAAAGCAGATAATGTGGCAAAGGACATTGGGAAGACTACAAAGAAAAACAGAGGACAATGAAGAAAAGAAGTGAGGTTGGAGAAGATTAAATATAAGGGCAAGTTAGTCAGTAATATAAAAGAAGATTGTGTAAGTTTCATCAGATATGTCAAGGTTAAAAGAGAGGCAGACGTAGACGTTGGACCTCTGGAAAATTACGCTGTAGAAGTAGTAATGGGGAACAAAGAAATGGTTGAGGAACTGAGCAAGCACTTTGTATCAGCTTTCACAGTGGAAGACACGAGTAAGGAGAGTTGGGGGCCAGAGGTGAGTATGGTGGCCATTACCAAGGAGAAGGTGCTCGAAAGACTGAAAGGTCTGAAAGTGGATAAATCACCCCGGACTAGATGGTTTACACCCCAGATTTCTGAAGGAGATAGCTGAAAGATATAGTGGAGGCGTTAGTGGGTGATCTTTCAGGAATCACTAGAGTCAAGGACGGTCCCGGAGGACTGGAAAATCGCTGATGTAACCTCCCATTTAAGATGGGAGTAAAACAACAGTCAGGAATTTTTATAGGCCAATTAACTGGACCATGGTCTTTGTTAAGATTTTGGGGTCCATCATGAAGGATGAGATTTCTGAACGCTTGGAAGTGCATGGTAAATTAGAGCAAAGTCAGCATGGCTTCATCAAGGGGAGATCATGCCTGACAAGTCTGTTAGAATTCTTTGAGGAGGTAACAAATAGGTTAGACAAGGAAGAGCCAGTGAATGTTATCTTCCAGAATGTGAACTTCCAGAAGGCCTTTGACAAGGTGCTGCACAGGAAGCTGCTGAGTAAGATAAGGGCCCATAGTGTTTGAGGCGAGGTACTTGCGTGGATCGAAGATTGGCTGTCTGGTAGAATGCAGAGACTGGGTATCAGTGGGTCCTTCTCAGGATGGAAACTGGTGATTAGTGGTGTTCCACAAGGGTCAGTATTGGGACTACAACTTTTCACTTCATTCATTAATGATCTAGATGAAGGAACTGAGGGCGTTTTGGCTAAGTTGGCAGATGATACAAATGTAAGTGGAGGTACAGGTAGTATTGAGGAGATGGGGAGGCTGCAGAAGGATTTGGACAAGTTAGGAGAGTGGACAAAGAAGTGGAAGATGGAGTACAACATGGTAAAGTGTGAGATCATGCAGTTTGGTGTGAAGAATAGAGGCATAGATTATTTCCTAAATGGGGAGAAAACTCAGAAATCTCGAGTGCAAAGTGACTTGGGAATCCTAATCCAGGACTCTCTCAAAGTAAACTTGCAGGCTGAGTCATTAGTTAGGAAGGCAAATACAATGTTGGCATTTATCTTGAGAGGACTAGAATGTAAAAGCAGAGATGTACTTCTGAGGCTTTATAAAGTTCTGGCCAGACCACATTTAGAATATTGTGAGCAATTTTGGGCCCCATATCTTAGGAAGGATGTATTGGCCCTGCAGCGGGCCCAGAGGAGATTCACGAGAATGATTCCAGGAATGAAAGTCTTGACATATGAGCAATGTTTGAGGACCACGCATCTGTACTTGATGGAGCTTAGAAGGATGAAAGAGAATCTAATTGAAACTGCCAGAATACTGAATGGCCTGGACAGAGTGGATGTTGGGAAGATGTTTTCACTGGCAGGAGGGATTAGGACCTGAGGGCACATGGAAGACCCTTTGGAACAGAGATAAGGAGAAACTTCTTCAGCCAGAGAGTGATGAATCTTTGGAATTCATTGCCACAGAAGGCTGTGCGGGCCAGGTATATTTAAGACAGGGACAGATAGGCTCTTGAAAATCAAGGGATGAAGGATTACAGGGAGGAAGCAGGAGAATAGAGTTGAGAAACCTATCCGCCACAATTGAATGGTAGAGCACACTCGATGGGCGGAATGACCTAATTTCTACTCTTAAGTCTTATAGTAACTTCAAACTCCTGTATAGTGAAGATTCTTTTGTTGTTTCTAGCCTGAAATCCTGTCATTTATTTTCCTATCCTTAGTTCTTCCATAAAATAATTTAAATAATGTTGACCCAATCGTCCTGATCCTACCAACTCTCAACCTTTTCTGTATTCTCTTAACTGGAATCATAACACATGGAATTACTGAATTAAAGGTACATATTTGGGACATGACAACATGGTGGAGGGATTTCGAGAGTTTTAAAAGGCTGTGAGCAATCGTGCTTTTTTTTTTATTAACTCCTTTCTTGACTGGACATGTTTAGACCGCAATCAGATTAGCCATGATCTTATCAAAATCAAGAGCAGGCTTGGGGAGCTGGCTGGACTACTCCTGTCTTTTTGCAATATTCTATAAATATGCATGAATGGTATTCTTTAATCCTTTGTTTCTGAGGTGGCTCATATTTTACTAATTAAAATCCATTTTCTGAGCTCAGTTTTCCAGTTTAACTTTACTGGAATTTGACAAAACCAAACATTGCCCTGATAAAATTTTGATGTTAAATATTGATAATTTTCATTTTGCTTAGGGACAAGAAGTAGCATGGCTGTAGTCAGAGAGCAGACAGTTAACTTGGTCTACGTTTAATGAAGCTGTCAGTCTCTATTTATTTGTTAGTCTATCTTTTTGCTTTGATAGACTGTTTCAGTCCGATTTTTCAAACCGGTTGCTTGAAAACTAATCTTTTACTCCAAAAGCGGTTTCTGTCTTTAAATTAAACTAACTGAGGCAATTATTGACACTAGATTCAAACCCCTTTTTAATTGGGAAAACTATTTAGTATAGTTTCCTTTAAACTGCCTGTTGTGTCATCTTTTCAGTTTTTAGCAGTGTTTACAGTATTTCCTCATGTTGTTAAACTCTGGTTTCATTTTCATTATTGAATTGTCATCAAGAGTACTGCATGATTGGGGCCTCAAGTAAGCCTTTTTTTCAGGATTCTGTCTAGAATCTGTTTTGATATTTTTCCATCCCACGTCTTCCGGTCTTACACTATACAGGAGGCAGTGGCTTAGTGGTGTTACCCAATGACTATTAATGCAAGTAATGTTCTGACAACCCAGGTTTGAATGCCACCACTGCAGTGGTGCAATTTGAATTCAAAATCTCTCTGGAATTAAAAGTCTAATAATGAACGTGAAATCATTGTCAGTAATCAGGAAAACCCATCCCATTCACTAATGTCCTTCAGGGAGGAAAACTGCCAACCTTACACAGCCTGGCCTACATGTGACTACAGACCCACAATAATGTGGCTGATGCTTAACTGCCCTCTTGGCAATTAGGAATGGCGATAAATGGTTGCCTAACCCCCACACTAACCCTATTGCAAACGTCTTCATCCATGAATAAATTTAAAATAAAACCTTCTTGGCAGAGTAGCAAGACTGTAGGACAAATTTTGAACCAAGGGTATTTTCAATGCAAAAGTCTTCCTGTCCTTAAGACCTGGAAACAGAAATAGGTCACAGTCTATTGAGTTTGAGCCTCCTCCGCCATTGTGAGATTATAGCTGATCTGATAACCCCAACTCCACTTTTCTATCTTCTCCCCAGAACTCTTGATTCCCTTATTGATTAAACTGTCTTTGTCTCAACTGGATGTTTGGAAGTAACTGTCAGCGGAGGCTTCTATTGTGAAGCCACTTGCAGAGAAAGAATTATGTAGGTCTTTCCACTGGAAGCATGGCAGAACCTTAGAAGGATGAACTTCTTAAAATGGGGATAGTGTTTACCTCCTACCAGCCACAGACCTGATAGACTGAAGCTGAGTGTCCAGTGCAAGTACTGCAGCTTGAAGGAGATTCCTCAGGGTTAAGCAGGCAGAGACAAAAACAAAAATTGCTGGAAAAATTCAGCAGGTCTGGCAGCACCTGTGAGGAAAAAAATCAGAGTTAACATTTTGGGTGTGGTGACCCTTCTTCAGAACACTGCCAGTTCTGAGGAAGGACCACCAGACCCAAAATGTTAACTCTGAATTTTTCTTCACAGATGCTGCCAGACCTGCTGAGCTTTACCAGCAACTTCAGTCTTTGTTCCTGATTTAGAGCGTCCACAGTTCTTTCAGTTTTCATTAAGCAGGTAGAGATTGAGAGCTTCCATCCAACTAGGTTTCTCCCTTAAAGATACAGCTATTACCACAAAGGCCTCTGCCACAGGCATTCCTAAAGAGGAACTGTTTAGTAACCAACTAGCACGGAAGTAACTCATCATGCTTTACATGCATGAAATTGACACACACCAGAGTAAATTAGTGTTTTGCCATCTTGGTATCTACCTGGTCTCTGATGAACGATCCCTGTCCCCGCTGCTTTTCAACCAATCAAAAGTTCAGAGAAGCGCTACTATTCATTAACTTCCTAGTAATGTTGCACGCTATTTGTCAGCTTTGGAGTTACCAGTTAAAACTTGATTGTGTGATAGTCAGCTACTTTATTGTGAATATTATCAACTGCGTACAATTTGAATCTTTTCGTTTTTATATTTGTTTGTAAGTTCACAATCTTCAGCCTGAGCTGTGGTATGATGGGAATGCACTTCAGCATTCAGTGACATTAGCCTGAATGAAACTGTGTGTGACTGGATATGGAGTTTCTTCCACTGTGCTCTGGGCCCACACGATGTAATAGTGAAGAAACAGGCCTTTTGAGCTATGTTAATATTTATGCTCTTCATGAATTTATTTCCCCCCCCCCACTTCATCTCGTTTTGTCAACATATCTGTACTGTTATCCCGTTGTATTGACCCGACCTCCCCTAAAATGTTCAAACACTTAGTAATTTTGAAGGCCTCTATTGAATCATCTTTCAATCTTCAGCCTTAGTTCTGGTTTTATACGAGTAAAATTTATTTGCACTACCTCCAATGTTTGTGTCTTTTTTTGTCATATTCTTTAACTCAAATCTCAAGGCAAAAAATGGACTTTTTTTAATCTGTCCTCCTGGAAACTGTATGGTTAATTGTCAGTTTTGACCGAATTACATAAAACTTTGTAGAATGAACTCTTGCACATAAGCTTGGATGAGTGACCAGACACGTTTTCTGAAGCAGTCAGAGAGAGAGGAAGGAGATAATGGGAACTGCAGATGCTGGAGAATCCAAGAATACAAAGTGTGAAGCTGGATGAACGCAGCAGGCCAAGCAGCATCTCAGGAGCACAAAAGCCGACGCTTCGGGCCTAGACCCAGCTCCTGAGATGCTGCTTGGCCTGCTGCGTTCATCCAGCTTCACACTTTGTAATCTTAGAGAGAGAGGAAGCTTTTATGCCATTATTATCCATTGTGTGATAAGAATGGAACCCACAGTGGTGAAGGGAACCTGTGCTGAGGCTTTTTTGTGTTAGCAATGCATTGTGAATTTTCACAAGTTTTGTTGAATTTAGATGCCTGAGAGTAGATTATAGATTCATCGTCCTCTTCATGAAGCAAAAGATTCCAGTTTACATTTGTTCACTGACTCTGATTGTTCTGATATCAGTTCAGATAATGTTGCTATTACACATAATGCAAGAAAGAAATTAATTCATATAACTTAGCTATAGACATAATTTTTCTAGATGATGTACAGTAATTAAGGTGGAGTATTATGTCAGAAAAAGTATGAAATATTAAACAAATATCACAGAATCACAGAATTCTAACAGTGTCAAAGCAAGCCATTTGACCCATCAAATCCACACTGACCCTCTGAGGAGCATCCCACCCACCTACCTACCCTATCCTGGTAACCCTGCATTTCCCATACATTCTCTTTTCTGTCATTGTGCTGTATTCTTCTTAAAAAAATTTGGTGACACATTATAGGATATAAGTGCAGAATGGTTCTAAGGGAAACATGCAGTCTGTATGACTGAAGCTTTTAATGTGCAAAACTGACAACTGACTTAAATAGTAAAAATTGTTAATGTCAAAGAAAGAGTCATAGAGCAGGATACAGACCCATCTGTCTAACTCATCCGCACTGACCAGACATCCCAATCTGACATAGTCCCATTTGGCAGATATCCTGCTAAACCCTTCTATTCATATACCCATCCTGATGCCTTTTAAATGTTGTAATTGCATCTGCCTCCACTGCACGCTCTGGCACGTTGCTCCATACATGCACCACCCTCTGCGTAAAAAAGTTACCCCTCAGGTCCTTTATAAACCTTTCCCCTCTCAGCTTAAACCTATGTTCTCTAGTTTTGGAGTCCCCTACCCTCCAAAAAAGTCCTTGGTTGTTTATCCTATCCATGCTTCTCATGATTTTATAAACCTCTATAAGATTGTCCCTCAGTGTCCAATGCTCCAAGAAAAATAGCTCCAGCCTATTCAGCATCTCCCTGTAACTCAAACCCTCCAGTCCTGACTACATCCTTGTAAATCTTCTCTGTATCCTCTCAAGTTGAACAACATCCTCCTTATAAAAGTGTGATCATAACTGTACACAGTATTCCAAAAGTGGCCTCACCTCCTGAACAGCCGCAACATGAGATCTCAATTCGTAGACTTAATGTTCTGAGCAATGAAGGTGGGTGCCAAATGCCACCTTTGCCACCCTGTCCACCTGTGACTCCACTTTCAAGACACTACGCATTCACACTCGAGGCCTCTTTGTTCAGCAACACTCCCAAAAGCCCTACCATTAACTGCATATGACCTGCCCTGGTTTGCCGTACCAAAATGCCACACCTCACATTTGTCTAAATTAAACCCCTCCTGCCTCTCATCAGCCCATTAGCCTGTCTGATCAAGGGCCCATTCTACTCTGAGATAATCTTTACTGTTCATTAAATCTTTTATTAAAGAAGACCTGTGGACAGTGAGAGTAAATGTTTAATCTAACCAGCAATATGTTGGTACTTAGTCTTGATTTATTTATTTTCAGATATTAGTTTAGTTTCATTTTTGGTCTCTAGCGATATTAATTTTATAAGAATGTGATGAGTGTGGCTCCATTTAAAGCATTTTTCCAGTGATGTGGTATGAAATTTGATTAACTTAATATTCTTTTAAGTGACTCCCTTGTCCTATTGTTTAAAATTGCCCATTTTTTCTTTCATTCCTTTGTATGCCGTTGCTTTTATCTGATGAAAAATAAACTTTGCCTCCAGTTACTATTGTAGCTGAACAAAATCATACATATAAGACTACCTCATAACTTTGATGTTTGTCATGCACAGGCATGACATGTTTTGACAATACAGGCTGCATTATTTTCTAGGTTGTAGCACACCCATATTGCATTAAGCTTGTAATTAAACACTGGTTAACGTGGGCCCAGTTTTGAATCCCTTTTAATTCATACCTTGGTTATTTTGTCATTTTATTTAACTGCAGAAACCATCAAAATTGTGCGACAACTGAGTTCCATATTTTGTGAATTTTCCATGTTTTAGATAGTCTCTGGTGTGCATCTTCAATGACAATTCAAAATTGAAAGTCCTGAGCAAATGTATTTGTAATGTGCTTCCTGGAAAAAAGGTCTTTTGTAATTCTAAATTAACATGGTCTATCACAGGACAAGATTTTGATATTTGTGGTCAATGTCATATTTACAGATTAATGAATAGTGTAAAAATAGCAATTCTTCCATCTTGAAAAATGTTATCAGCAGCAGGTAAGTGAGTCAGACATAGTGGGAATGCCGATGCTGGAGAATCTGAGATAACAAAGTGTAGAGCTGGATGAACTCAGCAGGCCAAGCAGCATCAGAGGAGCAGGAAAGCTGACATTTCGTGAAACATCAGCTTTCCTGCTCCTCTGATGCTGCTTGGCCTGCTGTGTTCATCCAGCTATACACCTTGTTATCTCTTTAAAGCAGATAAGTGAGAGTCCCCATTTGTGATGCAAAACACATACTTCAACATTTGGTCTTAACAGGTGAATATAACAAAATATGTTTTGCAGCTGTGCAAATGTCTTGCACCCAGATAAATAATGTATTTAACTGGGAAAGTAGAATTTGGATCCCACTCCATGAGAAAGGATGACTGGAGAACTCATCAGTAACTGGTCACTTGGGCTATTAGCAGAACTGTATTCTTTAGCTTTCCTTGTTGGTAGTAGAATCACTAATGTGTTAAACTCTGAAGAATGTATTAAGCAATTTAAATGAGTTGTGCAGAAAATGCTTACAGATTCAAATTTATGATCCTTCCCTTATGAACCGATTAGTTAAATGTAACAAGATAATAAAATGTGAGGCTGGATGAACACAGCAGGCCAAGCAGCATCTCAGGAGCACAAAAGCTGACGTTTCGGGCCTAGACCCTTCATCACTGAACCAAGCTCTGACTTGCAGTCATGTGTTAATAGCAGACAATAATGAGCTTGAGTTAGCAGTGCTTTTATGTTATTCACCTCTTGAAAAGCGCCAAGTCTGTTAAACACAATCAAATGTTATGAGAACCCTTCATCCAGCATTTTTACATTATCGCATAGATTTTGAAATACTATAAGGTCAACTCGCTAATAACAAATATAAAAACTCACTTGAGGAATGATGCTATATTGTAATTGGATTCAAAGTCCTAAGGGGATGCTGTTTCTCAAATGAATTGTTAAACGGAAACTTTTCAGATGTACAGATACTGTGGGGGAAAAAAAAACCCTGAGACACTTTTTTGGAGGAGCATGAAATTCCTCTGGTTAACATTCATCCCTCAACTAATGAAACAGATGAATTGGTCATTTCAAGATGGTGGAATTTTGCTGTGCATGAATTGGATATTCAAATGCATGCAAACAGTAACTATACTTGAACAATAGTTAATTGGTTGCGAAAAGCTCGGGCAATCTCTGGGAACATGGCAAGCACAAAATAAATTCAGGTCTGCCTTTCTTCCACATTTTGCACATTATTGGAAGCTGTGGGCAAAACTTAAACTTTCTCTCACTGAGTGAATGAACAGTTTTCCTTTTCTCAGATTCTATCATTTTCACTTTTGATCCAGGCACTACTTTTGTCTTCCTTCCCAAGAGTGATCAGTCTTTGTTACCTTTTCTCTGTGAGACAGATGAAGAAATTGCAGGGCAATTTACTGTGTTACCATTATTTCAGACCAATTTTTCGGCAGGAGAAAATATTACAGCTCATTTGAAGCCCCACAATAAGAGTTTCACTTTTCCAACTGTGAAACAAAAATGAGTGGAACATCAATCTTTCAATTCAGTTGTAAAAATGAACAAGCAGAACAGTTTTCAGAGATCATTTTGTGGTTGAATTTAAATACATTTGTCTCTGTTATTTGTTCACATGGAATTTGTACAGGGAGAAAATAAAACCTTCTGCGTACTCTACGTTTTCTATCATCGTTTTGAGTAAATTATGATCAGGCTATAGAAGCTGTGTTTAGTAATGGTAAGGTATTTGTAGAAATGTAATCCTGGGATGAATTGAATAGGAAGCAAGTTTCTCCATCGTTATCTACAGCATTATGTACACTTCATCAGAAGCAGTTGTAATTTGTATATTTCTGAGTTGATAGTTCAGAGATTGATTTAAAGGCAGAAACCCATGGAGTTCAAATAGTAATTTATTTAACTTCTTGGGTGGCTAAAGTTGAAATGCACAAGGTTTCTGACATTAAACAATATTGATTCACTGTAATGTTATATGTATGCATATCGAATCCCTATCGTGCAGAAAGAGGCTATTCGGCTCATTGCATCTGCGCTAACCCTCGGAAGAACATCTAGATTCCCCCAATATCCCTGTAACCCTGCATTTACCATGGCTAATCCACCTAACCTGCACAACCTTAGACCATGGGAAGAAACCAAAGCACCCAGCAGAAACCACACAGACATAGGGAGAATGTGCAAATTCTACGCAGTTACCCAAGTCTTGAATCGAACCCAGGTCCCTGGCATTGTGGGGCAGCAGTGCTAACCAACGTGCTGCCCAAATATTCGCACCCAATGCGAGGCTTGAATTCACAACCCCAGGATTATGAGTCCCGTGCTTTACTGACTGAGTTAGCTGGGCCACAAAAGTTCAAAATTTTCAAGAAAAAGCAGTCTTATAAAGATGCAAAGAGGTTGTTCATGTTTCATTTCCTTTTAGCTCATGGTTGCCAATTCTGAGAGATTTGGATAACATTACATTTCAACTGGAAGTAAAATAAACTTAAAATGGAAATAGTTTTGCACTGTTTGATCCGGAGGTATGCTTCCGACCACATACCAGTGTCATTACTAAGAACCCTTGCTTTCATCTTTGTAACATTGCCATGCTCCACTCTTGCCTCAGATCATGTGCTTTCACTGAAACTTTCATGCATGTCACATAAGGCTACATTAATCCACTGCTCTCCTGACCATTCTCAAGAAAACCATCCATAAACCTAAGGTCATGCAAGATTCTGCTGTCCATATCCTTAAGCTTGCACCAAGTTCCACTCGCCCATCATCGCCATGCTTGCTGACCCTTGATTTTTCATTGTTATTTTTGTTTTAAAATCTACCCATGACCTTGCCCTCCCTTATTTCTGTAGTATTCTGCAGCTCTGCAAGGCTGAAATATCTGCTCCTCACTTTTAATTTTAGTGACTTACACATACCCATTTTTAATTTCTCTACCATTAGTGACTGTGCCTTTAGCTGCCTTAGTCATGCAAAGTCTTCCTTAAAGCACTCTGCCCCTCTTCCTTTATTCCCCTCTTTGAAAATGCTCCTTATAACCTTTTATATGCCTCATTAATGCCTTATGTGGCCTGTGCCCCCTTTTTGATAATGCTCCTGTTTAACACTTTGAGATACTTTACCACATTACAGAAACTAACTTGCTTTATCCATAGCGAGCACTTAATCTGAACTATGAACATCCTTACTCCCCTAACACTGCAACACCTCCACACTATTGCATAAATGCTGTCCACTGCAAACTTCACTTCTGTTCTAATGAAGAGTCAGCTTGACTTGAAGTATTATTTGCTGTCTTTCCATTGATGCTGCCTGACCTGCTGTGATCTCCATTATGTTTTGTTTTCAGTTCCGAGAGTATAAATCTTGTTTGTTTGTATTGCTGAGCCTGTCTTATGCATTTACAGGAATAAAAGGTATATGTTCCTTGGTGTCGATTTGTTCATTGAAGTCAGAAATGTTTCTGATGTTACTATGAAAATCAAAATTGTTGTATTTTGAAGTTTGATTTTTTCAGAAATGCTTGTTAACAAAGGCACTGTCTACTCACATTAAGGCAACTAGTCAAGCACTGCTCAGGCTGAAATTTGTTGCACTGTTGCCTTTCTCGCATTTGCATGCTGGCTGAATGATGCAACCATCTCCGCAAGTAAGTTCCAGTTATCCGCTGCCCACCATGAGTGGAGAAACCTTCTTGGAGGACCACAAATTGAGCAATGTGCAAGTTGGTAATGATCGGATATGATTAATGGGCATCTGGGTTGTTGGAGAGTCTTGGAACCAACAGCCAATCTCCTTAAGCAATTTAATATGAGGATAGAGAAGGAAACAGTGAAAAATTGAATTGAAAATAGCATAAAGTCAGTTGGATACTGTAGAAGAAATAAAGAGAGATATGCATAGCAAAAGAAGGAAAAAAAGACTTGTAGAATTTAAAATCTTGTGGAGTAATTCGCAATCTGCAGGAGTAAGACTCCACAGTTACTGCACTTTCCTCTCTGTCCTCAAGTTGAGTTTCATGTCAGAACCATATGTTATGAAATAGCGGCACTAATGTTTAGTATCAGAGATAATGGGAACTGCAGATGCTGGAGAATCCAAGACAACAAAATGTGAGGCTGGATGAACACAGCAGGCCAAGCAGCATATGAAGGGTCTAGGCCCAAAACGTCAGCTTTTGTGCTCCTGAGATGCTGCTTGGCCTGCTGTGTTCATCCAGCCTCACATTTTGTTGTCACTAATGTTTAGTGTGAGGTTTAATTCACATTTGTGACACAAATCCAGTAATTGGTTGATGCTTATGGTGAGACTGATGAGGTTTTATTTTTTGAGGGATTAGCAACAGAACAATGCGAGTTGTTTCGCAATTTGTAGCAATTCTATCTCTCACCTTAATACTTTCTTGCTGCAAATTGTTGCTTTGTAATGCACCAGTGGATGCGTACCATAAACTTTCCATTATTTAAGTAGTAAATTCTGAACCAATGCGGTTTGCTTTACTGGAAGTTCCAGAAGTTCGAGTAACGTAGTGCTTCTCAATATTAGACTTCCTTAATCCGAAAAACAAACGCCTGAGAATAAATTGTGTGACACCATTGCCTGAATCTTTGCATAGGTAGATGTAAAGGGCTCGGGAGGCCTGACTCTGGGTACAGAGGTTTGAAGGCCAGCACTAATTTATACATCCATGATATCTGCCTTCAATCAAATCTGGATTTCACAAGAGGGATGTCCAAAACATGACTTGTGCAGTTTAGACTCTGTCGGAGACATAAACCAGACTTGTTCAACCTGCCACGTCAAATAATTATTAAACATGCAGGCAAGTGTGCCTGGAAGATATTTCAGCACAAGCTTACACTGATACAGATGAGTGGAAATGCATGTTAGTCAGCAATATTAAACTTCCTGAGTATGTGATATTGAATGATCGCAAGTGAGTGAATGGGTGTGTGCGTGCACTTGTTTCAAACTCTGCCTCCAATCACTTGCTCATGCTTGTACTGCTGAGTTGCTTATACATCACTATTATATTTTGAGATTTGTTTTTGAAAGATGTTTCAAAGCTGGGAAATCGATATTTCTTATTCATGTAATTTGGTGTCATCTTAATCTTTAATATATCAGTGTTGTGAGTTATCCTCTCAGTTCAGTTTTTATCACATGCAACAGTTCCTGATTATGGGTTTGTCAAGTGATCTAAACACATTCCTCACATGATCAAAGTAATTGCTGGTAAAAGGAATTAGGAATCATGCAGGGGGAAAATACCATTGGGATGACACCTTAGTTTTTGAACAGGCTTTAGATGTCAAGATCACAGATGTATGGAACACTTAATTGTACATTGGGCTATATTTAACAACTGCATTTGTTGAGAGTTCTTGTTGCATGGTGATATTTTTGTGGTACCTGTACATAGTATCAGAATTTAACATTGATAATTGTCCATGTGCATCTGGTTACAGTGGGAGTATCTTTGTCATGTTAATGTGAAATGTGTAATGTTCCTAGAAATAGAACGTTCTTCAAAAATGTGCAGTAGCAGAACCAAATTCAATGTAAAAGCCACACAGTCAGTTCAGCTATAATGCAACAGATGCATGCCTGCACAACATCGCATTACAGAAAATTGTGCTTTGGAAGTATCGGGGCCAATGGGAAAAGCAGGTTTAAGGGCTGACCACAAAAAAACCCACTGAAAAGCCGAACACAAAGGATAGCACAGCTTGAATAAATGTTGAATTCATATCTAATAATGAATTGGCAGAATTTGCAAAAAAATCCCAAAAATCACTGAGTACTGTACCTCTCACAGAAAGCGCTCCACAACAAAGTCTACAAAATGATCACGTGATGCTGGTGCAGAGACTTGTTTTGGTGCTAACATTGAGCATGCTCAGGGCAAAGCTCGCGAAATGATCCTGTGATGTCAACACATACTCCAATGGAATTGCATTATAGCCAACACAAGTTTGTGTTTTGGAAATAGTGATCCCCTATTCAGTCGCATTATAGCCAATTTGTGTTGCTAGAACATGTATCATAGCAGAACCGACTGTAAGTGCTAGAGTTATACAGCAGACAACTGGAATCTGAAAGAAACTGGTGAATGTTAGGTTTCTTAGAAATGTGAGAATCTCAGTTGTCTTGATGATCTGCTAATTTATCTTTTTATTTCAGATAATAACTGCCCTTCTAGCATTTAAGTTTTGTGTTAAGATTTTCAGATTTGGCTTTTCTTTATCCTTAAATAGAATGTGGGCCTCACTAGCCAAGCCCATCCCTAATCACCATGGAACTGAGTGGTTAGCTAGGCATTTCAGAATTAACAACATTGCTGTGGGTTTGGAACTCTGTGAGCCGGAATAGGTAAGGGTGACAGATTTTCTTTCCAAAAGGACAATAGTGAACCAAATAGGTATTTACAACAATCAGTAATGATTTCATGATCACCATACAACTGGTTTTTAATTCCAGTTCGTATTAACCGAATTCAAATTTCGCCATCTGCTTTGGTAGCCATGATGTGGAGGTGCCGGTGTTGGACTGGGATGGACAAGGTCAGAAATCACACGACACCAGGTTATAGTCCAACCGTTTTATTTAAAATCACAAGTTTTTGGAGCACAATGACATCTAACTGTCTGCTTGGTGGGATTCAAACCCATGTCTTCCATCAGCCTAGGCCTTTGCATTATTAGTCCAGTGACAATATCATTCTGTAACTATAATTGCTTTGACCTTTTTATAATTAAAATGGCAAACAGACAAACTGTGTTCTGTGGCTGCAGGTAATGGTATTGGAAAGTCTTAGGAGAGAAAAATGTGCATATTTATCATTTATATTGGTTATGTTCTTGAACAAAAGCAAATTACCTTTGTACCATCCGTCTTATTAAAACTGACTGCAATAAAAAGCTCATTAGAACTTATCCAAATCACTGTCTCCTTCCAAACTGATGCAATGTGTATCGTTTGTTAAATTTCTATGGTGTCACAGGCAGTACAGTAAACACGCTTATGGAGATAGAATTTCTAAGTGTCATTCACATCAAACATACAGTAAGTGCCACTGGATTTATCTTATGACTTTTTTGCCACAGCTATTGTTGCTTATTGTTCTTGCCTTGCTCGCAACCACTTTGCTGTAAAGAAAGCCACGGTCTCAAACCCACTAACAAAATATTGTTTCACATTAAATAAAACTAATTCAGGATAGAACGATGCATTGTAATACTTAAAACTAGTTATGACAGAGGATCAAAAAGTCTATAGCTTAGTACAGCAGCGTGATTATTTTCTATTTGCTGTCAAATTCTGATTTTCAAAATTGAATTTGAAAGCGTAACACTTAAGCTGCAGAACCTTTGTAGCAGGTATTCTGAAGTTGGCTTTCAAAAGTTGCTTCTTTTAGACTTCTGGCGGTACTGATTTTCCTAGTCAGTTGTTATGAAAGATTCCTGGACAATTCCTGGTCCTAATTTGATTGATTGTGGATGGGATGCTCCAGAAAATGTTTTACTGCTGAGAGAGGAGCAAGAAACTGGCTTCCTTTCTTTATTCACCAAGACCCCCTGCTGAAAAGGAACTTAACATATGGCATTTCTTCTCTGTAGACACACACTGAGGAAGTATCCATGTATGGGCGGCACAGTGGTTAGCACTGCTGCTTTACAGTGTGAGGGACTAGGGTTCACTTCCAACCAAGCGACTGTCTGTGAGGAGTTTACACGTTTTCCCCATGTCTGCATGGGTTTACTCCTGGTGCTCTGGTTTCATCCCACAGTCCAAAGATGTTCAGGTTAGGTGGATTGGCTGTGCTATGCTAAATGGCCCGTAGTGTTCAGGGATGTGCAGGCTCTAAGTGGATTACCCATAGGAGATGCAGAGTCACAGGGATAGAGTAGGGGTTTGGGTCTGGGTGGGATTCTTTTTGGAAGGTCAGTATAGACGTAATAGGCTGAATAGTCTGCTTTTACATTGTGGGGATTCTTTGCTTATATGTTTTTAAAGAAGCCAATTTAACTCGGCTTTCTTGGGTTAAGAAAGAGCTTATTGGTTACAAAAACACAAGGAAAAATAATAACATGCCACACAGACACAAGTTAGAAATAAGTCAGGAAACAGGGAGCAGTAAGATAAGGATGTAGTCATCAGTGTTTGGCTTGTTCATGAGAAGTAAATGGTGAGATGTCATGGCCGTTGAATGGTTCATCTTGTGCCGGCTTTGACTGTAGTTGGCCTGGAAATTCTTAGTTCTACAAGTTAGCTGAAGAGAATTGTCCTTTTTGTGTCTCTCTCAATGGCAATTTTGCTGATTTGTGTGTGTGTGTGTGTGTGTGTGTGTGTGTGTGTGTGTGAGAGAGAGAGAAAGACATTTCATCAACAGGGTACCTAGTGAATGTTCTTCAGTACATATTAGCACCCTAGTACATGAATATCAGATTAACATACCAACCCAGATTGTAGTTGTTTTTTTGACTCCTTTTCTTACGTATTCCTGGAAGGACAAAGCACAGACATTCTTTCATCTAGAACTACATTCTTTTACTTCACATCATGTCGATAGTCTGTGATACAACTCAAAGGAGATTATTTCTGTAATCTGTAACCGCAGTTAATTAGAAGTCAGTTTTTGCATTGCATTTGTTCCTTCGAAATGTCTCTGTCTGAAGGTCATTGCCGTGCACCAAGTGTGATTATCCCATGGTCTGTCACTCTCTCTCTCTTTCTGAACAGCTAAACAGCTATAGTCAATATGCTGCATGTGCTATATGGAAGGGAATTCCAGGACTTTGACCTAGCAAGATTGAAGGAACAGCAATATATTTTCAAGGCAGAATGATATATAACTTGGGGGAAACTTTCAGGTGATGTTCCAATGTATCTGCAGCCCTTTCGAGATGGTGGAGGTCACATGTTTGGAATTATAGATAGTTATCTGTTGACATCATATTTCATGTTAGTTCGTATGATATTCTGCTTTTGTATCTTTAGCATATTTTACCTTATTATCTAATTAAGTGGAATCACACGTTATCTTTACAACTAGGTAACCTGTTTGAATATCTCAATGACAGAAGATGTCCAGATGACCCGCAGTATTATAAGGCATTCAGAACATATGATGATGTTTAAAGTCATTTCCTGCTTATGAAATTTACCCCGTTAGTGGACGTTTTACATATTTAAATAACCGGGCAGTATAAGTGTTAAAATAGATAAGAGTTGCACATCCCAGTATATTAAACATTCAGGTGCTGTTTTCTGAAAAGTACCTTTTCAATTTCAATGTACTTTACAGGCTATTTTTAATTTGTAAAGTGCATTCTCCATTGATATGGTTTGTAGTACAACTGGGTCAGTAGCTGAACTGTTGTCCTGTTTCTCGTTGGAAATTTGCACTGTTTCAAGATGCAGACCTCGGGTGGGACAAAACTGAATTACGTCTTCCTCTGTTATCTAAAATACAGAGGGTGAAAATTATTGTCACTAACAATAGTGGACAAAAGGTAAGTGTGTTGACATGAAGCTCCTGTGCAATTTCAATGTATGTATCAACCATAATACAATAGTTACCACCTCTGAAAATAACAGGCAGATGAAGATCACATGAATGTGTGAAATGTTCACTTAAGACTGTTTTCAGCAGTACATGGCTCTTTTAATGATCTCAGAGTGACCATATATCTAAAACAGCTTTCAGTATCATTAGTATTTCATTTTTGTTCTTCATCATTCCTTCTGTCCCTACAGTTTGGTTTATTCTGTCTCCTCCTCTATTTATACGTTTGCACTCCTATCCTTCTCCTTCGACTTTTTATTGTTCCTCCCTCACTTTTTTACTCATCCTCCATTTCTGCTTTTTGCACTCTCCCTGACTTTATTTCATTATTTTCCCACTTTCATCTGTCCTCCTTGTGGTAGCTTCTCTATAATTTTGTTTTAGTTTCCCAACATTTTGTGAGTAATAGAGTCACACAGCAGAAAAGAGACCCTTTGGCCCATTGAGTCTGCACTGATCTAACTCCCACTTTGCAGCACTAGACGCATATTTTTATTTGGTACTTTGCATCTGATTGGCTAAGAGCTTCAGCAGGCAGCTCTTCTGCTCCGAGGGTGCTTGATCCTGGGGCAAGGCCGGCCACTGGCCTGTCAAGTGCCTGATTAACAACTAGCTTTAAAACCAGCAACTGAGACCCCTCCTGCCTATACGATTTTACCCCCGAATTAGAAGCATAGCAGTTTTAACAATAGACAGGGCATAACACCAGGACTGTGACTGAATAAATCAAACTCTGCTTTCACCAAATCTGCTCTCAAAATTTTAAGACAACTTTTTGGATAAAAGTTATTCTGAATGTCTACAGGGTAATGAAACAAGTAAGTTATCACTCGGAAGTGACGGTCCTTGTGTGGTGAATTGCACTTTTAGTTGCTAAATGTTAGTAAGGGCTGATCACTCATTACCGCAGAGTTGCATAGCAGATTGCAAATCTAGATAATTCTTGAAGGTTATTGAACAAAGTTATTTCTGCATAGCACAGGTAGCGTAAGAATTTCACGCGCAAACTCTCTTTCTGCACGGCACTATTTCTACTGGCAGCATGGTTCCTACTACATGCCAGCTTTGTGGATATGCCCAGTTCCTGCCTTAATTGTGAGCTCTGTCAGAAAAGGATAGCCACATTACCCAGCAGCCTGTTTATAATAGTTTGAAATAAAGGCACCGCAGAGGACTGGCCCAGGATAAGTAAAAGAACTGTTCCCAGGAAACCAGGCGTCACCTGACTGCTACCAAGGACTGTGCTAAAACTGTTCTGACGTCGACACTTGAACTGTGGGTCAGAAATTGTTTGTTAAAAACACAAAATATTCAAACAAAAATGTCTGGGAACAACCGGACAGAACAGTGATGGGACGAATATACTGATGATCAAGCCCCTCTATCCTACCAGTTATGTAAAATGTGTTGATTCAGTCACCAAAATAGCCAATTGCTTCCTTTCTGTACTGAAATCAAAATAAACCCATCCACCATTTTTAAAAACTAATTCAAAATAATCCTCTTACTATAAATAAACATGTTCTTTAAACAGGTGGCAATCACTGGTTAATATCGAAGTTATATTCCAGTATTGGAAACATATCCACTTTATCCAAAGCACAGGCACATTCACACAAGACATTGAAAGAGACAGCTTTTTGTTTTGTTTTACATTGAATTTCAAATGTATTATCTTTTCTTGTTCTTAGATCAGCAATCTGCCGAAATCTCATTTGCAAATTATTAGCAATGACTAAAGTTTGCCAGAGATTATAAAAATCAATATAAAAGTTATTGTGTATTTTTGTGCACATAATAAACTTCTCTTCAAATAATACATTGATTAATTAGTAATCTTGTCAGAATTCTTGCAGCAAATTGAAGGATACACTGTGTTCTACCAAAGGGAAAACTACAGTATGGAATATGCAGAGATTGTAGGAACTGCTGATGCTGGAGAATCTGAGATAACAGGGTGTGAAGCTGGATGAACACAGCAGGCCAAGCAGCATCAGAGAAGCAGGAAAATTTGATGTTTTGGGGTGGCGACCCTTCTTCAGAAAAAGGGTTTCGACCCGAAACGTCAAAGATTCCTACCCCTCTGATGCTGCTTGGCCTGCTGTGTTCATCCAGCTTCACACCGTATGAAATAAGCAGTTTACCTTCTGCACAGGCACAGCTTGTTTGCTGAAGGCCACACTAATTCAGGAAAGATATTTTAATCAACTTGTCCAACCAGTCAGACATTTTCTGACACATGACCAGGACAGGTAGGTCTTGAACCCAGATCTTTTAGTCCAGAGCTACAGACACTAGCTGTACATTCACAAGAGCCCTCAATTCTAAATAATTTGACTCAGACACATTACGACGCACCTCCAGAGCAAATAGGACTTGAATAATAGCGTAGTAGCCTAGTGGGAAATTATCACTGGACTGTTAGTCCAGAGACCCAGGTAATGCTCTGGGTGCCTAGGTTTGAATCCTGCAATGGCTGATGGTAGAATTTGAATTCAACAAAATTTTAGAATTAAGAATCTGATGATGATCATGAATTCATTGCCAATTGGCAAAAAAACCATCAGGTTCACTAATGTCCTTTACGGAGGGAAATTGCCTCCTTTACCTGGTCTGGCCTCCATGTGACTCCAGACTCTCAGCAATGTGGTTGACTCTTAACTGCCCTCTGGGCAATTAAGGATGGGCGGTAAATGCTGGCTTAGCCAGTGATGCCCTCATCCTGTGAATGAATAAAGGAAAAGGACTTTCAAGCCCAGGGATGGGAGAATACTGTAGGAGAGGATTCACTGAATTAAAACAATGAATTTTAAGCAGATCCCACATTCTTTTTTTTTATTGCAACAAAACCCTGTGTGTTTGCACCCAGGAAGAATTTGAATTCCTGATTCTTATTCAGTGACCACTCACCAGACTTGTGTAAATTGGTGATCCAGTGTAATTAGCTCAAACCTGATCCTCCACTTCCTCTGTAGCTCAGCATATGCAATCCAAGTCTCCACGTTTAGAATTCACATATGAACAGATAAATAGAGGGCAGCCAAGAGTAGCGAAGCCATTCCTGACCCTATGTGTCACAGCATAAACCTTTGAAATGGAATAGAGCTAGGAGGATGGGCACAGTCCAAAAAATCTCGCCTGATAATTGAGATGATTTTGCTTTGTTATTTTACATTATTTGTTAAATTTTGAGCTACTACATTGCTAAAAGTGGTAAAAGCCCCAATGAGAACATTCCACCTGTTTTGAGAAGATTTGTAGCTCAGGTTGAGGTTCTGGATGTGAGTTTGCTCGCTGAGCTGGACGGTTAGTTTTCATACGTTTCGTCACCATTCTAGGTAACATCATCAGTGAGCCTCTGACGAAGCGCTGGTGTTATGTCCCGCTTTCTATGTATCTGGTTAGGTTTCCTTGGGTTGGTGATGTCATTTCCTGTTCTTTTTCTCAGGGGATGGTAGATTGGCTCCAAATCAATGTGTTTGTTGATGGAGTTCCGGTTGGAATGCCATGCTTCTAGGAATTCTTGTGCATGTCTCTGTTTGGCTTGTCCTGGGATGGATGTGTTGTCCCAATCAAAGTGGTGTCCTTCCTTATCTGTATGTAAGGATACGAGTGATAGTGGGTCATGTCGTTTTGTGGCTAGTTGATGTTCATGTATCCTGGTGGCTAGCTTTCTGCCAGTTTGTCCAATGTAGTGTTTGTCACAGTTCTTACAAGGTATTTTGTAGATGACGTTCGTTTTATTTGTTGTCTGTATAGGGTCTTTTAAGTTCATTAGCTGCTGTTTTAGTGTTTTGGTGGGTTTGTGGGCTACCCTGATGCCAAGAGGTCCGAGTAGTCTGGCAGTCATTTCGGAAATGTCTTTGATGTAGGGGAGAGTGGATATGGTTTCTGAGCCCGTTTTGTCTGTTTGTTTGGGTTTGTTGCTGAGGAATCGGCGGACTGTGTTCATAGGGTACCCATTCTTTTTGAATACGCTGTATGGGTGATTTTCCTCTGCTCTTCGTAGTTCCTCTGTGCTGCAGTGTGTGGTGGCTCGTTGGAATAATGTTCTAATGCAGCTTCGTTTGTGGGTGTTGGGATGGTTGCTCCTGTAGTTCAGTATTTGGTCCGTATGTGTTGTTTTCCTGTAGACGCTGGTTTGAAGTTCCCCATTGGCTGTTCGCTCTACAGTGACATCTAGGAATGGCAGTTTGATGTTGTTTTCCTCCTCTTTTGTGAAAAAATCAACAACAAACTGCCATTCCTAGATGTCTCAGTGGAGCGAACAGCCAATGGGGAACTTCAAACCAGTGTCTACAGGAAAACAACACATACGGACCAAATACTGAACTACAGGAGCAACCATCCCAACACCCACAAACGAAGCTGCATTAGAACATTATTCCAACGAGCCACCACACACTGCAGCACAGAGGAACTACGCAGAGCAGAGGAAAATCACCCATACAGCGTATTCAAAAAGAATGGGTACCCAATGAACACAGTCCGCTGATTTCTCAGCAACAAACCCAAACAAACAGACAAAACGGTCTCAGAAACCATATCCACTCTCCCCTACATCAAAGACATTTCCGAAATGACTGCCAGACTACTCGGACCCCTTGGCATCAGGGTAGCCCACAAACCCACCAACACACTAAAACAGCAGCTAATGAACTTAACAGACCCTATACAGACAACAAATAAAACGAACGTCATCTACAAAATACCTTGCAAGAACTGTGACAAACACTACATTGGACAAACTGACAGGAAGCTAGCCACCAGGATACATGAACATCAACTAGCCACAAAACGACATGACCCACTATCACTCGTATCCTTACATACAGATAAGGAAGGACACCACTTTGATTGGGACAACACATCCATCCTAGGACAAGCCAAACAGAGACATGCACGAGAATTCCTAGAAGCATGGCATTCCAACTGGAACTCCATCAACAAACACACTGACTTGGAGCCAATCTACCATCCCCTGAGAAAAAGAACAGGAAATGACATCACCAACCCAAGGAAACCTAACCAGATAAATAGAAAGCGGGACATAACACCAGCGCTTCATTGGAGGCTCACTGATGATGTTACCTAGAATGGTGATGAAACGTATGAAAACTAACCTTCCAGCTCAGCGAGCAAACTCACATCCAGATTCCACCTGTTCTTCATTACAACGTATATCTCAATATAAACTCTAGTTTGGATTCATAGAATTCACTGGATTCAGACAGTGCAGAAACAGGCGGTACAGCCCATTTAGTCTACACCAACCCTCTGTAGACATCCCACCCAGACTCAGGCCTCCACCCTACCCCTGTAACCCTCATTTACAATGCTAATCCACCTATCCTGTACATCCCTGATCACTATGGACAATTTAGCTTGACCAATCCACCCAACCTGCACATCTTTGGACTGTGGGAGGAAACCAGAGCACCCAGTGGAAACCTACACAGATGCAGGGAGAACGTTTAAACTCCACACAGTCACTCAAGGCTAGAATAGAATTGGGGGTCCTTGGACCATTGAGCCATCATGCTGCCCCAGTATTCTGTTTATGATCACATTTTCTTTTTCTTGGTATAACATCACATTGTTTTGCCAGATCAGAATGAGTGGTCTGGGGATGAGTGTGCTGCAGCATGAAATCCTTACTTAAACATATAAATGTGGATTTAATGTTACATCCAGGCTCGAGGAGTGCGTGGCTCTCTCTAATCCCACTGCTGCACTGGTCACAATACTAATGTCAATGTTGTATCCAGTTTTCATTATGAATTAATATCTAAAATAAAACAAAGAATGGTGGATGCTAGAAAACTGAAACAATAGAAGTTGCTGAGGAACTCCGAGAAAAAGCAAGAATTAATGCTTCGAGTCCAGTGGCCAGTTCTGAAAAAGGGCCACTGGACTCAAGACATTAACTGTTTTCTCTCCACAAATGCTGCCAGACCTGCTGACTTCCTGCAGCAATTCTGGATTATTACCTGCTTTATCTGTAGAATTTAGAGTAAAATGGCCCATCAACCAGTTTCTTTAATAAATAACAACGTTTGTTTTGTGAAAACAGGACTTTTATGGCAAAGAGGCCAACAGTCTATCCACCATTGCCCATCACTGCTTGGTCAATTATTGACAGGTGCCAATCTCTTGCACCATCGTCCCAGTAGAACAATGTTTCCCCACTTACTTCCACCACAACCTTTCAGAACCAAGCTCCCCCTGCAGGCTTGTTATGAGTTTAACTCAGAATAGGCCCATTATCCTCCATCTTACCCTAAATTAAAAAAAAACCCAAAACATTATAATCTCTTAGATTTCATATTTGTAATAGCAGCAACTTCCACATCCTATAATCATTTTCCAGCTTTGTGACATAAATTCCCACCAGTCCACATCTTGCAATTCAGTTTGTTCTTATTTCTTTTATATTCACTCATGGGATGTGGCCATCATTGATTGGCCAGCATTTTATTATTTTATAAATAAATTCATTTTAAAAAGTATGCAGTGTTTGGTATTATGAAACTGAAGGGAAGCCCGAGATCTCATGGAAGGAAGAATGGGACACAGATAATTGAAACCTATCTTTTCCCTGGAACTTCTACTGCAATCCAGCCAATATTTGGTGGATTGATGGCATCTCAGTGACACTCATCCTTCACATATAGAACCACTTTCTGTAGTGAGGGATCAGAGTAGCACAGAAGGAAAAGAGCACAAACGTGGAAATTCAGAAAGCAGGTGTAAACAAAAAAGAAAATCCATAACTTTACAGATTCATGAAAAATATGAGAATACCTTTGAACAAAAGGCATACCTTCATTTTCATTTCCTTCTAAGTTCACATCACAGTTTCTGAACAGCAGATGATCTTTTTGTTGCTAGATAAATGAATGTAGGGGGGTTATCTCATGTTTCTAGAAATCCATAACTAAGGATTCAATTCTGCTGTTTGAAAATAATTTGTTCATGGAGATATATGTTTGGAGAATTGGTACATGTAAGGGATACAAAGTGAAATTCAGGAGAATCTTCTTTAATTAGAGATGTTGCTCCAACATGGGTCACCGAAAGTGATCAAGAGAATCTAAGAAGCTAGAAGATTTATGAGGGAAAAATAAACAGAAGGACGTACCAATGAGGCTGGATAAAGTCAAATCGAGTGGTGAGGGGGAGATTGTTTGGAGCATAAACGCTACCATGAATCAATTAATCTCAAACATGCGACTATATACAAAAATCCTTCACTTTTTGTTTTCTGTCTTGGTCATCAATGTACCACAGATTTGCGGCTTCGTAAGTGAGATAGAGAATGTCTTTGAGTGAATGAATCATAATTCACAAAAGCAGCAAATGTGAACAAATTACCATCTTTCCATGACTGAAAACATGGTTTACAACTTGCTATCAATATTCAAGGCACTGTTTATGTTGTGAAAGTACATCTCTCAATGCAACCATAGTAGTCCTTTTTGATAGCTTCTCAAAAACTGTCACTGATGCTGAAGGATTTCTATAAACTTTTTACTGTTTTATTTCCTCAAGTGGGAAATAACCACACAACAAGCAGTGAAATGACTGAACATACCCTAAAGAATGATCATAATTGTCTGAAATGCCTGATGCCAGGGATGTAGATCATAGAATCCACTTTAGATCTTGAATTCCTAGAGTGTGGAAACAGGCTCTTCAGCCCAACAAGTCCACACTGACCCTCAGAACATCCCACCGAGACCCAGCCCCCTAATCTACACATCCCTGAATACTACGGGCAATTTAGCATGGCCAATCCACCTAGTCAACACATCTTTGGACTGTGGGAGGAAACCGGAGCACCTGCAGGAAACCCACGCAGACACGGGGAGAATGTGCAAACTTCACACAGACAGTTGCCCAAGGGTGGAACAAAACCCTGGTTCCTGGCGCTGAGGCAGCAATGCTCATCACTGAGCCGCCATGCTGCCCCTCGAGAGGCATCTTGATCTCAGAACCAATCTGAATTCTTCACAATTTGGATTGTGTCAAAATAATGACTTGAGAATACTGAAGATAGATTCTGATTTCCATATTTTCAAATGGTAGGTGTAAGGTATCTGCAAAGATATCTGACTACCAGAAAAAGTCTGGTCAGAATCTGCTTTCATGTGAGCAATGCATGAAATTTCATTCCTAAAATTACTTAAAATTTGCAGTGTCCATTAGCAGCAATGGGTTATTTATATCTTCACCAGAACATATGGGCCTGGAATGTGTGATATCTTAAACACCTGAGATGGTCACCACTTTGAGGACTGCTGTAGCGAAAACCTGAAGTTGAAGGTGAGCCTCAGTGGGAGAGGTGGTGTATGGTGATGGCTCTGTCAAATTGATCTATACATTTTCACCAACATGGGCTTTTTGCCCACAACTTGCAGCGATTTGCACAACTATTTTTTGCAGCTGAAATTGGTAAGTGCATAGACTTGCTGGATAATTTCCTTGATTATCCCTGCTTTCGATCTTAAACAAGGAAACAACATTGCTTAACCTCCAGTCCTCGAGAACTTTACCTGTCGTCAAAGAGGATGTGAAGATATCTGCCTTGGCTATTTCTTTCCTTGCCTCTCGCAGGATCCTGGGGTAGATTCCATCTGGCCCAGGCGACTTGTTGACCTTAATGCAATTTAGGATACCCAAAACTTCCTCCTTCAATTTGTTGACATTCTCTAGAGCTTTCGCACACTCATCCCTGACCTCAACATCAGACATGTTCTCCTTGGTGTACACCAATACAACATACTCATTAAGGATCTCTCACTCTTCCCGTGGCTCCACGCATAACTTTCCTCCTCTGCCCTTGAGTAGGCTTACTCTTTCCCTTACTACTATTTTCCTTCTCATATTTGCATAAAAAGCCTTGGGATTCTCCTTGACCCTGTTTGCTAAAGACATTTCATGGCCTCTTTTTGCCTTCCTAATTCTGTGTTTAAGTTCATCCCTACTTTCTCTGCACTCCTCAATGGCTTCATCTAAGCTTACAGTTTCACTTGTCATTCACGGTTCCTGAATCCTGCCATCCCTATCCTTCAGTTTTGCAGGGGCATGCCTCTTCTGCACTTTTATCAACTGGTCCTTAAAAGCCCCCCACATGCCAGATGTAGATTTGCCCACAAATAACTGGTCCCAATCCACATTCCCCAGTTCCTGTCTAATTTGGATGTAATTGGCCCTTGCCTAATTTAGCATCCTCACCTGAGGGTCATTCTTGTCCATGTCCCATGACTACTCAAAATCCTATGCCATTATGGTCACTCAGCCCAAACGCTGTCCTACTGAAACATCAATCACCTGTCCTGGCTCTTTACCAAGTCTTGGTATGGCTTTCTCTCTGGTTGGATTGTCAACATGTTGTCTCAAAAAAGCTTTCCTGGAGAGATCCTAACAAATTGCTCTCCATCCCTCCAAGGGAGTCCCAGTCAATAAGAGGAAGGTTGTAGTTACCCATCACAATTATCCTGCTTTTGTTTTGCACCGTTCCAGTATCTGATTATATATTTGCTCCTCTATTTTCCGTGGACTGTTGGGAGGTCTATTGAAAACTGCCAACATTGTGATTTCACTCTTTCTATTTGTGAGCCTCACCCATAATGTCTCACTGAAAGATCCCTTCAGTGTGTCTTCTCTCAACATGGCTGTGATATGATCTGTAGTCAGCAATGCAAATCCCTCCACCCTGTTTGTTTCCCCTTTCTGTCCCGTCTGTGGTAGGGAAGCTCTTAGAGAAGATACTGTGGGACGAGCTATATGCACATTTGGAAGAAAATTTGGAAGAAGTTAGTGTCGGGCAGCATGATTTTATACAGGGATGGACATATCTCACCAAACTGATCAAATTTTTTGAAGAGGTAACAAAGATAATTGATGAGGGAAGGTTGTGCATGTCGGTTATATGGACTTCAGTAAGGCATTTGATAAAGTTCCACATTGGCAGATTGGAACAAAAGCTAAAATCATATGGGATTCGGGTTGGGCTGGCTGGATAGATAAAAAACTGGCTTGGTCATGGAAGACAGAGGGTAGTGGTGGAAGAGTGTTTTTCAGAATGGAGACCAGTAGCTAGTGATGTTTCACAGGGATCAGTCTTAGGCCCTCTGTTGTTTGTATTTTCTGTAAATGATCTGGAGGAAAATGTGGGTGGTCTGATTAGGAAGTTTGCAGATGAAACAAAGATTGGTGGAGTTCCTGATAGTGCCAATGATTGTGAAAGGATACGACAGGATATAGATATGTTGGTGAACTGGACACAAATGGCAGATGGAGTTTAATCCAAACAAATGTGAAGTGATGCATTTTGGAAGATCAAATTTAGCTGTGAATTATACTGTTAATGTCAGAACCCTTAGGAACATTAATATTCAGGTGGATCTCTAAAAGTTCCCTAAAAGTGGCAACACAGGTGGCCAAGGTGATTAAGAAGGCTTATGGTATGCTTGCCTTCATTGGCCAGGGCATGGAGTGCAAGAGTTAGCAAAGCATGTTTCAGCTATATAAAACCCTTGTTAGGCTGCATTTGGAGTATTGTGTGCAGTTTTGTTTGCTACATTATCAGAAGGATGTGGAAGCTTTGGAAAGAGTACAAAGAAGGTTCACCAGGATTTTGCCTGGTCCTGAGAGTATTGGCTGTGAGGAAAGGTTAAAAACACTAGGATTGTTTTCACTGGAAAGACAGTGGCTGAGAGGAGACCCGTTAGAGTTCTACAAAATTGTGAGGGGCTTAGATACGATGGATAGTCAGACGCATTTTCCCTGGGTTGAAGTTTCAGTTACAAGGGGGCACAGGTTCAAGTTGAGACTGGCAAGGGAAGCTTTTCCTGCAGAGTGTGGTAGGAGCATGGAATGCACTGCCAGAAAGGTGATGTAAGCGGACATGAGATAATGGGAGCTGCAGATTCTGGAGAATCCAAGATAATAAAGTGTGGAGCTGGATGAACACAGCAGGCCAAGCAGTATCTCAGGAGCACAAAAGCTGACGTTTTGGGCCTAGACCTTCCTCTCTGATGAAGGGTCTAGGCCCGAAATGTCAGCTTTTGTGGTCCTGTGATGCTGCTTGGCCTGCTGTGTTCATCCAGCTCCACACTTTATTATCATGGAAGCGGACATGTTGGCGACATTTAAGAGCTGTCTGGATGATTCCGTGAATAGAGAGGGAATAGAAGGATATAGACTGAATAATGGCTGAAGGTTTTTTTTAGATTAGTCAGGGCATGATGTTCGGCACAGGCTTGGAAGGCCAAAGAACCTGTTTCTGTGCGGTACTTTTGTTCTTTGTTGTTCTTAAATCAACAAGCCCCTGAACTGAAAGCACCTTTTCAGTCATTGCAAACACACAACACTCTAGCTTCAAAGCAAATTTAACACACTCCTTGCAGCCATGGATTTTTTCTGTATCTGCCTCCTGAGCATCGGTATAGTCATAATCATGATATCTGCTCCATCGTTATACTGGGGGACTGTCTGAATCAGACAGGTTTGAAAATTCATCTATGTTTTAAGTCTCTCTTCCTCTCAGGCTGTAGCTGACTCTCACTCTCTGTCTTCAGTCCACCATTCCCTAATGTTGGTTTCTTAATTTCTTTCTGTTACTTTCTCTTGTTTAGTAGGGCTTCTACCCCAGTTTCTCTTCCTTGCTATATATTTCAGTGTCTCTTGGTTTCTTTGCCTCCCTTTCTGCCTGAATTTTCATCAAAACAGGGGGCTATCCATTATTGTGAAAACAGAGGCAGAGACCTGAATCCAGATGTTCCACCCTTCAACACGACACCTATTTTCATTTGGGTGCTGGCGGATGGGTGGAGTTGAGAGATGATGGCATATTTTAATTTGCGTATCCATTGTTGCAGTTTAAAGCACAGATGCTTCTCACTGATCAGACGTTTGCTAGGGCAATGCATAGGCAGGACTTGTGCTCTTCAGAATTTGTTGGAGAATGCCTGATGCTGCTTGGATTGTTAGGATACTCCTTTGGAGAGCTAGGGTACTCTTGGATAAGGTAATGTGATCGTTGAAATTATTAAAAGTAGACATTGAGGTTTGTAAAGATCATTGGAATTGAGGGAGCTGTCAACATATGTCAAAATTAGCTATTAACCACCTTTAAAACACCTGGCCTTTAACAATTTGTAAAATTAAATAAAATCAGTGCTTGTAATTTCACTACACCTGTTGACGTAAACCTGATGGTTATAATCATAAGACGAGTGTGGCATGCCTGATTTCGCATTGTTTACAGTGGGCTGCCTGTCAGTTCACAGTTTGATTGTAAATCTTGGATTAAAGAATGTTCAATGCAGTGAATGGGTTTTTATCAATTGAGTTTCTTTTGAAATAGTGAATTCAAGAATAAACTCTTCAGAATTTTGTTTAGTTAGCACAGGTTCTGAGATCTGCAAATAGTAGATGCTAATCAAGCTGCAATGCTGTGTGTAGAGGTAAAGATTGATATAGAGGGAGCATGGGTTAGCAAGTATTGGTGCCAGGTTGACATATGGGCTGTAAAGGACCATGGAGTGCAAAAAGGACATAAGTTGACACAAAGGGCAAGAGGGATCACGTTGCTTGTGTACAAGTGGATAGGTTGAAGTTGTGATTGTAAAGAACACTGGGCATGGGTAAAGAGGCTTAGTTTGACATGGATGGCATGAGGTATCACAGAGATGGTTGGAGGGCCTTTGGTTGACATCGGGATTATAAAGGGGTTTGGGATCTGTGCTGAAGGGTATAGGTCAGCTTGGAAGATTTGATCATTCATGGATTGGTGGGGAGCATGAGGCAGTATGGGTTGGCATGAATGGGCATGGACGTGTGTGAGAGCTGGTGGCTGATCTTTGTGTTTTTTTTCTAATTCCTTGGACAAAATGACAGAGCCAATGCAGACACACCCAACCCATCTTCTCACCTGGCAGCCACTACACCATTTTTAGGGTTGCTGCTATGATTTCCATAAATCCAGTTCCATAGGAATGAAAATCAGAATCTCCGTGGCACATTGTCCCTCATCAAGTTTGCAGAACACTCTGTGCTCCTGATTCAGGAACTAAAATACCTTCCTTTTTCCCTCCATCTCAGTGCTTCAATAAATAATTTTTAAACATTATTTGAAGTAATTACAAGTTGTCAGTCAGAATAAAACATTCACCTGCTTTTGAATCGACAACTGACCTTCAAGGTTGTAATGTCATTAAGATTTTTCTGGGAATGTGCCTTGCTGCTGAGATCCACAGATTGTTTTGTAGTTGGACCATACTGTTGCAAAGATTCTTGCTGCACCTTGCCAACTAAGTTCCCATTTGTCAGTTCGGTCACTTACTAATGGCAACACTTGATAGCTGACCACAAAATCTCGACGTATAATGTGTAAAAATGTCACTGCAAGAGAGTACTCAAGTCTCACATTATTAGTCATCGAGTTCCAACACAGATGAAATTTTCAAACCAGCTTGACAGCATGTAAGTGACTCTTTACCAAAAACATCCATTCCTCATCATTGTTTAAACTTATTGGTATCCTTGTGAACTAATAACAGCATCATTTTATCAGATGCTGTAAACAAAAATAGCCAACATATAAAACTGCATTGTATCTGCTGCACTACAAAGTTTTCCTTTGGCCAAGATAGCAGACTATGAAACTGAACTATTTAATGCAGCAATTCAATGAACTGAAATCTCCCCATTTGGTCATTCTGTTCTAAGGGGCTACTTTTCCAAAATATCTGCAGTATGAACGTGAAGAAAAAAAAATATAAATTGTTCTCACTAATTATTTAGGATGCAACAGCATTCAAGTTTCCCTTATTTGTATTCAAGAAGTTTCTTTATGGCATAACTGCTTCAAAGCAAAATGTCAAGTATTCAGTTCTTACAGATGCAGGCAGCAGTCTCACCTTTAAATTGTGGAAAACTGTGCAGGCGCCGGCACAATTGTAGTTTTAAATAACTCTGACATTCCAGGTGTCAGTCATGGCTCCGCAGTGGCACTGTCACTTCTGAGTCAGAGGGTTGTGGGTTCAAGTCCCAATGCAGACATTTGATACTTCAGTACTAAAGAAAGACTTGCATTTATATTGTGCCTCTCACAAGCTTAAGACTGCTGAAAACATCACAAGCAGAGAAATGTAGTCACTGTCTTGATGTAGGAGAGGGTAAGAATCATAGAATCCCTACAGCGTGGAAAGAGGCCATTCAGTCCACTGAGTCCACACCAACCCTCTGAACAGCATCCTACCCAGACCCCCACCTTGTAACCCTGCATTTATTGTGGCTAATCCACCTATCCTGCACATCCCTGGACACTACAGATAATTTAGCATGGCCAATCCACCTAACATGCACATCTTTGGATTAGGGGAGGAAGTCAGAGCATGTGTTGGAAACTGGTGCTGATATGGGGAGAATGTGCAAATTCCCCACAGACTGTCATGCAAGGTTGGAATCAAAGCCGGGTCCCTGGCAATGTGAGGCAGCAATGATAACTGCTGAAGCACCGTGCCTTTCTATAAGCTTCCAAAAGCAACTTGTATTTAAGATTGTGTCTGGAGGCTAACCTAAAAGCTCAGGGACCGGTTGGTTTCCTCATGGGCTCATTTTCCTCACAAGTCATTGCATAACCTTGCATGGGTCAAGTGCAAATTTTATAAGTTTAAGGGGAGAGGGTGGGGCAGCAAGTTCTGTGAGTCGACCGCATTTCCCTCTCTGCAACCCAGTAATGTCACTCAACTCCTGTTTATTTCATGCACCCACCATGGAGATGTCAGAGATCTCACAAAAAATGGTGCTTTCCAAGAGTTCTCCTGCATCCGGACTGGCACAAGATAGAGGAGGCTGTGGAAGTCAGCACCAATGGGCTGTTCAAGAGAACCTGGCTCCAGTTGCACAAAGAATGAATAATACACTGCTGCGCCAGGGTATGAGTCAGAATCCACTCAATGCTTCATACCCTTCTGAGTGAGGGTTATCATTGTGAGATGGAAAATGCAGAGAACAGTCATGCACAAGATTGAGTGCCAGGCATCTCCATGAAATGACTCATGTCACATTATTGCAGCCATCAGTACACTACTACTTGCTAGAATTCACAATTAAAATATAAAATGAGTTATAACACTGAGTTGCTGTCACATCATAATCTTAATGATCTTCCTTCACAAATTGAAGAGCGTAGACATCTGAAAGCTTTTCACTAAAAGTGAGCATGGGACAAGGACATAACCACAAAGATGACTTTAGGATGAATAATTCACAGGTATCTGCATATGTCATCCATCACTTCATAGGTTAACATCAACTGCAGCTCTTTGATACTGAACCACTGTTCGTTCAGAATTATTTAGTACTCAGTTTCCCCAGACCACATTCTTTTTATTTGTGACGTGCTCAGACAATCAGAGCTCTGGGAATTGAAATCTTTAACTGTATCTATCAATGCAGGCCTAGCTCTCATTTCCCCTTAATGCTCCTCTTTTGAATCTACTCTATGACTCTCTGTAGGCACAGGAGAGTGCCTGACACAAGGCTTTACCCATTTTGAGGAGCAGGTACTGAACTGGCCAGGAAGCAAGGCATAGCTGGCTATGTCTCTGGGGACTTTGGGTAACTCCAGCTATTTAGTAAGAGAGTCTCCAGTTGCGCATCAAGCACCAGTGACTAAATGAAACCTTCAGAAAGGTTAGCAGTTTTTCTTCATTGCCTGTGGATCCCAGTCCAAGCCAGGACAAAAGCCCCCCACCCCAAGTCCATCCCTATCAATATCTCGAACCATGTCTCTGAGGAAGAACAGTCACGCACCTCCAAGGATACCCCATCAAAGCCTTCCTCCCACCTCCATCAGCTGAAGCAATCACTTTGGTGGGTAGCGTTGTATGGAGTAAGTTTGGGGTTACATTCTGGTGAGCATAACACAGGCATGAACTCACACCTCGAGGCTAAAGAAGCACTCAAGGTATTGAGTACTCTGAGGACTGCTGTAGAATAGGCTACTGCTGATCCTAGTTCAGATAATGAGCCTCGGATTAATGAGCAGATGGAGATGCATAGGTAAGGAGGTGAGCATCTGGCAGAGGTGCCAAAGATCATGTCCAGATTGGAAGGAAGGGCAGAGAAGACCAGCCAGGTTGTGAAGAGATAATGTGGCTCCTGCATGCAACTGTATGACCGCTTCCATGCAACATGTGAAGAGCTTCCAGCTTCCAAGTGAACAGTCAAGTGCAGCAGGACATGCAGTATCTTCCGGATATACATACACAGGAACGATTCGCTTCGTCACTTGAGCCTTGGGTATATTCTTTCACTATCTGGGCAAGAGGAGGGTCTAGAGATTGCAATCTACCTCCAGCTGCTTTGTCTCCTCAAGGGCTGAGATTATATTCTGACAGGGATGATGAGTGATAGGCAAGCTTCCAGGAATTTTTATCTCAGGACACACCAGAGGTGCCATACTTCACTATCACCTCTCTACCAGGCACCTTGATGTCACCATTAGATCACACTAAAGTGGTTGCAACTACAGGTTTGCTGGAGACCCCCAGCAGGTTGGAGCTCTCGAGGCCCTAGACCACCAAAGCATACTAACCACGGTCATCTGAGGCAAGCCAGCAAAGGAGTCAGCAGGCTTCCTCAAATAAGCTGCTGTTGGTGAAGTGATGTCAAGATATAGCGGTGAGAAAACAATGATTAAAAGTCACTTTGAAAGAGTGAAGCCATTCCGAGTGCACGGGTATCAAACCTCTGTATTACCTGGTTCTTGATGCAAATGTAGCACGTTGCCAGATCGTCCTGTGATCTCTCTAAATCTGTTAAGGCGTTTAACTATTTATCTTTTCCTTGTAGATGACTTTGAGGTGTGTTGCACTCTCGCTGGTGTGTCATGTATGTTTGTCTAAACAAAATTAGTTGCAAGGTTATCAGGCATAGGTTGGAATGGGAAGTAATTTGATCACTTATAATATTAGATGGCAGAGAAGGTTCCTGTTTCTAACTTGTGTGTTTGTATGTGGAGCAGTGGAAAGACCCGTTATCCTTTCTGTGGCCTTGGATGAACGTAGCTTCTGGAATGTGGGGGCTTATGCCAAATGCTTGGGGTTTGGGACTTATTCAGCATATTGTCGCTCCTCTACAAGTCTGCATAGATGACTGCCCATGAAAATTGAAGTTTGAGTCTTGAATTGCAATCTCATGTAATCTTAAATAACTCCATACTGATGCCATGGCTGGGAAACTGAACAGGTAGCTCAATTCTGGGTGATCAGAACTGAGCATGATGGTCACGATGTACCTTGACCACCTGTACTATTTAAGTAACAACTCCCTTGATTCGCTCTCAGTTGTTGGGTTGTATAGAATCATGGAATGGGCACAGCATAGAAGCAGGCCATTCAACCTGTTTCAGAGATAATGGGAACTGCAGATGCTGGAGATTCCAAGATAATAAAATGTGAGGCTGGATGAACACAGCAGGCCAAGCAGCATCTCAGGAGCACTGCTTGGCCTGCTGTGTTCATCCAGCCTCACATTTTATTATCATTCAACCTGTTTGGTCTTTGCTGGCTCCATGGAGGGAGTGATTCACAATAGCTGCTCCCTGCCTTTTCCATGTAACCTTGCAAACATTTCCTTATCAGACAAGAATAAGGTTTAACATAACCTCATGTGGAGCTAGAAGAATACAGCAACCCAGGCAGCATCAGAGGAACAGGAAAGCTGATGTTTCGTGTCAGAACCCTTCAGAAATCTTGATTCAAATTTCTGAAGAAGTGACCCGACCCGAAACGTCAGCTGTCCTGTTCCTCTGATGCTGCCTGGCCTGCTGTGTTCCTCCAGCTCCACACTTTGTTATCTCTGATGCCAGCATCTGCAATTCTTGCTATCTCTTTAATATAACCTCCTCATTTTTGCACTCTACTCCCTCTTGATAAAACCTTTGTAAATCATGTTCTTAACCTGACCTGCTACTTACTTTGTTTCATTTGCATGTGTCCCCAGTTCCTCCTGTTCTAGAACCTCATTTGGAACTGTACCCTTGATTTTGTATTGTTGCTCTGCATACTTCTGAGCTGTATTTCAACTTGATTGCATTGGTATTTCTGAATTATAAAGAAGCCATACGTAGTAAATATGAAGCAGGTACTATTCAGTTACGCTTGGAAAATGACACATTGTTTAAACTAAACCGTGTAATTAGTTGAAATGAAGGGACAGCAACAATGTTATTTTTGTTTTCTCCTCAGGAGCAGTTAGGATAGTTGTTTTCCCTATCTCAATTTCTTCGGGTGCCTGGAATAATATTTAAAACCCAGCGGTACATTAGTACAATAATGTCACTGTGTTCTATCACAACTGTCTGCAAATTTCAATAACCCGTTGATATATTCTGCTATTTAGCCATTCGACTCAGACAGCTAGTGACAGCAATCTAAGTGTCATCCACAATGTGACTACAGAGCAGCAGATACATTTGCAAGTGGACCACTTGTTATCTATAACCCTGAGGCAAACTGAGTGGAGAAACCGTCAGAAATAATTGATCTGAACATAGTTATAAATGTAACATTTTATAAGAATGTGGGACTGAAAGGGCATTGGAACCATTTTCAAACTGTCTGGTTGTACATGCATATTTTGGGATTGTGTCTTTAGTTTAGGCGACAGTGGAGGATGGGTGCTCTTGTGACCTGCTTTGAATCTTGTTGACATCAATCCATGCTGGCTTGGTTGTTCGAGGTGGGTGGGGCAGGCTGTTTTATAGGGAAGTAGCTGCATGAAAGTCACACCTACAAGCAACCTTCTGAGCTGCTGCACTGATGGTGGATAGATTGTTTGGCCAGTTTTGCTCCAGAGGCAGATAGTGCGAGTTGGGAATATTCCCACCTTGCCACATCTGCCTCAGAAGAAACTCTTCCAAATGGTGGCATCTCCTTTATGAGGGTGCTAATGCAGGGTAGAGTCCAAGCCCCCAACCCTAATTGCAGATTGGAGGAGGCTATGGAGTGTGTCCCAGTTGTTTTGTTCAATTTGAGCCCTCATTCCATATATATCATCACCCCACCACCCATGTCCCATGCCATCATAATGTCAACTCATGATATCCATCCATACTCATGTATGGTTTCTTAAAATTCACATTAACCCTTATAGCCCCTATGCCCATCTTGGCATGCTGACATATTCATAACCTCGCATAACCTAATCCTTTAATGACCTCTTTGAGCTGTCAATCAAACTGAATTTAAGAATCCCTCATGAAATAATAATTTGATGAGGCGTCTCAATGATGCATGCAAGCTTAAAAGGACTGGGAATTTAAATAGGATTTAAATAAATTTAACCTGTCAGTTTGACAGATCATGTCCATCCTTAAAGTCCATTCACCTCTACTTAAATAATTCATGTCTCATCAAATGTATTTTAAGGTACTAGCTACAGCAAAAATGGGGTATGTTTCAACTCAGCACTGAACCTCACCCCATGTCCTTTACCAGCAAAGATGGGATTTGTCAATGTGTGTGGTGAGTGTTCTGAATCTATGGCTCTCTCATTTTTAAAAGTCCTCAGAATCTCTGTGAAAATCTAGGCCTTAGACTTCAACCCACTGGGGATATTAGGAGTGTTAATTTCTGCAGATGGCTTCACTTCAATTTCTCTAGTTAATTCCAAGATCTAATGAAGCTGGGAGCTAATTTGCATTTTTACCTGAAGATAAGGCCCATGTGATTGCCATGGAATGAGCTTTGAGAAGGGAAGAGTCCACAGGAAGTCATTGTTGTTTCATCACACAGGCTTGCCTTTAAAATATCACTAAACCTTGCAGAAAGGGTCAGCCTGCAAGATTCAGCACTAATATTGGCCCCTTTAGACCTTGGTAGACAGCAGGACATGAAGGCCACCTATGGTCCTTCTCACAACAGACCTAATCGGGTTGGAGGTAGGTGGATCGTGGGGATTCTTCCATCCTCTGCCCTGACTCAATGCTGCTGCTGCTCGAAAACCTGCCACTGGAGAGGCACAAGGTTTTGCCAAGATTGTAAAGCACCATGTCTACTCAAATATTCTGGGGAGGTATGACCCATACTTCTCTCAGGAAATAAATCCTTTTCATATTCAATGTACAAACTTATTTCCACAAGACCCTGTAGTGGGAAAATCAGTTACTTAAAATTCCAACAGTCAAAGTGGATTTTACTGAACAACTGTCCCTTCATTAGCGCATATATCTGGACCTTTGTATTGGTCTGGACAACATCAGATGTGATGTTGCAGACTGTTGGCTCTCCCATCCACCTCCAATATAACTAGCAGTTGTTACAGCTGGGAAGCACAAGGATTTTGGATTCTAAAGTGAATCTGATATGTCATCTAAAAGGAAAAGAGGCCCACGAGTTATTCTTATGCAAACTTGTTTTTTGCTAATTGCTTTTATGTGGTTCTTGTGCCATTGACTGCTGGCATGAATAGGTGGAGGCAGCCAAGTTTTGAGAGTGGCTGACTGAAGATTTTTTTTGTTGGGTCTTCTGGTGTTGCTGGTAAGTGACAATAATTGTTCTGTCCCAAAGCCAGTAGAGTGTTGTGGGTTTGGACATATCTACCCACCAATTCCACATATTCAATCCACAAAAACCCTTTCAACAGCTCCTTTGAAATCTACTACATCTACCATTCAGGAGGAAAAGGGCAGCAGATACATAGGAACTTCACCACATGCAAGTACCTCTCCAAAACACAAACGCTCTCTACTTGGAATAATATTGCTGTTCCTTTACTTTAATTGAGTTAAAAACCTTGGAACTTCCTTCAAAGAAGAACAAAGAACAATGCAGCACGGGAACAGGCCATTCGGCCCTTCAAGCCTGTGCCAATACATTTTGCTCTTGCTTACTAAAAATTTCTTCACTTACAGGACCCACATCCCTCTATTCCCTTCCTATTCATGTATTCGTCCAGGTGCTTCTTGAATTCTGCTTTTGTGTCTGTTTTCACCATCTCCTCTGGCAGCACTTATAACTGTCTACACACCAAGAACTACAGTGGTCAAGAAGGCGGCAGCCACCACCTTCTCCAGGTCAGGGACAGGCAACAAATGCTAGCCCAGCCAGTGATGCCACCTCCTATTAATTAATAATAAAAAGAATTATTGTTACAATGTCATGTCACTGGTACTTAAAAAATGTACATGGATCAAACTGATGCAGGAAATCTGCACAAAATATTGCAACATCTTACGAGGAGCCCCACTGCTGAGCTGATAGGAGAGTATTGCACTGAAGTTGCAATCTTAAAACCCAGTCTTCAGGATAAAAATCAGGTAGTGAATGACCATAGTGCAGTTTTATTCTGGTTAAGTTCTTTACCATGGCACAATCAATATACAATACAAACTGATCAACATAGTGGTCGCTATGAAGTAATTCATTGTGTCTGATGTACTGTTTCTGAATGTGCTGTAAATAAATCTGTCCTTGCATCTGTAGCCTAAACCGTAACTGTAGGAGACTGTCAATTAAATGGGTTTTCCCAAAAGATGATGATCCGCATGCGGCAGAATGTGGTGCTATCTATACAATGCATCTGTGATGATACATGCTACAAAGTACTTTTCACCGTATCTTCCTAGATACATGTCACAATAAAATCTACTCACTCACTCATCCTTTTGCACGTTTTGTTTCACAGATCTGAAAGAACAACCTGTATTTGTTGCAGCAGTGGCAGTGCATATAATGGGGCCACTTTCCTTTGAAGGGATGTACAAAATTGCATTTACTTCCATTTATTATGTTCATTTTCCTATCAACCCTCTCTGTTGGTGCAGTAGGATACTCTGAGTTGACTTCTTGATTGAAGGTGTTGGCTTAAAGCAGTTGAGGAGAACATGCACACTGTTTCAATTAATGGGGAGAGAAAATTAAACCTGGTCTGTGCCTTTTGGTTCACTTAACAGCTGAAGGTTTAACTTTTCCCAAATATATAGAATACATGATTAGCAGTGCATTACTTTAAAAGGAAGGGAGCTGTTTGTTACTTACTGTAAATTTACAAAAATCACAAGTAGCTGCAGCCAAATGTATATGCAGTAGCTCAAATATTTCTACCAACAGAAGAAGAAAACTCAATATAGATACACATTAAGCTCATTTAACTTGGCAGCTTTGTTTTGGCAGAAGGGATTATGAAAGGAATGGAATTTTAGACTTGGGTGAGGATATTGCAAATGTCTTAACTAAGGAGTAACGGTTGTATTTGATGATAACACCAGAATAAATGCAAACTCAAGATTGTGTAATTAACATAGTGTATTAATTCTTTATTTTCAGCCTGTAATTGCCAACTGTGGTTCATATTATTGATCTCAATTTTAGGGCACTCTGAGTGTTAAATAATATTTCGTTCTAAGCAAATCCTGATTCTAACTCAGATTAGAAATCAGAGAAACAAAACTTATGGTTCAAAGGGGTAAATAAAGTGGGAACTATGTCAAGGACAACAAGGTGTAGAGCTAGATGAACACAGCAGGCTAAGCAGCTGGAAAGCAAGGAGCAAGGAAAGCTGATGTTTCAGGCCCAGACCCTTCCTATTATCTCTGATACTATGTCAAGGATATCGCCAGTACATTTAATAGCTCATTTACAGGTATAATTTGTACATTAAACAGCAATAAAAGATCAGAAGGTCGAGCTGGACCTTGTAAGACAAATATGTATTTTCAGCACTCACACTGAACACAATACTCTAACTTGAGTCTGAACAGTGCTGGAATGAATATGTCAGTGCACAATAATTTTACTCAAATATGTATAACAGTCACCAGAATTGATCTTTCCTTTGCAATCTCTGCCTGCAGGCATGTGTGACCCACAGTATCATGACTTCCACTGTGTTTAGGGCAAGGAGGCAAGTGAGTAAACTCACTTCATCTGGTGTTGTGTGACTTTTGACCTTGTCCAAAACAGCTGTCACTGGTTAAGACATTAGTTGAAGTGCTGACCTGAATTCTGCGCAGCCCCTTCAATGAGGACTATCAGATACATGAAATGAGAGTCGGCTGTTCCTAACACTGAATTCAACGCCTTTATCAAGATGACATGTTGCTGCTAACCCTGGCCTAAACTTGCTTTGCAGCTCACTACCCCAACTTGGCCATTTTTGCAGGTTTTTTTCATATGTGCCAAAATTTGCCCCCATTCATGCCTGCCTCTTCCTTGTTTAAACTCTCTGCAGTAGCATAGTGCATGGTTTGAGATTTTGCTCCTAACTTTGGGCAGTATCTTCAAGCTGTATGCTAATGAGACTTGCTGTGTGGCATACAAAATACTTGCTTTCTAAAGCTTTATTTGCAGGGAAAATGAAGTTCCATGTAGAGCAAGAGAATATTAACACAGCAGTTTGATTATGATGTTTGGTATTAATGCATTAAAGTAAATTTTCTCCTTTGGTAATTATGGGCAATGTTAGTTTGTACAGTTGGAAAATTGGGTGCAAAGTCTGTAATTTAAAGCATGTATTCATGAAATTTGTTTTTTCCTTCACTTTGAGAGCTCAAAGTATGAGTTTGCATTTTATGGGCTATACTTTTGCTATAGCAAAGCATCTAATTTTGTTCTTTACACTTACTTTGGCATTCTTCAGTTTAAACAATTCTGACCACACAGTTGGTGAGCAGCACCTAGTAATGATGTGGTGAAGAAAACACAGCAGCTAGTACCAGATAGCAGCCGATGAGATATCTCCTTAGCAATGAAACTTAAGAATTTGTAAACCAACTCCAAAAGGCCTAAGAGAAACAGAGAATAAAAGACAATCTCTGCAATGGCAAATCAAGTGCTGTACAGGAGAGACAGAAAGGCAAAGTAAGAACATACAAAATGTAATATTTTTAAGTTGCCCCCACCCCAAAATTCAAAACCTGAAGGAATGAGACTTTGCAATTGTCATAGTTAATTTTCAATTCCTTTTCATTGTCGCCAAGAGAAAGGCAGTGGCATAGAGTTAATATCACCGGCCCAATAATAGAGGCCCAGCTTAACATTATGGGGTGTCAGTTTGCATCTTATTATGGCAGATGGCGAAACTTCAATTCGACAAAAAAATTTGGAATTACCATGTTAGCTTAACAGTGACCACGTAACCATTGTTGATTGCCACAAAGGCGAATGTCTTCTCAAGTGTGTCTTAGGAAAACCTGTCGTCCTTAAGCGAATGTGGTTGACTCTTAACTGTCCGAGGCAATTGGGGCTAAGCAATAAGTATTGACCCAACCAACATGCCCACATCCCATGTATATACATGAAAATGAAATCATCTTGTTAAGAGAATGCCTGTAGTAATTAATGTTTGGTTTAAATATGTGCAACAAGCCTATTTCATATCTAGTGCGCAATCGTAGCAAATTCATAATGTTCATTGCAAGTGAGTAATGAGGCAGACTGCAAAATGCCACTTTTGCAAATCTAAGTTGGGCAGCAGTTTTTGGATATTCATAATTAACAGTACATTTGTTCCATGCCTGCAATTGTTGCACTGTAAATCCTAGGGAGCACCATTAGCCTTATCATTACTTTGGTAAATTCTGACCAATTAATACTACAAATTGCTACCTCTCAAAATTGGGCGTAATGAGTCACCTTTACTTTGAAAATTAGTGTTTTATTTGTTGGTCCGTAATAAAGATGGAATCTCAAACATCCATCAAAATGAAGAGGAGCTTGCACGTGCAAGGAAATAAAGGCTGTTAAACAATCAAGATTCCATTGGAAAGCACTGACCAACTGTTTGGGACTGTGGCTTGGATTTTTGCACACAAGCCTAAATAAATTTTGTTTATTTGCGAATTATATATTTTCTTAAGCAGGTTGAACATTTGATAAATGATACTGAAGGAGACTGTACTTAAAATGTATTCATCATAGTTATGGTGGTTGGACAAAATTATTGGAGTGGAGCAGGAAGAGAGATGATGGGTCAAATGGTTTCCTGAGCTGTAGTCATTCTATGATTGTCTGCATAGCCCGTAGTATCTATGTCAGTGAATAATGAGAAATGCTTTACAGTTTAGGGAATGAGGAGATTCTTAATGGATGGTTCTTCTTACCTTAGGCATTTAAAACAATTTATTACATGGTCTTTGCTTTGTAAAAGAAACAGCATGCAAGGAGACCCATGTACAAGAGTTTCTTCTACCTCCCTCCTACTTGGGTAGGAATAGGGCCAGTCAAAGAAAGAAGTGGGAAATTGTGTGTGGACCCTGTGGAGATCGGAGAGGTCCTACATGTATATTTCTCATCTGTTTTCACTCAGGAAAAGGAGAATATTGTAGAGGAGAAGACTGAGTTACAGGCTTCTAGAATTGAAAGGATTGAGATTAGTAAGGAGGCGGCGTTATCAATTCTAGAAGGTGTGAAGGCAGATTAATCCCCTGGGCCGGATCGGATTTTTCCGAGGATTCTCTGGGAAGCTAGGGAGGATGATTACAGCAGAATATAGATAGACTGGAGAGTTGGGCAGATAAATGGCAGACGGAGTTCAATCCAGGCGACTGCGAGGTGATGCATTTTGGAAGATCAAATTCAAGGGCGAACTATACAGTAAATGGAAAAGTCCTAGGGAAAATTGATGAACAGAGAGATCTGGGTGTTCAGGTCCATTGTTCCCTGAAGGTGACAATGCAGGTCAATAGGGTGGTCAAGAAGGCATACGGCATGCTTTCCTTCATTGGGCGGGGTATTGAGTACAAGAGTTGGCAGGTCATGTTGCAGTTGTATAGGACTTTGGTTCGGCCACATTTGGAGTACTGTGTGCAGTTCTGGTCGCCACATTACCAAAAGAATGTGGATGCTTTGGAGAGGGTGTAGAGGAGGTTCACCAGGATGTTGCCTGGTATGGAGGGTGCTAGCTGTGAAGAGAGGTTGTGTAGATTAGGATTATTTTAATTAGAAAGACGGAGATTGAGGGGCGGCCTGATTGAGGTCAACAAAATCATGAGGGGTATAGACAGGGTGGATAGCAAAAAGCTTTTTCCCAGAGTGGGGGACTCAATTACTAGGGGTCATGAGTTCAAAGTGAGAGGCGGAAAGTTTAAGGGAGATATGCGTGGAAAGTTCTTTACACAGAGGGTGGTGGGTGCCTGGAATGCGTTACCAGCGGAGATGGTAGACACAGACACATTAGCGTCTTTTAAGATATATTTGGACAGGTACATGGATGGGCAGGGAGCAAATGGACACAGACCGTTAGAAAATAGATGACAGGTTAGACAGAGGATCTTGATCGGCGCAGGCTTGGAGGGCCGAAGGGCCTGTTCCTGTGCTGTAGGTTTCTTTGTTTCTTTTGTTCTTATAACTATCCAGTTCCCTGTCGAATTTTTCAATTGAACCTGCCCTAGCTCCATAACACGCACAGACAACACTTTACAGAGCTTAATGACTTGCTGCATAAATAAACTTTTCTTCATGTTCCCAATTACCTTTCAAATGTGCCCTGTGATTCCCAATCTTGCCACCAAAAGGAACAGTTTCTTCCTGTATACTCTGTCCTGACACCCTCTCAATTTTGAATACCTCTAACAAGTCTCCTTTCAACTTTTCTGTTCCCCGAGGAGAACAACTTCTCCAATGGATATACTTAACTGAAGTATTTGGTAGACTTTTCAGTCATTGTTTATTTGTAGAACATTAAATTGGCAATTGTAATTGCTTGAAAATCTTTATTTTGTTGACTCCTTTATTATGCACAGCATGTTTGAAATCTAAATAACTGAGTTTGCACCCTGTGGGCTGCATTTTATTTCTAATTTTCTGCTTCCTTTGTTTGTAGGTTGCCGAGATGCATGGTGAACTCATAGAATTCAATGAAAGACTACACAGATTACTGATGGCTAAGGAGGCCCTTATCTCACAGATGAGGCAGGAACTCATTGATTTACGAGGGCCGGTAAGTAGTTTTTTTATACTTGGTTTAGAACCTGTGGACTGCCCATTTTAGGTTGGATGATTGTCTATACATGTACAAAGTTCATGGACACAGCCACAGAAAAAAGTGTATTTGGATGATTATGAAGCAAACAAAACAGAGAAAGAATGCCAACCACACCAAAAGTTACATTTAAAAGACATGTGCAAGAAAATCAGTAGTTTGCTGCTTACAGAATTTGGAAAGAAATAGGTCAAAAATATAACTGCTTCAAACCTTGGGAAAACTTGGAGAAGGGACTTTTGAAGAGTGAGAATGAAAAGCAGTCCTATGGAGTGTGCAATGATTTTATAATCAAATAGAATTTGTTGATTCATGAAGGCATAATAAAAAATAAAGGCAAATTACAGGATGCACAATAAAGCAAACAAATTAAAAGAATTTGCATCCTGATGCGTTAACGTAAAATTAATTCAAGAAAAGTAATTGCTAACATAACTGAATCCATTACCAGCTACAAGAAATTTGTGTACGAACATGCAAACAAATCGCAGCAGAGACCATCCAGCTCCACAAATCTACTCCGTCACTTTAATAAGATTGTGGTTACTTTGATTGTAACTTCAAATGCGCATTCCCACGACTCCGAATAACCTGTCACCTTGATCACCAAGAATTTATACACCTCAGATTAAAATATTCAAACACTTTGCCTACACGGCCTTTTCAAGAATGGAGTTCCAAAGACTCATTGTTGTCCGAGAAAAGAAAATTGCTTCATTCCTGTTTTAAATAGGTAACCCCAAATTTTTAAAAGAGTGACTTTTAGAAATAGATTCTCTTGTAATCATAGACATTCTCTCTACATTTGTCCTGTCCGGAATTCTCAGGATCTTGTATGTTTCAATCAAGTTGGTGCTTACTTCTTAGACACCAGCAGATAAAAGCATAGCCTGTTCATCCCTTTCTTTCTAGAACGACTCAACCGTTCCATGCATTAGCTTGGTAAGCCAGAATTGCTTCCAGTGCATTTACATCCTTCCTTAAATAACCAATTCTGTGCACAGTACTCTGGATCTGTTCTCAACAGTGTACTGTATAACTGAAGCGTAACATTTCTACTTTAGTATTTAATTCTGCTCACAATAAATTACAATGTGCTATTAGCTTTCCTCATTGCATGCTGCACCTCCATACTAACCTTTTGTGAATCAAGCACTAGGACTCATGTCAAGGAAGTACTCAGTGAATGGCAGGACACTGGGATGCTCAGAGGAATAGTGGGATCTTGGGGTACTGTCCACAGGTCTCTGAAAGCGCAAGACAAATTAGGGTAGTAACGGCATAGAAGAAACTTGCCTTTATCAATCATGGCATTGTCTAGAAAAGTAAGGAGGTTATGTTGGAGATTTATGAAACTTTGGTTGTTTTCTTTGGCGCAGAAAAGGCTGAGACGCGATCTGATAGAGGTGTATAAGATTATGGGGGGCTTGGACGGGATGGATAGAAAGCAGCTGTTTCCTGAGGTGAAGGACCATTAACTTTTAATTTATTTTGGGGATGTGAGTGTCGCTGGCTGTCCAGCGTTTATTGCCAACCTCTTAAATGTGCTCGTGAGCTGCCTTCTTGAACTGCTGCAGCCCACCTGCTGTCAGTTGACCCACAATGCCATTAGAGAGGGAATTTCTGGATTTTGACCCAGCAACAATGAAGGAATGGCAATATGGTTCCAAGTCAAGAAGGTGAGTGTGTTGGAGGAGAACTCAAAGGTGATGGTGTTCCCATAGATCTGCTGTCCTTGTCCTTCCAGATTGAAGTGGTCCTGGTTTGGAAGGTGTTTTTGAAGGATCTTTGGTGAATTTCTGCTCTGCATCTTGTAGATAGTACCCACAGCTACTACTGAGCAGAGGGTACTTGTGGCTGTAGTGCCAATCAAGCAGGATGTTTTGTCCTGGATAGTGTCAAGCTTGAGTGTTAGAGCTACAGTCATCCAGGCAAGTAGGGAGTACCTCATCAGACACCTGACTTGTGATATTTGTTGCAGTATTCCGAGCATCTGACCTGCTCTTGTAGCAACTGTATTTATGTGGTGAGTCCAATTGAGTTTCTGGTCAGAGATAATCCCCCAGGATATTGACAGTGGGGGATTTAGTATTGAATGTCAAGGGACAATGGTCAGCCTGACATTTCTGTTGCGTAGATGTTACTCACCACTTGTCAGTCCAAGTCTGGATATTGTCCAGATCTCGTCGTATTTGGACATGGACTATTTCAGTATCTGAGAAGTCAATGGCTGTGGAGAGATTGTGAGGGCTACAAATGCCAAAGGCAACAACATCGAATAGTCTCATCAGCTTTCAGCAAAATTGCACCACATGGCACTGCTCTATCCTGAATGTCTTTCACCTCACATGGATGGGAAGAAAATCATACATCACTGAAGCTATGTTCTCCACAACATTAGACTTGGAACACAATTTCTCACTCCATTGTGTTGGTAAGTTTGTTTTGGAACTGACTCCAATTTTTTTTTCAGCTTCACAGTTACAAAAAGTTGCAGTGTAATTGTGTTTGAAATAAAAAAAAATAAATAATTTATTGTCGATGCTTCTAAAGACTGTGCTGTTATATTGGTTTTTGAAGAGTTGCAGCATCGTCATGGGATTTCTGTGAATCTGTTTGCATAATAAAGTGTCTGTCAGGTCTTAAACATTTGGAATTATTAAGATTGCTAGTTATTTATGTCATGTTGGTGACGTCTAACTGTTTCATCTTTGTTTATTGTGCGTTCTGCTGTCCTTTCTTCTTTTGGCTTGGATTATGATTGTATGTCTTCATCTGTGACATCAATCTGTCTAATTTCATTTCTATAGTCTTAGAGTCTAATGTGATCGCTTTTCAAAACGTAACAGTGTTTTTGTCCCTTGTCAGTTTATTCTCCTTTGGATACAGGAGGTTACCTGAATGTTGGAATTAAATCACCAAGACAATGTGTCCCTGTGCACTGGCAAAGAAATGATTAATGACGATTTGCCAAATAAAAATTGGGAACTATGAACTGAGTTGTTACCCCGATAACATTTATGTTTTGCCGTTGAGCAAAATGATGCAGAACGACAGCCATCCAATTTTGCAGTAAAACAAAATGTATGTTTTAAAAGCATATAATTTGATTTCATCTGCTTCTGCAGTCATGCAGTCAAGTCTTTGGGATTTATTGAGATATGATCTGAAATATTATCACTTTTGTAGACCCTTTTTTGAATCCTGAGCTGCACTGCAATTTTTTTGGAAATACTAGCAGCCATCACTCTGTTTTCTTAAATTGTTACATGTTGAAATCCACAGGAATCCACTATCTCCAAATACCAGCAGCTGGTCTACAACACTTTAAAACCTTGCATGTTGCAAATATGCTGGTCTGAAATTTACCTTAATTTTTTTTTGCGTTCTGCACCATGAAAAGCTGTCTGCCTCTGCTTCTTCGGTAAACATTAATGGAAGGCAGGGTGATTGACAGCCTCCAGGCTTGGATTGCAGTGATGTACCATAGGGATCAGTGATGGTCCCTTATTGTTTGTCATATTCATAAATGATGAAGATGAGAATGCGGGAGGGATGATAGATAAATTTTCAGATGGCATAAAGATTGGTCAGATGGTTGACAGTGAAGTGGAAGATGTTAGACTACAGGACAATATAAACAGATTGGTTAGATGGACTGATCAGTTGTGGATTGAATTTAACTCTGATTAATGTGCGGTGATGCACTTTGGAAGAAATTACAAGACAAGGGCGTATTCAACGAATGGCAAGACAATGGGAAGCTCAGATAAACAGAGGGATCTTGGGGTGCTTGTCCACAAATCCCTGGAGGTAATGGGGCAGGTTAATAGGGTAGTTAAGAAGGCATAAGTGACACTTGCCTTTATCAGTCACAGCATAGATTATAAGAGCAGGGAGGTTATGTTGAAGCTGTACAGAACTTTGGTTCGGCCGCAGGTGGACTACTAAGTACAGTTCTGGTCAACCCACCATAGGAAGGATGTGATTATACTGGAGAGGATGGAAAGGAGATGTTGTCGGAGATGGAGCATTTTAGCTATGAAGAGTGCTGGATAAGTTCTAGTTGATTTTTGGCAGAACAGACTCGTTGGGTTCAGGGACCTCTTCTGTACTGTATGACTCTATGATTACATTGCATACTGAGTTTATTTCTGGGTTTAGCAGTATATCTGAGGAAAAGTTCCCCAAAACTCCTTCCCTAAGGGCATTATGAGTCAAGTTACTGCATGTGGACTGCAGCAGTTCAAGAAAGCAGCTCACCACCACCTTCTCAAGGGCAATTAGGGATGGGCAAGAAATGCTGCCCAGCCAGCGATGTCCATGTCCCATGGATTGATTTCAAAAAAGTGAGCACCTGGATGCACTTACTTACACCATAAAGATGACTTGTACTTTCTTTGATTTGTGACCAAATGCATAGTGCGCAGCCATGTGGAGTGTTTAAAGCAGAAAACATTGACACCTGAAGGGGAAGCTGGGTATGTTAATGAAGGAAAAAAGAACAGTGTGATATGGGAGCGGAGTGGAAGGAGGCTTGTGTGGCATATGGGCACACCAACATAAACAAGTTAAGCTAAGCAGCTTGTTATTGTGTGGTAGATACAGCCTCATTGAAAATGATGAAAAGGCATACGGCATGCTTTCATTCATCAGACGGGGTATTGAGTACAAGAGTTGGCAGGTCCTGTTACAGTTGTATATGACTTTGGTTCGACCACATTTGGAATACTGCGTACAGTTCTGGTCGCTACATTGCCAAAAGAATGTGGATACTTTGGAGAGGGTGCAGAGGAGGTTCACCAGGATGTTGTCTGGTATGGAGGGTGCCAGCTATGAAGAGAGGTTGAGTAGATTAGGATTATTTGCATTAGAAAGCTGGATGTTGAGGGGGGACCTGACTGAGGTCTACAAAATCATGAGAGGTATAGGCAGGGTGGATAGCAAGAAGCTTTTTCCCCAGAGTGGGGGACTCAATTACTAGGGGTCACGATTTCAAGGTGACAAGGGAAAAGTTTAAGGGAGATATGTGTGGAAAGTTCTTTACGCAGAAGTTGGTGGGTGCCTGGAACACGTTGCCGGTGGAGGTGGTAGAGGTGGGCACGATATCATCATTTAAGATGTATCTAGACAGATACATGAATGGGCAGGGAGCAGAGGGAAACATATCCTTGGAAAATAGGTGACAGGTTTAGATAGAGGATCTGGATCAGTGCAGGCTTGGAGGGCCGAAGGGCCTGTTCTGTGCTGTAATTTTCTTTGTTCCTGGTTCCTAGTTCTTTGATGTGGAAGTGCCAGTGTTGGACTGGGGTGAACAAAGTCAGAGCTGTCACAACATCATGTTTATTTGAAATCACAAGCTTTCAGAACACTCCCCCTTCATTAGGTGAAGAGAAGAGAGCACCCAGGCACAAACTTTATAATCAGAGAGGTCAGAGTAGACTGGAGTGTCGACAGGCCGAATAATTTGTCGCTGCAACTGATCAAGAGTGTCAGACATTGTAAGTAAAATGTCAGCAGCTGAATAACAAGCAAAGGGGTGACCTGTAATCTAATTAAATGAGGCAGAGAGATAATTACAAAAAATTAAAAATAAGGTGGTGCTGGAGACTAAAGTCAAATTATAGGTCATCCCTTCACTTGTTATTTAGCTGTTGACACTTTACCCACACCATCTTACACTTCAGATCACCTGCAGGGACTTATTACTTGGCACTCCACTCACACCATTTGTATGGTATTTTTGTCTCGTCGCCCTTGATCTCTCTCTCTGTCCATAAATGCTCTGTTCTGTATGCTTCTCTCACTGCACCTGACGAAGGGGCTATGCTCCAAAAGCTCATGATTTCATATAAACCTGTTGGACTAAACCAGGAACAAAAACAGGGTTGCTGGAAAAGCTCGGCTGGCCTGGCAGCATCTGTGAAAGAGAAAACAGAGTTTATGTTTCGGGTCCAGTGACCCTTCCTCAGAGCTGATGGCTGGGAAAACGTCAGTTTATATGCAGAAAATAGGGAGGTGGCTGGAGTAGGAAGTGTGGACTAGGGTGTCCTGGAGTCCATGGGTGAGTCAAACTGCAATAAATGTCAAGAATTATTTATTCACCAATGAAAATAAAATCTAGCCTATTAAGTTCACTTTAACTGGGTTAACATCTGTATTAGTGTATTCAAACAGAAACTGAAAATCAGTTTAACAAAGAAAATGAAATTGCATAATTAATTTGACAGGTTTACTGACAAGGACTCAGTGTGCATCCCCCGAATGATTAATGATACATGTGTTTGTGTCGAGCAGAACTCATTCTGTGTTTGTTTTATTACTGTATAAATGTTTGCTTTTGTCTGTGCTTATTTTTCCAACCATCTTTTGATCTGTGTTTTAGTTTTTCATTGCCATGTAATCATCTTCTCATCTTTGGCCATATTTCAGATGTGCATTGAATGATCAATACCAAAATTAAATGATGACTAATTATTATTTGCACTGATGTACACTTTTGCATCTTTATGCGAATTGTCTCTAATAGGAAAGGGCCTAGGCTTTTCTCTACTGGTTTAGGTGGGCTCATATATACAGTTATAATACTTTTTGATGTGACCCATTTAATGCTTTGATATCCAAGGTGTGCACTCTTTGAGCTGTAAAAATAACTTGTAACAACACAAAAGCTTAAAAGGTTATTCAAATGGGTGCAAAACACTTTGCTATGAATATTCAAGGCGAGATTTGGATTTGTGCAGTTTCTAATACATACTGTGAAATCTAATTGGATCTTAAATCCTTTTCAGTACCAATTCACTGGACTGTTTTGGATTATGATCAGGATTTTTTTATACATTCAGATTAGCTTGATTTGTTTTACCTCCTATTCAAATCTGTTCAATCATTTTTCATTTCCTGTGATATGGTGTCATTTAACAGCTGTGATGATTGATGTAGAGTTCTTGTCTATTATACAATTTAAAAGAAAATTGGCTCAGATTACAATTCTATTTTTTCCCATCGTATATTAATACAAATATGACTGATGGCAACAGAGTTAACTTAGGGACACTGTTAATTTGTGGAACACCACGTTATTTCTCATTGCTCTCACTGCCAAATACTTTCTGTCCTGAATTTGCTGTCTCGGACTTCAAAAGCATTTTATCTCATTTTTCAAACATTTTTGCTTTATACAACAGATCTGTTCAGTTCACAAGCATGACTCCAGCCTCTGGTGCTTGCCATTTCAGTTGATCATCTTTTCTGATCCCTTTCAAGTTTAACAACAACATTGTGATAGCAGGCAGTCTTGCGGATAAGACAGATGAGCTCAGGGCATGTATGGGATCATGGGAGGGGTATGTAATAGCTATTACAGAAATGTGGCTGAGGGAGAGACAGGACTGGCAGCTCAGTGTTCCAGGGCTTACATTCTAGAGAAAGGGAGGCAGGAGAGGAGAGGGAGCAGCATTTTTGATTATGAGTAAAACACTTTTACACAGTGAATAGTTTGGGTTTGGAATGCACATCCTGGAAATGCAAGTTCAGTTGAAGCTTTTAAGATGGCTTTGGATCATTATTTAAATAGAAACAACATGCAGAGGAAATGCAGGAGTTTGGAACTGAGTCAAAATGCTCAGATATGATGGGCCAAAAGACCTCCCAGTCCTTTGTTTTAATTCTGTGATCCTGTTAGTTCTCTTCCTGCCACCACAGATGCTAGTTGACCTGATGAGTCAATCCAGCACTTTATTTTCATAATAATATTTCTTAACTATGCTGGATATTAACAGGATATTGGTCTCACTGAACATTTATCTGGGCATAACAATGTGTGGAACTAGATGAACATAGCAAGCCAAGCAGCATCTTAGGAGCAGAAAAGCTAATGCTTCAGGGTGGTGTCTAGACCCAAAACGTCAGCTTTCCTGCTCATAAGATGCCGTTCATCCATCTCCACACCTAGTTATCTTGGATTCTCCAGCATCTGCAGTTCCTATTATCTCTGATACAATTTATCTGGGCATTACGGCTGTCCTCAACGGATGTGTGTGCACATTGTTTCCTCTCTTTTTGTTACCCTGAGCTATAGAATATCTCCAGATGAGATGATGATGAACAGGAAGCTTCCATTCACCCTCCACCCCTTTCCATTACATGACTAGTTGGAACATTGGCAAAAATATTCAAACTTTACCTGTGGGGAAGAAAACCGTTTTCCCAACAAATTGTGATTGGGATGTCTCATGTTATTCTAATGTTAATACAAGTTATGGGTTCATGAGACAATGGCAAGAATTAACATCAATAGAAACGCCCTGCATTATGCGTTTTATGAACTGTAAAATTTTGAAAGATTGGATCAAATAACTCATGAAAAATATACCTGCTATAGATTGAATGTGTGGTCACATTGCACCTGAGTACAATTTAAGAGGCAAGAAACTACACACCCATTTGAGATTTTTTTTTGGAAGTAAACACCTCTGAAAATATTTTGAGTTAAACAATTTTCTTACCAATAAATTCAGTTAATTTTCACATCTGTTGAAAAATTCTTATTTTACATGATATGTTGATAAATTATTTCTTAAATTGTTTTGTTAATGCATGGGATTCAGATGGTTTCACAATGCATAGATACATGATAACATACAATGTTTTGAAAGGCTATAAATTTGTGCTTTTTGTGAAAAAAAGCTCTATTATATTAATTTTGAATGTGAAAAAAGTTGATGATAATGATTAGGCAGACTGGTGTAAAGAATACAGATCATGGTCATTGCGGAATCCTAAAACATATATTACATCATACATTATATCGCTATTTTTTGTGATCTGTTGTGTAAATTGTTGAACACAAAATGTTGAAATTACTATTAATACTTTGTATTTTAGTTATCAAACTTATTTTATTTTTGTACCTTATTCAGTTCACTTCTAGACTGTAAGATAATGAAGATTGCATTTTTGTACAGGTGTCAGATGTCCAAATCTCAGTTACTATTACTGGAGTATGGACTACTATCATCATGACTTAATGTAGTATGAACTGATTAATATGTGAATTTTAACCAGTAATGGCAATGATGCTCAAATCATATATGATTAATTATGGAATTCAGATTTCTATAGGGAGGTAATGACTATATCTTTCTCAGACCATGATATTTGATTAAAATTTAAAGCACCTTTGTTCCTAATGCCACTGCAAAATGGAGTGGAAGACTTTTTTTGAACTCTGAATGAAAAGACCTTTTACTTGCAAAGAACTAAGTTGTTTTTTTAATAAAAGTGAAAAATGTTGATCGTCGGCAATTCTCAATTAGCCTGAGACAACAAGATGTAGAGCTGGATGAGGCCAAGCAGCATTAGAGGAGCAGGAAAGCTGACGTTTCAGGTCTGGACCCTTCTTCAGAAATTTCTAGATGTCAATTGGTCAAACCAGGTCGGTCATGGCAGCCTTGAGGAGGGGTTCATAGAATGCATCCACGATAATTTCCTTGAACAATATGTAATGGAACCTATGAGGGATCAACCTATCCTAGATCTAGTCCAGTGTAATGAGACAGGAATAATTAATGATCTCACAGTTTGGGATCCTCTCGGATGGAGCGATCACAGTCTGGTCGTATTTAAAATACAGATGGAGCATGAGAAGGTACCTATGTCCTATGCTTAAACAAAGGAGACAATGAAGGGATGAGGGAGGAGTTAGCAAAGGTAGAATGGGAGCAAAAACTTTACGGTGGGTCAATTCAGGAACAGTGGCGGACTTTCAAGACGAGTTTTCACAGTGCTCAGCAGAAGCATATTCTAGCAATAAGGAAGAACTGTAGGAAAAGATAGAGCCAGCCATGGATGTCTAAGGAAATAAAGGAACGTATCAGATTGGAAGAAAAAAACACATCCAAAAAAGCAAAGGGTAGTAGGAAACTAGTAGATTGGGAAATCTTTAAAGGCCGACAGAAAGCCACAAAAATGTTGTAAAGAAACGTAAGACAGATTGTGACAGTAAGCTAGCTCAGAATATAAAAGCAGGCAGCAAAAATTTCTATAAATATGTAAATCATAAAAGAGTGGCAAAGGTAAACATTGGTCCTTTAAAGAATGAGAAGGCCAATTTTATAACTGGGAATGAGGAAATAGCCGAGACATTAAACAGTTATTTTGTGTCGGTCTTCACAGTGGAAGATACAAATAACATGCCAAGAGCTAATGGCAAGAAGGTTGTCGCAGGTGAGGACCTAGAAACTATCATTATCACTGTGGAGGCAGTGCTGGGCAAGCTAATGGGGCTAAAGCTAGACAAGTCTCCTGGCCCTGAGGAAATGCATCCCAGGGTACTAAAAGAGGTGATGGGGCAAATAACAAAGATACTCGTAAATATTTACCAAAATTCACTGGACTCTGGGGTGGTTCCTGCAGATTGGAAAACAGCCAACGTGACGCCACTGTTTTAAAAAGGAAGTAGACAAAAAGCAGATAACTATAGGCCAGTTAGCTTAACTTCGGTAGTGGGGAAAATGCTTGAATCTATTGTTAAGGAAGAAATAGCAAGACATCTGGATATAAATTGTCCCATTGGGAGCACCCAGCATGGGTTCATGAAGTGTAGGTTATGTTTAACTAATTTGTTGGAATTCTTTGAGGACATTACTTGCATGATGGACAGTGGGGAACCTATGGATTTGGTGTATCTGGATTTCCAGAAGGCATTTGACAAGGTGCCACACCAAAGGCTGCTACATAAGGTAAAGTTGCATGGTATTTCAGGTAAAGTATTAGCATGGACAGAGGATTGGTTGACCAGTGGAAAGCAAATAATAAAGGTAAATGAGTGTTTTTCTGGTTGGCAGTCAGTGGCTAGTGTTGTGCCTCAGGAATCATTGTTGGGACTGCAGTTATTTACAATTTACAGAGATGATTTGAAGTTGGGAACTAAGTGTGGTGTGTCAAAATTTGCAGATGACACTAAGATGAGTGGTAGAGCAAATTGTGCAGAAGACACTGAAAGTCTGCAGAGGGATATAGATAGTCTAAGTGAGTGGGCAAAGGTCTGGCAGATGGAGTACAATGTTGATAAGTGAGAGATCATCCATTTTGGTAGGAACAACAGCAAAATGGACTATGTTTTAAATGGTAAAAAAATTGCAGCACCCTGCTGAGCAGAGGGACTTGGGTGTCCTTGTGCATGAACCGCTAAAAGTAGGATTGCAGGTGCAACAGGTAATTAAAAAGGCAAATGGAATTTTGTCTGCCATTGCTAGAGAGATGGAGTTTAACAACGGGGAGGCTGTGCTGCAGCTGTATAGGGTCCTGGTGAGGCCACACCTGGAGTACTGTGTGCAGTTTTGGTCTCCTTACTTGAGAAGAGATATACTAGCACTGGAGGGGGTGCAGTGGAGATTCACTCAGTTGATTCCAGAGTTGAGAGGGTTGGTTTATGAGGAGAGACAGAGTAGATTGGGATTATACTCATTGGAATTCAGAAGAATGAGGGGAGATCTTATAGATACATATAAGGTTATGAAGGGAATAGATAAAGTGGAGGCAGGGATGTTGTTTCTGCTAGCAGATGAAACTAGGACTAGAAGGCATCACCTCAGAATAAAGGGAAGCAGATATAGGACTGAGGTCAGGAGGAACTTCTTCACCCAAAGGGTTGTGGATCTGTGGAATTCCATGCCCAGTGAAGTGGTTGAAGCTACCTCGCTGAATGTGTTTACGGCAAGGCTAGATAAATTTTTGAACAGTAAAGGAATTAAGGGTTATGGTGAGTGGAGCTGAGTCTCAAAAAAATCAGCCATCATCTTATTAAATGGCAGGGCAGGCATGAGGGGCCAAATGGCCTACTCCTGCTCCTAGTTCTTATGTTCGCTGATGCTGCTTGACCTGCTGTGTTCATCCAACTCTGCACCTTGCTATCTCAGATTCTCTGGCATCAGCTGATCCTATTATCTCTCAATTAGTCTGTGCTTGGCGGAAACAATTGATGTAATTTTTAGTGGATTTAGAATTTAGACTACAAGTCCCTAAATCTTTGGCATTAACGGAAACTTTAGGTACCATAGATAATAATGTAAGAAACCATGACCATGTTAAGTTTTTATTTGTCAAAGTCTGTACTTTGAAAGATTAGTGTTGGAATGGAAGATCTACCCATGATGCTGTGATGGCTAAATTGATTTGTGCTGTATTGTATGGGTTCTAAGCGTTTAATTCCCTTGATCGTTTCTTTATCTATCACAGCATTAGAGAGCAGAATTGTACATTTTATAATACTTTATTGAATTATGTAAAAGTTGAATGCAAGCAGACTTAAATTGTCCTTCATATGGAAAGACAGACTAAAATACCCAAATCACCACAACAAGGAAATAGGGCGTATAAAGAAAAAATTGTCGGATAGCATTTTAGCAAAGAAATACGTGAAATCCACCAGTTGTCAGTGTTACAGCCAGTATGGAGAACACATTACAATTTTGGAATTAATATGATATTGGGTTAGATCCTAATGTAAGTCCTGTTGGAGTTAAATCTTTAATTTTGACAGTATTTGGTACAACAGTAATTCGAAAATGTTAGAGAGCTTTACATTTCTTAGTATTGAACAAACCCACATTATGATTTAGTGTTATTTATTTAATGTTGTTTTGTGTGCACCAAGTCTTAATGTCACGTGAACAATGCAGAAGCATATTATTGGGGTGTTGCATACTTTGACTGAAGGATCTCCGTCCAGATTAATTTAATAAAATTCTAATGTTTTAACCAAATATGGGTGAGCAAAGGATTGTGAACTTAAATTGGAATGTTATTAATCAGCATTTATAAAGATAAAGTTTCCAGAGTCCCAGTGGGGCTGCTTAATCATTAGAAAGAGATGTCTGGTGGTGAGTTTAACCTGAAGGTGAGCTTGAAAAGGTGGGACCTTCATGATAAACTCAGGTGCAGAAATTGAACCAATTACTAACAAGAAACACAAACTTGACACTTTTCGTTTTGCATTCGTTAGAACTAGAACATAAGAATAAACTTGATTAAAAAAACATGTTATACATCGTTAGCAGAGGGTGCTGATTAGTTGAGCCATCGTCTGCATTAAGATGGAGGAGAAAAACTTATCTGTTGATCTTAGTTCTCAGACCAGGGGGGCAGACTCAGATTGGTCAGGGTATTGTAATGCAGCAGAAGTTGGCAGTCTCCATGACTCCTTTTCTCCCAGTGAGAAAGATATATTATATTAAGACTGTTGCCTCAAAAAAATCCTGTGCACTAATATATGTAGATTCTAGCATACATAAAAGCATCGTATTGAGTGTGCAATTGATCTTAATTTGGTTTCCATTGTAATTGTTCGCACAGTACAAATTAGCTGATAAATGTTGTACAAAAGCAGAGTTACTAACATCTAATGGTTTTCTGCGATTTGTAAGCATAGCCTGGATTCAGTTCAGTCAGCATACTGCCTGCTGCAAATCAACGCTGATGATTCAGTTCACCAGTCAGTAGGATGTCTGGCCAGCATGGCATCTTGGTATCACACTGGCATTGTAGTTTGTATATCACTGAAACTTAGCTGGAATGACCAATAACTGCTTACCCCTTGCACAGTTTTGACATATAAATGACATCTTTATGATGTTTTAGTCTACAGCTGCGTCAAAGAGTTTATTTACACAACTTCATAAAATTCATCCTGTGCTCAAATTTACTATTGAAATGGAGCAATCATGCAGTTCCTTCACTTCAATCCATTAGTTGATAACTCTGCCCATGGGTTATAACCAAAGCTTACATTCAATCCTCTGGGCTAGAAGGACAGTCTTATTGTGAGCAGGGCTCCAGTCATCTACTCACCTTATACTGAGATTGATACTTAGGATATATCAAAACTGTCCTGCATGGTGAAAGCTACCTCAATGAAATCGTCACATACTGTATATTGTGCAAGTCATGAAAAAGCACATGGCTATTACTTCTGGACTTCAGTGCTCAATCTAATTCGAATAACTCTGGAAGAAGTTGTATCAAAAATTTGAACTATAGGTGAAGCTACCCATCTCCCACTGCTACTTTGTAGTAAACCTATGAATGGCTTTCTCCACGAACTGGGTGCTGCCATCAAGCAAAAAGATGTTTTGTTGACTACACAAATGATCAATGTGACATATGATATTCAATACCGGTCTGATTACAAGTGTGAGTATGCTGTACCGTTCCCAATGACTCAAGGATAAGATGGCAGGATTTAATTTATTTTTGCTGTACTGTGCACTTAAAGGAATAAAGATATTTCTTTCGGTTTAAAAGTAATGGATAGAATATTTAATTTTCAAGAGTAAATGTAAAAATGGTTCAGGTGGTTTACAAGTTTAAGTATCAAGAAAGAACGTTCTTATTTGAAGAGAAATAAATTAAGCGTACTGTTGGGCAAACATTTTATCGTGAGAAGTTGAGATAAGTTATTTTGAAACAGTTTTAGTATCATTTGGATGGTTATGAGGTAGAATGCTATTTAAGGTAAGAAGCAAACAAATGTGTTTAATTAGTTTTAATTAAATGTGATAATATGCAAATAAATTTAGAATTGACTACAAGATAACGAAGTGTGGAGCTGGATGAACACAGCAGGCCAAGCAGCATCTTAGGAGCACAAGATGCTGCTTGGCCTGCTGTGTTCCTCCAACTCCACACTTTGATATCTTGGATTCTCCAGCATCTGCAGTTCCCGTTATCTTAGAATTGACGGCACTCCTTTAACAGGTAAGAGATGCCCTTGAGTGTGGTGATTTGTTGTGAAGGTGTCATAAATAATAGAAAAGTTGTTTTATTAGTGATTGTCTGATATTATGCAAAAGTGACCAAGACTTAAAAAGAAACACTGAGTTTGTTTTGCTCATGCTACTTTGACAGTCAGGATCTTGAGAGCTAGAGAAAAGGAAGAGGGGTTAACAAAAATGCTACAGTAAAATCTGGACTAAAATCTTGTCCGATAGGGAACTAGAGATTATAATAATTTTTTGGAAACATTTAAATAATCCTAATACTTAGAAGAGTAAAACATTATTTTATAGTATGAATGTGCAAAGGTGGTTATGAGTTATTTGAGCAACAAGGGAATCTACCTTCTGTTTTGAACTAGCTTGGTATCAAGCACCTATGATAGAGGCTGAAGAAAGAATGATTCCTTAGGAAGAATGATTATCTAAGAATTATAACAGCCATAGAAACCCTACAGTGTAGAAGCAGGCCATTCGACCCATTGAGTCCACCCCAACCTCTGCAAAGCATCCTACTCAGACCCTATTCCTCCACCTTGACCCTGTAGCTCTGCATTTCCTATGACGAATCCATCTAGCCTGTCCATTCCTGAATACTATGGGCAATTTAACATGGCCAATCCACCTAGCCTGCACACCTCTCGACTCCAGGAGGAAACTGGAGCACCCGGAGGAAACCCACACAGACATGGGGAGAATGAACAAGATACGTTAAAATGTAAAATTAAATGGAATGTGTAATTCCTGAAAAAAGGAACCATTGCAAATGTTGCAGTTGGCATTAAACATTTTTTTCATGCTTATGAATGTGGTAGGATATTGACTTGTGGAATGTGTGGATTTTGTGAGGAAAAAGTAAGTGAGAGTAGGAGGTAGAGTTAAGGAAAACGTAATAATAAATTGGTATTGAACATTACAGATATTAGCTGTTTTAATGGAAGTTAGTAAAAATCAAAAAAGAATGGATTAGATCAATAATTGGGAAATTTTGTCTTGGTAATGTTTGTACCCTCGTTGAGTTTTTTTCTTTAAAGAGAACCTAAACTAGATGTACTGATCATGATTCCAAGATATTGGGATCATGAAAGGAGAAATAAGCAAAGATGTTGCTCCCCCCACCCCCATATAAACACCTTAAGCTTTCAATATGTTTTAGGAGATTTCAAAAAGTGCAACATAATAGGAGAATTCCATTGTAAGTGTGCAGTTATAGTTGGTCAAGCATCTGTCACAAACATAGGGAGTGACTAACATGTGAAAATTCATGGCACTGTAGAATGGCCCAGAACATGTTTACCCCTGTACCATAGTATGACATGGTTAAGATGGCCAGCCTAAGAAGATATTTTAGATCATCAAGACTTTGGCATATAGTTATAAGAAGAAATGAGTTTGTAATAATCGGACAGAAAGGGAGATTACTGGAGATATGAGAACAGAGCTTGGGGGTCAAAAAAATGCCAACGAGGGATTGTAAAAAAAATTGTAGAAAGGATATTAATTTAAGTCTAAATTTGCACATACAATGTTGCAAATTTAATCAAATACATGCAGTGAATTAATGAAGTGTTAATAAATTATGTGAAGAATCAAATGCTAAGACACTTGCACAAAATTGGAACTGTAAAATTGAGTTATTTTCCAATAATGTTGACATGATTAAGCAAGTGAGAAGTTAAATTTTGTTCTGTTTAATTATGATCTCTGTAAGAATATCCATATGGTTGAGGTGAAGTCTAAAAAGGTAAAGTCACCATGGTCCTGCCAGACCATAGGGCTGTTCTTTCACTAGGGAGAGATGACTGGTGCTGGTTTAGCCTGAGGGTCACCATGACTCAGTTAAGGGGAGAAGTTGAGAAAAAGAGTCCTTCATGGTAATGTTAGCTGGTGTGGGAATTGAGCTGATTCAGTTAGCAACACTGTCCATTGAAAACCAGCGGCCCAGCCAACAGAGCTTACCAACTCCCAATTGATTGAAGCATTGGTGGAGAACCGTGCCTCCAAGATATCATCCCAGAGGCATGGTTCTCCACCCATACTTCAATCAACAAACATATAGAATTGGACCCCATATACAAACCCATACAGAACAAAACTGGAAATGACAGTACCCACCATGACAGACTGGACAGTATAAATTCCAAGCAGAGTAGAATAACATCGCTTCATCAGAGGCTCCACTGATGATGTCACCTAGCATAGTGATGAAACGTTTGAACAAAAACAAACCAGCTCGGCAAGCAAGTTAACAACCTCATCTGCAAAGCCAGCTACAGATCTTTGCCAAAACTTTAAAATTGAACGTTCTTTTTTTTCTCAAGGATATAGCCTTGTTATAAATGGTTTAGTTTTCTAACTTAAACTGTGTAATAAGTCTTTGTACATTAGTTTTGCATAGTTGTGTAGAGTTCTAAGCAATATGCATGTCTTTCAATGTTGCTTCGTCGTCTTAGTTTTAACACACGAGTACAGTAATAGGGTGTACCTTATATGCTGCTTATTTCTTCTGAAGAACACAAGCCAGTCTGGTCTTTTTAAAGAGGTAACAAGGTGTAGAGCTGGCTGAACACAACAGGCCAGGCAGCATCAGAGGAGCAGGAAAGCTGAAGTTTCGGGCCTCGATCCTTCTTCAGATATGGGTCTTTGTGGTGGGGTTAAAACTCACTCAGAGATAGTAGGAACTGCCGATGCTGGAGAATCTGAGATAACAAGGTTTGGAGCTGGATGAACACAACAGGACAGGCAGCATTAGAGAAGCAAGAAAGCTGATGTTTTGGGTCTGGACCCTTCTTCGTTTCTGAAGCAGGTTTCAGACTGAAATGTCAGCTTTCTTGCTCCTCTGAAGCTGCCTGGCCTGCTGTGTTCATCCAGCTCTACACCTTGTTATTTCAGATTCTCCAGCTTCGCAGTTCCTGCTATCCCTGGTCTTTTTAAAGTAAGTTTAGTTAATTTGATATAGACATCAGCAGTATTTCTGTAGCCACATAAGATTCTTTCAGTGAAAAGATATTTATAGACCATAAAACATAATAAATAGAAACAGGAGTAGACAATTTAGCCCCTTGAGCCTGCTGTGCCATTTGTGGCTGATTGACATTTGGCATGCCCACTTTGCATGTAACCCTTGATTCCCTGACTGATCAATAATCTATTTATTTCAGCCTTAAATATACACAAGAACTCTGCCCCAACCCCCCTTCTCAGCTGTCTGTGGCAAGGAGTTCCAAATATGCGCAACCCCCTGTGAGAGGAAATTCCTCTTCGTTTCAGTATTAAATATGGTCAGTTATTCTGAGGCTATGTCCTCTGATCCTAGACTCTCCCATGAGGGAAAACATCCTCTCAGCATTTACCCTGGTAAGCCCTTTAAGAATCCTGTATATTACAATGGGATCATCTCTCATTCTTCAGAACTCCAGCAAATAGAGTCCCAACGTGTCTAGCCTTTGCTTAAAAGACAATCCTTCCATATCGGGGATCATCCCAGTGAACCTTCTCTGAAATGCCTTTGGTGAAATGATATCTTTCCTAAAATAATGCGACCAAACTGCTCACAGTCCTCCAGATGTGATCTCACCAGCACTCTGTACAATTTTATTAAGACTGCTCTACTCTTAGTCTCCAACTCCCTTGAAATAAGGGCCACCATTCCATTAGCCGCCTTGATGGCCTGCTGGCTTGCTTTATTTCACAATCAGATGCAAAAATTATTCTGCTGGTACCATATTGTTCTGGTAGAGATTATGAAATTAGTAGCTCAGAGGGACAATCTGTCTTAACAAAGGATGTGATTAACATTTCAAGAGAAAATCAGGGCCAGTAGACCTTTTAGTTTGGTTCCCTCCCAAAGCAAACACAGATTATGGTTGTAATTGAACCACAAATCTGACCATTGGCAGTGGGCAGCTTGCCAGTTGTGCTCAACAATTCCATACTTAAAAGCCTCAGAAGACGATGTCCAACATTAAATGTGATTTTACTATTGGCCAATACTTAGAAATAAACGGACTGTGCTAAGAGTTACACCAGTAACCAACTTAAGGTTGTCAGTCAGGCTCACAGTGGCTTTGTACATGCTAGAAACTATATACGTTAGCTACAGGTTTAGATAAATTGCACTGTGACTAGTTATGATTTTTAGCAATATGGTAAAATATTCACCTAGCAATAATTGAAAAGAAATGTGTGCACTAATTATAATTGGTTTCACAGTGAAATGGGAAATATCCCACTCTAAAATAAATGCTAAAACCTGGAGAAAAGTTATAGGAATTAATACTTATGTTCAAAAATAGGTTTTTTGGAAAAGAAAATCTAAAACATGCTTATTATGGTTTAATATTCTGGTTGTAACAGTTTATATCAGGTGGTATGTTTTGAAGCAATTATCCAGTTTTACCATTGTAGTTTTTGAGAGATGATTATTCTTAATACAAGGAGCATTGAATTGTGATTTTAATTTTCTAGCATTAGAGGGAAGTGACTTTTATTAGTCTTCTGTAACCTAAGTGAGCATTATGAAGAATGTAAACGTTCTGCCTGCTAGATTTGTCTTCGTAAAAGTAGTCACATAATTTTGGGTTAAATTCTTACATTTTGAGGTAAACTTACTACTCTGTTGTCAGAACTATAATGGTAGTGTCAGTAATTTTGCAAGATGAAATCTATTAACTGAATGTAAGTAAAATGAATAATTACGACAGAAAGAAAATAATCAAATCTCGCTTTAACCTTCTGAACGTAAAAGATAATTGCCAGATGTTCATTTTTTTTTAAAACAGTATTAACCGTAAGCTTGATCAACTGATGTATTGGTTCAGTGAAATGTCACTTAATGTGAATCTGTTCTGATACTCTTGTCAGGTCATTCATCTTATTTGAAATAACTGTGACCAACGCTCAATGAATTTCATGAAATGCCAAAGCTAGTGTGGCTGAGCTACATTTTGCCAAATTTAAGTGCAACAGCAGCATATTTAGATAGAGTTACATTTGAGCACTTTAGGCATATTTGAATATGCTTTATGTGCATTTGTCCATGTATTTAATTAAGAAATGCTGGATAGATAAAGTTGTTAAGCAAATTTCAGCTGTTTCTTTTCAACCAGACCATATGCAAAATGCCTTAGGAACAATTTATCTTGCTGGCAGGATTTCTTGATTTTTACTGCTGGAATCTACATGTTCTGATATGTATTTCTGTTTATTGTTGTTCAGATCTTGTGCATTTGTTTGCTTTAATTTAGAATTTAGAATTCCAAATAGCAGATAAAACATTGTTCTTGTTTCAAACTAAATTTTTGGAAGGATCTGTAAGTTTGTTCATCTCAAAAGAACAAAATTTGTTTAATCGACAATATTTTTGGTCAATTATGGGGTTAGAAAGTAAATGATCAAATTTGTAACAGAGCAGAGTAACAGCAGCATTAATTTTGGGACTGTATGGAGTCTTCTGCTTCTGGTAGTCGGTGGGGTGCTTGGAAACAGGGTCGACATGTAATTAAGTTCTGGATAGGAAGGCCCATAGTCGGCTTTGCCACCCTGGTGTCAATTGATGCCCTCAAGTGGCCAGTTAAGAGCATTTAAGGGCCTCTGTGCTTGCCGCTAGGATTACTCCAACTGTAGGTTGGTCTGTCACCATGCAAGGTTGCTGCTACACCCTGGGCAGCTTGTTCCCTTTTGGGGCTGCTCCCTGAGCTAAAACCAATCAATCTCTCATCAGGCAAGTGGACATGGAGCAGGCAGGCTGCACCCCTCCCTGGCTGTGAGGCCCAGTCTGAGAAATGACATAATGTACTTTTTGTGCTGGATTCCTCAGGATCTATGGGTGCTCTTCCTCCAACAACCACAGCTGCCTCTTGTATGTTAGAATGGAAGGGCCAATATCTTTTGATTGCTAGCGGCTGTCACTGGGTGGGACTTCAACCCCTGGGGCCCTGATTCCAGGGGAAGGCCTGCCACTGACCTCACTGTGATCTGATTGGTGTATGGTTCAGCTAGCCTTGAACATACGACATGGCTCTCGTTCTGACTCTGTAGCCGCCTGTAAAACCCTTACCACCTGAATGAGATTTTGTTTAATTTATCGATGAGATGTGGGAGTTTACTGTCTGGATCAGGATTTATTGTCCATTTAGACCCATACAGTAAAACAGTATGGAAACAGGTTCTTTTGCCCAAACTGTCCATGCTGACCATGGTGCAGTTTGCTAGTTCCATTTGCCTAGATTTGGTCCCTATCCCTCTGAAAAACATTTGGATAGGTACATGGATGGGAAGGATTTAAATGTTGCTATTGTACCTGCCTCAACCACTTTCTCTGGTAGCCCATTCCAGAAATGCACCAGTCTCTGTTTGAAGAAGTTGCCCCTCGGGTCCTTCTTAAATCTTTCCCTGCTCACCTTAAAACCTATGCCCTCTAGTTTTCAATTCCCCGTCCCTGGGAAAAAGACACAATATATATTCATCCTGTCTACGCCTGTCATTATTTTACACCTCAATAAGGTCACCCCTCAATCTCCTACATTCCAAGGAAAAAAGTCCTCGCCTGGCCAACCTTTCTCTGTAACTCAGGCCTACTAGTCCTGGCAATATCCTCCTAAATCTTCGCACACTTTCCAGTTTAATTATGTCTTTCCAATAACAGGGTGACCAAAACTGTTCACAATACTCCAAGTGCAGCCTCACCAACGACGTAGACAACTGTAATGTAATGTAGGATTCACTACATTCACTGTCTTGATTGATGAAGGCCAGAATGCTAAATGCCTTCTTCACCGCCCTGTCTACCTGTGACACCAGTTTCAATGAACTATGTACTTGTACTTCTAAGTCCCTCTGCCCCACAACACTTCTCAGGACCTTGTACAGTTACTGTACAAGTCCTACCTTGGTTTGACTTTCCAAAGTGCAACACCTCACACTTATCTGTGTTGAATTGCTTTTGTCCATCCTCAGCCCACTTCCCCTTCTGATGAAGATCCCTTTGTAAATTTTGACAGCCACCTTCACTATAAATGATACCTCCTAATTTTGTATCATCCGCAAACTTATTAATCATGCCTTGTACATTCATAACCAGACCGTTTATGTAAATAACAAATAACAAAGGTCCTAGCACCGACCCCTGTGGCACAGTGTGACACTAGTCACAGGCCTTCAGTCCAAGAAACAACCTTCAACCATTGAGTCAGTTTTGAATCCAATTAGCTAGCTCTCCCTGGATCCCATGCCACCTTACCTTCATGACTAGCCTGCTGAATGGGACCAACTCAAAGTCCGTATAGGCAACATCCACTGCTCTACCCTGATCTATTCTCTTGGTTACGTCTTTGAAAAACTCTTAAAAGATTTGTCAGACATGACTTAATGCGCACAAATCTATGCTGACTGTCCCTAATCAGACATTGAATATTCAAAGATAATTGGAACTGCAGATGCTGGAGAATCCAAGATAACAAAGTGTGGAGCTGGATGAACACAGCAGGCCAAGCAGCATCTCAGGAGCACAAAAGCTGACGTTTCGGGCCTAGACCCTTCATCAGAGGGTCTAGGTGATAAAGGGTCTAGGCCCAAAATGTCAGCTTTTGTGCTCCTGAGATGCTGCTTGGCCTGTTGTGTTCATCCAGCTTCACACTTTATTATCTTGAATATTCAAATGTTGGTTGACCCTGTCCCTCAGTCTCCTGTCCAATAACTTGCCAACTACTGATGTCAGGCTCACTGGCTTGTAGTTCCCTAGCCTGACTTTACGGTCTTTCTTAAATAGTTGAACAACATTAACCATCCTGCAGTCTTCGGGAACTTCACCAGTGGCTAAAAATGAAGTAAAAAATCTCTGCGAGTATCTCCGCGATTTCTTCCTTCGCTTCCCACAACGTCCGAGGATGGACCTAATCAAGCTCAGGGAAATTATCCACCTTAATGCGCTTTAAGGCTGCCAACACCTCTCTGGTAGTATGTATGCAGTCCAAAACATCTCCACTTATTTCCCTTATTTCCTTAGCATCCATGATTCTCACCTCTGTAAACCCTGGGGAGAAATGTTCATTAAAAATCACCCACCTCTCCTGTTGCTGCACACATAGACGGTCATGCTGATCTTTAGGGGGGCCTAGTCTCTCCCTGGCAGCTCTCTTAATATAGCTGTAGAACCTCTCGGGATTAGCTTTAACCTTATCTGCCAGATCCATTTCACAGCATCTTTTTGCTCTTCTGATTTCCTTCTTAAGTGTGCTTCTGCACATATTCATCGCGGGTTTCACTTGAGCCTGATAGCTAAAACCCAATGTATGCCGCATTCTATTTCCCGCCCAGAGCTTCAACATCCTTTGTCACCTGGGGATCCCCAACCCTGTCAGGTTTTCCCTTCACCCGAACAGGGATAGTCCCCGAACTCTTGATATTACACTTTTAAAGGCCTCCCATTTGCTAGTTGTTTCTTTTCCTTGAAACGGACTCACCTAATCGACCTCTGCTAGATCTTTCCTAACGGCCCTAAAATTGACCCTGCTCCAGTTTAGCATCTTAACCTGTGGACCTGTCCTATCTTTTTCCATAATTATGTTAAAACTAAGAGGGTTATGGTTTCAGGACCCAAAGTGCTCGCCGACTGACACTTCAGTCACTTCCTAGACCTTGTTTCCTAAGAGGTGGTCCAGTGTTGCACCTTCCAGAATAGGGCCTTCTACATATTGATTCAGGAAACTTCCTTAGACACATTTGACAAATTACACCCTGTCTGGGCCTTTTACACTTTGGGTGGCCCAGTCAATACAGGAGAAATTAAAATCTCCAAACAAATAACTCTGTTATTCGTACAGGTTTCTGTAATCTCTCTACAGACCTGCTTCTCTAGTACCTGCTGGCTATTTGGGGGTCTATAATACAGTCCCAACACAGTGACCGTCCCCTTTTTGTTTCTAATTGCCTCGAGGGCTGATGTGTCAATCACATTGTTGTGGATCTCATGTCACATGTAGGCCTGAGCGGGTAAAGATGGTGGATTTCCTTCCCCAAAGTACATTAGTGAACCCGGTTTTTTTTTTACGATGATTGACAGTGGTGACATGGGGCCTCATTAGGCTAGGTTTTATTCCAGATTTTGTAAAATTCAATTCAATTTTCACCACCTGCAATGGGGTTCAAATCCATATGCCCAGAGCATCGACCTGGGGTTTGGGATTGTTAGTACATTAACAATACCACTACACCATTCCTTTCCTTAAATTTCACCCTATGAAACTTAAAATCAAAGAGATAAAAGTTAGTTTTCCCCCTGTGCTGACATAACTTTTTGTATATTGCTAAACAGAATATTTCAGATTTCATTTGATTGCAGATAACTTTCCTAAATTGTCAATGTATTCAAGCAGAAAACAGAACTAAAGAACTGCCCATGATTAAAAATTTTCAGTACGTTTTGAAATTTAGTCTTGAAACATTTTTCATTTGTCTTAAAATTCATCTTCAGACCCTTTACACACTCCATGATTTAAACACATATAACCCTCAACCCCTCTGCTTCTGAATTATTGTTTAGAGTCATGTCTTTTATTTTCAATTACTCCTTCTTGTTCTTCCTCTTAGGAAATATCACTTCTACATGTCCACTCAACCAGCTAAATGTCTGTGCCCTTTTGACCTTTACTACTTTCCTCCTTACAGTTCACAGCATTTCTAAGTTTGATGGAATCTGCAAATTTTGAAGTGCAGTCTTATGCACCCAAGTCCGGGACATTAGTCTAGATCATGAAAAGCAGTCTCTTCATATCACCTCCTAGAAAACCGGAATATATACTTTCCTCCAGCCTGAAAAGCTGCTGCTTACTACTACTCTGTGCCCAATTATTCAGCTAACTTGCTATCTCTGCTGCCACTGGCTCTGCTTTTTCCCATGGCTTTGACTTAATTGATACATCTGGAGAGAATCTGAGGCTGGCATACACTTGATAAGATTTTGAAAATGCTTTTACTGACCCTTGACCTTTCGTGTGAGGTCATTCAATTTTTCGCAGCTCTGCGTCCTTGAGGTTGACACCTTGATACTTATATCCATGGTTATCTGCTCCCATTGTCGCCCTATCCTGTGTCTGGAGGGCCTCTTGTGGATACAGGATATTTCACCTAACTTCCAAAGAGACTTAATGCAGCATTGGTAAAACTTGGGTACCCTTCCTTCCATGGTCAACTATTGCTCTGTGTTGCACAACACTAATCTAAAGGATGTCAGCACCAAGAGCCAACCAAGAGTGTTTCCACAAAAGCAGCACAGGCAAGCTTTAAGCAGTACTAGCATAAAATGATAACGGCTGTACGCAGCTCTCATGTTAATGAGAGGGCAGCACATAGTTAGTGTTATGTTGAATGGTTATGAATTGCGCATTGAGTTTCCCTGGCCCATTTTATGAATGCTCCCTTCTCAAATTCTCTTAAACTTTGTATGAACACTATTTTGTCTTGCTTGGCTTGCAGAGCCCTAAGAATCTAATCTAAAACTACTTTTGTCTGCCACACAGCAAATTTTCCATCTACATAGATATTAAGATATTTTCACATTGCAGACCAAATGCCCTGTTGGTCACCTCCACTTACCATTTTCATTTTTAACCTTCCTTCATAACTGTGACCCTCTACGCTAACCAAGCATGCTATGTAGACTATGCTCTGCACTTGAGTTCGATGGTTGACTATTCTACTATGCACAATATTGCATCTGTATCCTGATAAAACCACAAGACAGGGTCCTGGTGATGTGATTCTAGCAAGACGAGTGGTGTGTAGCTTATTACTTGTAAGCTTGTGAAATTTCACAGTAACCAGGGTACACCCTGCGTGATAAATGAAGTGTCTTCCTCTGAGGAAGGAATATAATCTGTGTAGGACAAACTGATTTGCTACATATCCAGATTTCTCATCCATTTAGTTCAGAGATTCTTACAATGATGAGTTACTGAGTGCACATGGCACCTAATTCTGTGCTTTTTTTTCCGCTTGTTGGACATGATCATCACTGGCCAGGCCAGCTTTTTTTGCCCATCCTGAGTTGCCCTTGAGAAGGTGGCAGTGAGTTGCTGCATTGATCACAGCAATCCATGTGCTATTCTGTTACTAAATAACATAGATGAGTCCAGAAGAAGAAGCATACTGAACCTGAAATGTTAACTCTTTTTAGCGCTCCACAGGTGATGATAAACCTACTGAGTTTCTCCAACATTCTCTGTTTCAGATTTCCAGCATTCATGGCATTTGGCCTTATGCAGTTGGGTTGAGACAGTGAATAGAATCCAAGTTTTCCTGAATGAAACTCTGACATTCTATGACTAGCATGATCGGGACTGAAATTCAGCGTTACTGCGAAAGCGTCCTTTGATGTTTGGTGACAGATAAAGAATCTTTCTGGGAAAGTTCATATTTACTATTCTGCATTTAAGATTTTGTTTGTATTCACACTGTTTAAAAGCTAATTGCATTCAGGACAGCTGCCTTTCTTCTTGCATTAGTATGTAGCCATTATAGTGTATAGATCATACCATTTTCAGTTTGTGAAGTACAACTTGCTCAAGTTGAAGATAACTTTCTTTCCTTTAATAGGTTCCTGGTGATCTAAGTCAAACCTCTGAAGACCAAAGTTTATCAGACTTTGAAATGTAAGTTGCCTTTTGCTTGACATAATTCTTACAACTCGTTCTCATTAAAATACTTGAATTTTATTTTGCCGCCTTCACCATCAAGATAAGTTTTGTTTTGGGAATAATTTGTGTGTTCCTTTGAAGAGTGATCATATGCTGATCGACGGATTGTCTTTTATTGATCAATCATTTGTCTGAAGTCTGTAAACCAAAATGTGTCCTGCTGACATCTTGAGCCTCGCTGTGTCAAAGATTTGCCACTATTTCGAATGAGAAAATTTTCAAATCCTGACAGATTATTCTGTATTTCACTAGAATAGTAGCTTGCCCGGACAGCAAAGTTATAGTTGTATGATTTAAAGACGTGGCTATCTGAGAAAGGAAGTTATGATAAGGAACAACAATTGTGTGATTTGTGATGAGTCATATAAGTTGGAGAAAACATGGGGCTGGGGCAACAGTAATTGTGATTCACTAGAATGAGAAATCGAAGATGATAGTTTTATAATGCAAGAAATGAATCAAAGTGTTTTTTTTTCCCACCTTTCCTAGAGAACATTACAGACTAAGTTGCACACTACTGACTTGTTTGTGTTCGGTTCTGTGGACCACAAAGATGAAAAGGTGTGACACAATTTCTGACATTTTGCACGGAGCTGATGGTTTTGCTCCACTCCCCCTATCCACTACCCCCCACCCCGATCTGAATAGTCAGGGGTAAGCATGCCTGGCTAGGTCTTCCTGTAGCCATATTACTGTCAGCAAGCTTAAGGTCAGACCTCCACCCCATTGGTGAAGTGCTGTGCTTTTAAATGATTAGAACTCTCTTGATCCAGCAGTGCCACTGGGAGTGATGGGCAATGCTGGCAAGGTGGGAACCCCCTAAAAAAGAGATGCCATAGAGTTGGACTTCATGGCAGGTCTGCTGCCTCACCAGGCTAATGTAGCCTGAAGAGAGACTAAGGGGCATGGTTATGGGAGTGGAGATTGCCCTGGGTTCTGATGGCCGGTGGAGGGGGGAGAGTTGCTTTGGCGAGTGCAGGATATCCAGTCACCTCACCAAGTCATCAGTTCCATATAAAATCTCAAAGAAAGCCCTTCAGTAGTCATTAATATTTTTAAATTCTCTCATGGGATGTGGGCTTCTCTGGCGAGGCAAGCATTTATTGTCCAGAGGGCAGTTAAGAGACCATCATGTTGCTTTGGGTCTGAAGTCACATATAGGCCAAGCTGGGTAAGGCAGATTTCCTTCCCTAAAGGACATTAGTGATACATTTGGGTTTTTTCTGACAATTGACAATGGTTTCATGGTCGTCATTAGACTCTTAATTCTAGATTCTTTATTGAATTCAACTTCCACCATCTGCCGTGACACTGCTGGACTGTCACCTCCCTGTACTTGGCTATTTAAGAGCCTTAATTGGGCTTCATTGTCCCTCTCCAGCCGCAGGTTAAATCCCAATGTTGGTGAGTAGGTTTCAGCTACATGTTGCCACCATGGTGCCCAGTTTTATGCCCCCTGCCAAATAGTCCCCAAGGCACCACAGAAATACAGCCTGTATCTTTATTATCTTGCTTTTATTAAGTAGTGCCGTGAAATAATGCTAAGCAAAAAGAAACTGCAGATGCTGGAAAACTGAAAGAAAAAAAATGGGAATTGCTGGAGTAACTCTGCAGGTCTGGCGATATTTGTGCAGAGAGAGCAGAGTTCATGTTTTGGGTCCATTCCAAAGATAGGTCGCTGGACCCGAAACGTTAACTCTACTTCCTCCCCACAAATGCTGCCTGACTTACTGAAATTCTCCAGCAATATCTACCTAACAAACTGTATTTCATAAAATGCACCATTATCTACTTTGTGTATGATGCAAAAAATGGTGCATGTGGTGCATTGTTGCAGTTTATTTCATGGGAGAATGAAGACCTTATTTCAAGTGTGGCAGGATTGATAACTCTCTCTACTTATTCTTCAGTAATTTTTTTTATTAACAGTATAATCCAAATCTGCCAGTGGTATATCATGCTGTAATAAATAACATTTTAAGTGGCATTTTATGTTCTCTATCAATGACACAATAATTTCTTATGACTAAGAAAGTGACATTATGTTATGTATTGCGTTTAATTTCAGTTTCCGCCTCTGATGATCAGTTACTCAAGCGTAGTATTATTTTTGCCTTAGTATTTCTGGACTCCAGTTATTTTAGGTAATTGCTGCCAATTTACTAGCTTGTCATGTTAAATAACTCAAGATTTCATGTTTTAATTTTGAAACCTGCTGGAAACCTTTTCGTCAGCTGGAGTATTTGTCACATTTTGATTGAATTCAGTTTGGTGGATGATAATCTTAGTCTCTTTTCTTTGCATTCCATTCTTATTTATTTGTTTGTTGTTCCTAATTTCCTCTCTTTAACATTTCTACCTTCTTGACTATCCTGTTGTCATGTTTCCTCTTTTCATTGTTCTGAGTATTTAATTGTTTTCACAATAATGTCATTTATTCTTTCCTCGGTCTACTCATTTTGTATGGTGATTTGCACAAATAAGTGATAACACGATATAGAGCTGGATGAACACAGCAGGCCAAGCAGCATCAGAGGAGCAGGAAGACTGATGTTTCGGATCTGGACCCTTCTTCAGAAAATGATTTCAGAATTCTGAAGAAATCATTTTTTGAAGAAGGGTCCAGACCCAAAACTGTCAGCCTTCCTGCGCCTCTGATGCTGCTTGGCCTGCTGTGTTCATCAGCTCTACACATTGTTATCTCAGTTTCTCCAGCATTGGCAGTTCCCACTATCTCTGCACAAATAAGTGTTTTGATTTGCCACTGCTTTCAATTTTTGATTGACTGCTTGCCTGAATCCTATTCCTAAAGCTAGTCTTATCTTTGAACTCAAATCATGCAAGCTGTAGAAGTTCATACAATAGGCAGTAACATACGTAAGCATAAACCATTATCTTTTGGCCTACCTTGCTGTTTCAAGCTTCTTCATTTGGCATATTTTTTTAAAAATGAGGTTTTCCTTCCTAAGGTAGCAAATATCTTGGTTTTGATAGCGTTCTTTTTCTTAGCATAAAGTAAATTCTGTTGTCAACAGCCAAGAGATGTTTCTGTCTTTGAGACGTAATATAATAATTTGCACATCCACTTACAGAATCCCTTTGACTGATTAAACAGTAGTACATAACCTGCTAACCTTTCTTCTGCCAATGGGGTTGTCCACAAGCTAGTTTGCAGCAACTGCACGTTTGCCACTTTATAAAATGTGATAATATTCTCATTTTTGTCAGTCGTGTTGCTGGCTGAACTCATTATTAGTCTGTCTCGAATTATCACATGTGAGTCTCTTTCCGATTTGCATTTCAGTTCTCTCTGTGTCTCATCCGTTATGAAGCTTTGCTTTGAACCCCGTTGTATTGTGTCTCAGTTCTCTTGTGCTCTAGCTCAGCACTTCAGATCTTGTCAGAAGTCCATTTTGTATCTTGTATTCATGTCCTTTTATATGGAAAACCTTTATTCACGGCACTTTGTCATATATCTCTTAATTTACATTGCAATTGCTTCAGCGGCTTGTGACTCATGAAATTTCATTACAAGAGCCTGATTGTATTGTGTTGAGTTACATCAGTGTGTGCAATTTTCACCAATTTTCATTTTATTGGCCTAGATGATCCAATATATTTCCCTTCTAATTTAGAGTTCTTGCAATGTCACTGCACTGGAGATGCTGGGCACATTAGCTCAAATACATTGCGTAATTTTTCACCATATTGAATTGCATTCAATTCATTCAATTACATTGCATTTCTCTTTATATGTAGCCTTTTCTCCAGTCCCATTGCACCACATCATTTTTCATCCTAATAGGTTACTGCAATTCAAGCATGTTGTATTCATCACATTGTATTGGGTTGCATTGCAGCACTATTTATGGAGTTGTTTTGGCATTAATGCATTATCTGATTGTTCATATTCTAATCCACATGCAGTGTATCCTCTTTTCACAATATCTAGCTGCTTCATTGCTTTTTTTTTGACTTAGATACTTTTTTACTTACCATTCTTTCCCTTATACTGGGTTAAATTCCTAGCATTCCCACCCTAACACTAGTTTGTGTGCACCAATGCCCTCAAGGACTGCAGGATTACAGTTCACCACCAACTTCCCAAGAGCAACCAGGGATGGCAATAACCAGTCCTCGGTGTTGCCAAGAATGTGACTACCCTCAGTGCCACAAGTAGTTGGACTGTTCTGTAACATCTGTCCTTTGTGCAGAAATTTGCAAAGAAAAATACCTTTGATCACAAATCCATGGTGTGGAGGAGTACCGACTGTCACTCATCTCCTGCTGGACTGTGCCTTTGCAAAGGAAGTCTGGAGAGGGATGTTGTGGTTTTTGTTGAGGTTCATCCTGGGCAGCTCTGTGATGAAGAACACTGCTGTACGGTATGTTTCCCGGGATGCACATTGAGATAAACGTCATCTTGGTGAAAGATGCTCTTTGGTCTGGCCGAAACTTGTTGGAACAAGGCGTTGACCTTGACTGAGTATTACACATTCCAAGGCCCAGGATGCTATGCCAAGGGGTGCACTAAACCTTGGGGCAGCTACCACCAAGGTACAGTGGAGAAAGACCACAATGTAATGTCTTTGGACTGAAGGGTTAGTTCATCGGACTCCCTCACCCCCATCCTAGGCCCCAAGAAGACTTGCCACACCAAGCAGATGTTCACCTACACATCTGCCAATGTGGTATACTGCCTCCGCTGTACCCGTTGTAGCCTCCTCTACATCGGGGAAACCAAGCGGAGGCCTGGGGACCGCTTTGCAGAACACCTACGCTTGGTTCGCAATCAGCAACTGCACCTCCCAGTCCCAAACCATTTCAACTCCCCCTCCCATTCCTTAGACGACATGTCCATCCTGGGCCTCCTGCAGTGCCACAATGATGCCACTCGAAGATTGCAGGAACAGCAACTCATATTCCTTTTGGGAACCCTGCAGCCCAATGGTATCAATGTGGACTTCACAAGCTTCAAAATCTCCCCTTCCCCCACTGCATCCCAAAACCAGCCCAGCCTGTCCCTGCCTCCCTAACCCGTTCTTCCTCTCACCTATCTCTTCCTCTCTCCTATCCCTTCCTCCCACCTCAAGTCGCACCTCCATTTCCTACCTACTAACCTCATCCCACCTCCTTGACCTGTCCGTCCTCCCTGGACTGACCTATCCCGACCCTACCTCCCCACCTGTACTCACTTTACTGGCTCCTTCCCCGCCCCCTTTAATTGTCTGTCTCCTCTATCCATCTTCGATCTGCCTCCCTCTCTCTCTCGCTATTTATTTCAGAACCCTCTTCCCCTCACCCTTTTCCGATGAAGGGTCTAGGCCTGAAAAGGCAGCTTTTGTGCTCCTGAGATGCTGCTTGGCCTGCTGTGTTCATCCAGCTCCACACTTTGTTATCTCGGATTCTCCAGCATCTGCAGTTCCCATTATCTGTCACTTCAAAATCAAGCTGCTTTGGGACAATGTATGGATATAAACAATTTTGTGAATACAGTACATTCTTGAAATAAGAAAAAATGCTGGCCCAGCTGGTGATGTTTAGGTATCAAGAGTAGCCTTCTTAAGATACTGCAGTCCACTTGCTGTGGGTAGACCGCAATGTCGTGAGGGCGATAATTCCAGGATTTTGACCCAATGATATTAACAAAGTGGTAATATATTTCTCAGCCAGAATGACGAGCGGCTTGGAGGAGTACTTGCAATTGATGGTATTCCCATGTATTTTCTTCCCCTGTATGTGAGGTAGAGGCGGTTGTGGGTTTGGCAGGTGCTGTGAAAGAATCTTTGAATTTCTGCATTGATTTTTGTAGTAAGTACACACTTCTGCTACTGAGCATCAGTAGTATGAGAGGAGAGGATGCTCGTGGATATGGCTTCAAAAGCGGTCTGCTTTGCCCCAGATAAAGTCATACTTCTGAAGTGTGTTGGATCTGCAGTCACCCAGGCAAGTGAGGAGTATTCCATCACACTCCTGACTGTGTCTTGTAGATGGCAGACAGGCTTTAGAGAGACAGGAGGTGAGTTACTCGCTGCAGTACGTATAGCTTTGGACCTACTCTTGTAGCAATTGTGTTTATTTAGCTTGGCAAGTTGATTTTCTGGCTACTGGTAAGCCCCTAGGATATTGTGAGTGGGACTCTCAGTGATGGTAATGTCATTGAAAGTCAAGGAGAGGTGTTTAAATTGTCTCTCAATGGAGGTTGTTACTGCTTGGCGTTTGTGAGGCGCGAATGTTATTTGTAACATATCGGCCTAAACCTGGAGATTGAGCATTTGAGCACAGGCTGCTCCAGTATTTGAGGAGTCCCAAATGTGCTGAACATGCCCATTCCTGATCTTGTGCTGGAGACAAAGTCTGCGACGAGGCAGCTAGAGATAGTTCAGGCTCGGATACTTAATCTGTGTAATAGTATGACTTTTGCTGCAAAATAGCTGACTCCTTTAACTTGGCAATAAATACAAATCAACACTGGGGAGAGATGAAATCCACAGTGCAGAGATTTCAGGTCATTATGGCAGTTTTCCCGGTGGGCACAAGGCATGCAATAACTTTGCCACTGACTGTTATGATCCTACAGAGTATGGAGTTTCAGCCCTTAGTTTTGTTTTCCTTTCCTTTGGAAAATTACTTTGGGTCATATCTGCACCCCTCAGATATTTGAGCAGTGGTATGGAGAAAGAAATGTACATCCCATCTTTGAAGTGGCAACAACAAGTTGCCTGTTATTGAAACCATTTTCAGAAAACCATAATGAGCTGTTGAAAATAGTACAGTATGTTTGAGTTTAGAACTGTACAGATGTACAACAATTTTTGCTTAGATAATACTTAAGCTTTAGCTGAGTTAAAATGAATGTTATCTGAAGTATTTAAGATGGTCTTCACCTGAACCAGAGGGGTACCGATATTCTGGGGGGAAATTTGCTAAGGCTGTTCTTGTGGGTTTAAACTAATTCAGCAGGGGGATGGGCACCAAAATTGTAGTTCGACTATAGAAAAGGTTGAGAGTAGGATGGTCCGAAATAAAGTTTCATGGAAGCAAGATGGCACCGGCAAGCAAGAAGTTGGATTGAAGTGTGTCTACTTCAATGCCAGGAGCGTCTAGAATAAGGTGGGTGAACTTGCAGCATGGGTTAGTACCTGGGACTTCGATGTTGTGGCCATTTCGGAGACATGGATTGAGCAGGGACAGGAATGGTTGTTGCAGGTTCCGGGATTTAGATGTTTCATTGAGAACAGAGAAGATGGTAAAAGGGTCGGAGGTGTGGCATTGTTGGTCAAGGACAGTATTACAGTTGCAGAAAGGATGTTTGGGAACTCGTGAACTGAGTTAGTATGGGCTGAGATTAGAAACAGGAAAGGAGAGGTCACCCTGTTGGGAGTTTTCTATAGGCCTCCGAATAGTTCCAGAGATGTAGAGGAAAGGATAGCAAAGATGATTCTCGATAGGAGTGAGAAAGACAGGGTACTTGTCATGGGGGACTTCAACTTTCCAGATATTCACTGGGAACACTATAGTTCGAGTACTATAGATGGGTCAGTTTTTGTCCAGAGTGTGCAGGAGGGCTTCCTGACACAGTATGTAGATAGGCCAACAAGGGGCGAAGCCACATTAGATTTGGTACTGGGTAATGAGCCTGGCCAGGTGTTAGATTTGGAAGTAGGTGAGCACTTTGGTGATAGCGATCACAATTCTGTTATGTTTACTTTGTGATGGAAAGGGATAGGGTGTATACCACTGGGCAAGAGTTATAGCTGGGGGAAAGGCAATTATGATGAGATTAGGCAAGATTTAGGGAGCATAGAATGGGGAAGAAAACTGCAGGGGATGGGCACATTAGAAATGTGGAGCTTATTCAAGGAAAAGCTCCTGTGTGTCCTAGATAAATATGTACCTATCAGGCAGGGAGGAAGCTGTAGAGTGCGGGAGCCGTGGTTTACGAAGGAGGTAGAATCTCTGGTCAAGAGGAAGAAGAAGGCTTATGTTAGGATGAGATGTGAAGGCTCAGTTAGGGCACTTGAGGGCTACGAGATAGCCAGAAAAAACCTAAAGAGAGTGCTCAGAAGAGCCAGGAGGAGACATGAGAAGTTGTTGGCGGATAGGATCAAGGTAAACCCTAAGGCTTTCTATAGGTATTTAAGGAATAAAAGAATGACGAAAGTAAGATTAGGCCCAATCAAGGATAGTAGTGGTAAGTTGTGTGTGGAGTCAATTGAGATAGGGGAAGAGCTAAATGAATATTTTTCAACAGTATCCACTCTAGAAAACGACAATGTTGTCGAGGAGTATACTGAGATACAGGCTACTAGACTATGTGGGATTGAGGTTCAGAAGGAAGAGGTATTAGAAATCCTTCAGAAGGTGAAGATAGATAAGTCCCCTGGGCCGAATGGGATTTATCCTCGGATCCTCTGGGAAGCCAGGGAGGAGATGGCTGAGCCTTTGGCATTGATCTTTAACTCGTCATTGTCTACAGGAATAGTGCCAGATGACTGGAGGATAGCAAATGTGGTTCCCCTGTTCAAGAAGGGGAGTAGAGACAACCCTGGTAATTATAGACCAGTGAGCCTTACTTCAGTTGTTGGTAAAGTGTTGGAAAAGGTTATAAGGGATAGGATTTATAATCTTCTAGAAAAAAATAAATTGATTAGGGATAGTCAGCACGGTTTTTTGAAGGGAAGGTCGTGCCTCACAAACCTTATTGAGTTCTTTGAGAAGGTGACCAAACAGGTAGATGAGAGTAAACCGGTTGATGTGGTGTATATGGATTTCAGCAAGGCGTTCGATAAGGTTCCCCACAATAGGCTATTGTACAAAATGTGGTGGAATGGAATTGTGGGAGATATAGCAGTTTGGATTGGAAATTGGCTTGCTGAAAGAAGACAGAGGGTGGTAGTTGATGGGAAATGTTCATCCTGGAGACCAGTTACTAGTGGTGTACCGCAAGGGTCGGTGTTGGGTCCACTGCTGTTTGTCATTTTTATAAATGACCTGGATGAGGGCGTAGAAGAATGTGTTAGTAAATTTGGAGACGACACTAAGGTCGGTGGAGTTGTGGATAGTGAGGAAGGATGCTGTTGGTTGCAGAGAGACATAGATAATCTGCAGAGCTGGGCTGAGAGATGGCAAATGGAGTTTAATGCAGACAAGTGTGAGGTGATGCACTTTGGTAGGAGTAACCGGAAGGCAAAGTACAGGGCTGATGGTAAGATTCTTAGCAGTGTAGATGAGCAGAGAGATCTCAGTGTCCATGTACACAGATCCTTGAAAGTTGCCACCCAGGTTGACAGGGCTGTTAAGAAGGCATACAGTGTTTTGGCTTTTATTAATAGAGGGATCGATTTCCGGAACCAAGAGGTTATGGTGAAGCTGTACAAAAGTCTGGTGCGGCCGCACTTGGAGTATTGTGTACAGTTCTGGTCACCGTATTATAAGAAGGATGTGGAAGCTTTGGAAAGGGTGCAGAGGAGATTTACTAGGATGTTGCCTGGTATGGAGGGAAGATCTCAGCCTTTCCTCGTAAGGTACTTGAGCCTGTTTTCATTAGAGAGAATAAGGTTAAGAGGTGACTTAATTGAAACATATAAAATAATCAGAGGGTTAGATAGGGTGGATAGGGAGAGCCTTTTTCCTAGGATGGTGATGGCGAGCACGAGGGGGCACAGCTTTAAATTGAGGGGTGAAAGATATAGGACAGATGTCAGAGGTAGTTTCTTTACTCAGAGTAGTAAGGGAATGGAAAGCTTTGCTTGCAATGGTAGTAGATTTGCCAACTTTAGGTACATTTAAGTCGTCATTGGATAAGCATATGGACGTACATGGAATAGTGTAGGTTAGATGGGCTTGAGATCAGTATGACAGGTCGGCACAACATCGAGGGCCGAAGGGCCTGTACTGTGCTGTAATGTTCTATGTTCTATGTTCTATTATCACAGACTTAATGGGGACTGCAGATGCTGGAGAATCCAAGATAACAAAGTGTGAGGCTGAATGAACACAGCAGGCCAAGCAGCATCTCAGGAGCACAAAGGCTGACGTTTCAGGCCTAGACCCTTCATCAGAGAGGGGGATGGGGAGCGGGTTCTAAAATAAATAGGGAGAGACGGGGAGGCGGACCGAAGATGGATAGAGGAGAAGATAAGTGGAGAGGAGATTATAGGTGGGGAGGTGGGGAGGATGGATAGGTCAAGGAGATGGGTTGAGGTTGGTAGATGGGAAATGGAGGTGCGACTTGAGGTGGGAGGAGGGGATAGGTGAGAGGAAGAACAGGTTAGGGAGGCGGGGGTGAGCTGGGCTGGTTTTGGGATGCAGTGGGGGGAGGGGTCGAGCAGGGCTGGTTTTGGGATGCAGTGGGGGAGAGGGGAGATTTTGAAGCTTGTGAAGTCCACATTGATACCATTGGGCTGCAGCATTCCTAAACGGAATATGAGTTGCTGTTCCTGCAACCTTTGGGTGGCATCATTGTGGCACTGCAGGAGGCCCAGGATGGACATGTTGTCTAAGGAATGGGAGGGGGAGTTGAAATGGTTCGCGACTGGGAGGTGCAGTTGTTTGTTGCGAACCGAGCGGAGGTGTTCTGCAAAGCGGTCCCCAAGCCTCCGCTTGGTTTCCCCAATGTAGAGGAAGCCACACCCGATGCTGCTTGGCCTGCTGTGTTCATCCAGCTACACACTTTATTATCACAGACCTGTTTTCCATTATCAGTGGAACGTGTCTAATATTCAGCATGACTATTAATATCCATACTTAAGGATGTAGCTGCTTTTCAAATCCATTTCTATTCCTGCTGTGACAGAGGGACAACCCATCACATTCTGGAACTTGATTACAATCTACCTTCACTATCTTTCGCAGCAGGGTTAGGTTTTCTGTCAGTTGCAGAAATCCTGCTTCCAATAAGTACTGTGTTGAACATATTTGGTAACAATGTATGCACCTTAAGACAACCAAAAAATTGTATAGTTGGCACTTCAGGCAATGTTTCTCTTCAGAAATCAGGAATGTGTCATGCCTGCAAGCTGCTTTAAATGAAATATTATCAGAAATGAACAGCAATTTCTGCCACAAACACACTTACTTTGTTACAGATGAACATGTGAACTCTTGAAACTGGCCAACTTCTGTGAACTCAAAGACCTCCTGATGTTTGCTTTTGTTCATTGATTTCTTCCAAATCTTTAAATTCAAGTGATGCAGATCCCTTATGGTTTAGTAATATTGAAGCTATTTAGGCCTCTCACTTCTTTGCATTTTCACAGAATGTTTTATTGTCAGCATGTAATTTGCAACGTTTTCATTACTTAGCAAAAGTGATAAGTTAGAAATTTTGTAAGCAAATTAGTTTATAAATGAAATGGGAAAGGCTGTGCTGAGGCTGATCCTCAGTGAGCTATTGTGTTACGCATCCTGGACATATTATTTAAAGGTTCTCTTCAGGTGTTCTAAATGAATTACATCCTTTGATTATTTTCCCTGTAATTTTGTTTTCCTAAACTTTGCACTTTCCCTTGGAATTTATGTTGGATTACTTTGTTTATGTTAGGGCTCACTGTGCGCTGATAAATGTTTGGATTCCAACGGTTTTTCTACGTGGACGAGCTGCTAATGCTTATCATGTTTACCAGGTATGAGTCACAGTTTCAAGCAATATAAAATGTTATCTCTTTCTTGTGTATGTTGTTAGTCAAATGTATATAATCTGTAAAATGCACCCGACTCCGTGATGCCATATTAGTGCCCCTCTTCTAATCCCCCAGAACATCCACCTTAAAAACAAAATATTGACTGAGTTCAAAATGTACACCTTGTTAGCAGAAGTCATTTTCAGTGGCTGTGAGACAAACAGTTTGCTTCATTTGGTTTCTGCTTGCACAGACTGTATATAATTTCTCTTTGTGTATGTTCTGGTGGGAAAGTTTTTTTGAAATGACATCTTGCAATCAAGAAAAAGAATAGCAAATATTTATCAATATTGACATCTCCTCCTCCACCCTTGATTTGTTGCTGTCCATTTGCCATTCTAGCTTCAGGAATACAGGAAACCTGGAGTTTGTTTTTCTTAGTCTATCCAGCTAATGTCGCCAATTCTGTTGACAAGATTTTTCTCTAACTTTTAGTTGTTAACACATTGGTTCATATTAAAACTTTGTGCTTCAGTGCTTAGCGGAGTTTTTGCTGTTATCTAAATAATTTTGTTTATAGCATTTTTTAAGATCTTGACTCATGTTCACCTACCAGATCGTCAGTTTCCAAGAAGCAAGTTCACCACTGTGAATTTGTTCCATAAGTTAGAACTCAGAGACCTCACTGACACTTTCTGGGCTTTGTCCAATACATTGGTGCTGGGTATCATAAAATTATGTAAACTTAGATACAGAAACTGCTGTTGAGCCCATCTTATCACTGATGATGGTGGCTATTTGACCTACACTCCTCAATCTAATTTCTCAACAGCTTTACAATATTACCACTGTAACATCTATCTAATCCATATGCTGCATTTTAGATTTGTGTTCCCTGGAAGTTTGTGAGTGAATTGTATATTTTTGTTAAATTGTGAACTTAGTGTATATCCTTGTAGGTACAGCCACAGAGATGATATTTTAATGAGCCAACTATCCTCACTGTTTGCCACAATAACAAGGACAACAAGTGATTTGTTATCTCACATCAGATTGGCGGAAGAGTGTACACGTGAGACAGTTTTCTTGGGTCAACAGCAGTGAAGTGGTCTGTTCCAAATATAATTGGCCAATATTCTCATGTACCCTCACCTGTGGTACTCAAAAAATTGAAAAAAAGTCGTTCTAAGTCAAAATAGAATATCTTTGTTGTGGATCCTAATATTTGATATGTTGATAGCCACATCACATAATTGGCGTGAATGATCAATAAATGCACATATATCTTTTAGATTTGATTTTGTTATTATAGCTCCTTTTTTAGAAATTCTGTCTCTGCTAGCAGTTCTCAATGATCAATTACTGATTCTCATCTTTCTTTGGGGAGACATCTTTTGTCTTGTGACAGGGTTCACACAATTCTACTGGCCATCTTTTAAAATAGATTATCTTTTCATATGCACATTTGCTTTTTAGTGGAATGGAAATTTGACTGTTTACAGTTTTGTCAGTCATATGCATGGACTGTCATATGCAACTTCAGATCTGAAAAATATTTTACTGATGTAACCTAGTGACTGTAACCATGGATTTTGATTCACAAGACTGCAGTCATGACTGAAGCCTCGACTGTATACCGGTTCATCCTCTCCACCCCTCTCACCCACTCCAACCTCTCCCCCGCAGAACGGGCAGCCCTCCGCTCCCTCCGCTCCAACCCAACCTCACCATCAAACCCGCAGACAAGGGTGGCGCAGTGGTAGTATGGCACACTGACCTCTACATCGCCGAGGCCAAACGCCAACTCTCCGACACCACCTCCTACTGCTCCCTTGATCATGACCCCACCCCCGAGCACCAAACCATCATCTCCAACACCATTCACGACCTCATCACCTCAGGGGACCTCCCACCCACAGCCTCCAACCTCATTGTTCCCCAACCCTGCACGGCCCGTTTCTATCTCCTTCCCAAAATCCACAAACCTGCCTGCCCTGGTCGACCCATTGTCTCAGCCTGTTCCTGCCCCACCGAACTCATCTCCACCTATCTGCACTCCATTTTCTCCCCTTTGGTCCAGAAACTCCCTACCTACGCCCGTGACACCACCCACGCCCTCCACCTCCTCCAGGACTTCCAATTCCCTGGCCCCCAACACCTCATTTTCACCATGGACGTCCAGTCCCTATACACCTGTATTCCGCATGCAGATGGCCTCAAGGCCCTCCGCTTCTTCCTGTCCCACAGGCCCGACCAGTCCCCCTCCACCGACACCCTCATTCGCCTAGCCGAACTCGTCATCACCCTCAACAACTTCTCTTTCGATTCTTCCCGCTTCCTACAGACAAAGGGGGTGGCCATGGGCACCCGCATGGGCCCCAGCTCTGCCTGCCTGTTTGTAGGTTACGTGGAACAGTCCCTCTTCCGCACCTACACAGACCCCAAACCCCACCTCTTCCTCCGTTACATTGATGACTGTATCGGCGCTGCCTCTTGCTCTCCAGAGGAGCTCAAACCGTTCACCCACTTCACCAACACCTTCCACCCCAAACTTCAGTTCACCTGGGCCATCTCCAGCACATCCCTCACCTTCCTGGACCTCTCAGTCTCCATCTCAGGCAACCAGCTTGTAACTGATGTCCATTTCAAGCCCACCGACTCCCACAGCTACCTAGAATACACCTCCTCCCACCCACCCTCCTGCAAAAATTCCATCCCCTATTCCCAATTCCTCCGCCTCCGCCGCATCTGCTCCCACGATGAGGCATTCCACTCTCACAAATCCCAGATGTCCAAGTCCTTCAAGGACCGCAACTTTCCCCCCACAGTGGTCGAGAACGCCCTTGACCGCGTCTCCCGCATTTCCCACAACACATCCCTCACACCCCGCCCCCGCCACAACCGCCCAAAGAGGATCCCCCTCGTTCTCACACACCACCCCACCAACCTCCGGATACAACGTATCGTCCTCCGACACTTCCGCCATCTACAATCCGACCCCACCACCCAAGATATTTTTCCATCCCCACCCTTGTCTGCTTTCTGGAGAGACCACTCTCTCCGTGACTCCCTTGTTTGCTCCACACTGCCCTCCAACCCCACCACACCCGGCACCTTCCCCTGTAACCGCAGGAAATGCTACACTTGCAGGCCCCAAGATGACTTTCCATATTAAGCAGAGGTTCACCTGCACATCTGCCAATGTGGTATACTGCATCCATTGTACCTGGTGTGGCTTCCTCTATTTTGGGGAAACCAAGCGGGGGCTTGGGGACCGCTTTGCAGAACACCTCCGCTCGGTTCGCAATAAACAACTGCATGTCCCAGTCGCAAACCATTTCCACTCCCCCTCCCATTCTTTAGATGACATGTCCATCATGGGCCTCTTGCAGTGCCACAATGATGCCACCCGAAGGTTGCAGGAACAGCAACTTATATTCCGCTTGGGAACCCTGCAGCCCAATGGTATCAATGTGGACTTCACCAGCTTCAAAATCTCCCCTTGCCCCGCTGCATCCCAAAACCAGCCCAGTTCGTCCCCTCCCCCCACTGCACCACACAACCAGCCCAGCTCTTCCCCTCCACCCACTGCATCCCAAAACCAGTCCAGCCTGCCTCTGCCTCCCTAACCTGTTCTTCCTCTCACCCATCCCTTCCTCCCACCCCAAGCCGCACCTCCATGTCCTACCTACTAACCTCATCCCACCTCCTTGACCAGTCCATCTTCCCTGGACTGACCTATCCCCTCCCCACCTCCCCACCTATACTCTCCTCTCCACCTATCTTCTTTTCTCTCCATCTTCGGTCCGCCTCCCCCTCTCTCCCTATTTATTCCAGAACCCTCACCCCATCCCCCTCTCTGATGAAGGGTCTAGGCCTGAAACGTCAGCTTTTGTGCTCCTGAGATGCTGCTTGGCCTGCTGTGTTCATCCAGCTCCACACTTTATGATCACCGGTTCATAAACTCTGTTTCCCCGGAGAAAAAATGAAACACTTATCAAGGAGCACTGACCAATATCAACAGAAAACTTTATTACTGACTATCTCAGAAGTGGGAATTTAGCAAACAGTATCAACAATGGGTGTAGTTACAAACACAGTGGTAAACCTAATACAGCAGTGATTTTTTTTCTCAGAAACTTGGGAAATTCTTGGACCATGCTTTACAGGGCACATCAGCGAGGCCTTGCAGATGAGTTGATGCAATTTTCTCATCACTAATGTTCATAGACGAAAAAAATCATGAGAACAATATTCGAAATCTGCTGATAAACAGACTGCTTAGAGAAGCATGCAGTATTCCTTCATAATATCCTTATGGGCATGCCCAGTTGTAGTCTTACATAAGGATTAATTTTATTTGAGGTGAGTTGCACCCAGTTTTTTGTTTATAAATCAAGAGGCTGCCTCCTGGAGTGAATTCTTTAATTGGTGCAATGGGAATTCAGGAGCAGGAGTAGCCCAATGATCCCTACAGGCATGCTGGATCATGGCTCATCATCCATCTCAATGTAATTTTCCCATACTGTCCCATAATTCTTCATGTCATTTTTATCTAGAAATCCAACAATCTCCAGCTTGATTATTCTTAAAGACTGACCCTCCACAACCTCATCAGGTACAGAATACCAAAGATTCACTATCCTCTGAGTATAAAATATATTCCTTTTCTCAGTCCCAGATGGCTTTACCCCTTATTCTAAGGCTGTGTCCCCTGATTCTACACACTCTAGACACAGGAAACATCCTTTCTACATCTACTCTGTCATAATTTTATAAGTTTCAATGGTATCATATCTTATTCTACTGAACTCTGAAGAATACACATTCACAGAGGAAGTCTCCTTCATCTCCTCTAATGGGACAGACCCACCATTCCATGAATTAGTCTGGTGAACCTCTGTTACATCCCTGCTATAAAATAAATTGATGAATGCTTTTATTTATTGTTTAAAATATCTCAAAGCCCTCAATGTTTATGTAAACTAAAACTAATTGGAATTATTGTTTTTATAGTTTTACCCTTGCAAATTTTCCTTTGTTGCAAATAATTGTCAAGCTTGGTATGATATCTCGTTTCACAATAAAATGTTAGGTAGGATTCTTGTGATTTAGGGATCTAATTCAAGTATGACCTGAACACCAACTAGGCAATTGATGTGACACATGGCATTGGCCAATAATTTAAGCCCTATGTCATCTACAGGCCTTTCTAATACCTATTTGAAAAGTCAGCTGTGGTTTATCTTTGGTTGAGGATTTAAAAGGGTACAGTATGTAAACACAAGTTATGATCAGTTTTTGGTTGCAATTGTTATATTGCCCTGGAATTTGCAGTCAACAACAAAGGCACTTGTTGCTGACTTTGAAGAAAACTTTGCCGAGAGATCTAACGATCCCCCTTGGTGAGAATCTGACCTGCACCCAATACACAGTGAATGACAGTGTTCTTCAATGGGAATTCACCATCTGGAGTTGTAATGTTGACATCAAGCTATCCAAGCAGCCTTAAAGAATTCACACAGACAGCCAATAAAGAAATTAAAAGTACCATATTCAAATCATATGTTAAGCATTCTGCAAATAGTACATTAAAAAAAGGGCCATACAAATGGGTGATCGTAGAAGCTGCAACATCATGAAAGAAAATTACAGCTGTTATTTCTGAAAATAACTTTGGTTAATATAAAACTAAAACTCAATCTTAGTGAGACCTTGAATGATAGTCCTGAAATATAATATTATAGATCCAGATATGTTGTTTAACAATGGTTGTTCTCAGAATGCCATTGAGAATTCTCATTAAACAATCTGCAATCAATTTTTAACGCGTTTTCTAACATCGCTGTGCAAGAAAAAAATTTATCAAGAGCTTTAAAAGGTTCCTGGCAGTGGTAGGTGGTAAGATGAGGGAGCAGAGCGAGGGAACAGTCTGAGTGTACCCTGTGGAGGAGCAGTGAGTGGCAGAATGCACCTAAGAATTCTTGTATTAACATGTACTTGTGCTAGATCCTGAAGCCATGGTCACTTTCAGAGAGTGACTATTGACAGTTTGCCAATTAAAACCCCCTCCAAACAATCTTTGCCAATGTGTTTGGATTATGACTACACTCCTTTGTCAGTTAGCTAAAAGCATGAATCATCGAGTTTGTGATATCTAGCTTTACTTCTTCATTTTTGATGACTGTTCCTTGATTAGCAAACAATTCTCATTTGCAGAACTTTTAGAATAAGCTGTTGACCAAGGGTAATATACTGTAATGAATTGGAGCATTAAAAATTCAACAGAAAGACACCATGCTGCTAGCAAATTTATTTAGTTGAGTCTGTGGTTTCTTATGCAAGAGTACTTCGAATAAAGTAATTGTCCCAAACCTACCTTCCCTTTCAAATAACACAGTATTTCACTGCATGACTCATATACACTCTCTATTTCTGTATCTTCACCCCCATCCAAACTAATTTACACCGTAGATCGTTATATCACTCATAGCCATTCTCCAGTGCAACAACTGTATGAAACACCCCATGGACACGAATTGAACATCTCCAACTCTGTTATGAAACCTGGATGACAGCTTGGGCTGAAAACACCTTCTCACATAAACATGTATCAGTGATAATGGGAACTGCAGATGCTGGACAATCCAAGATAACAAAGTGTGAAGCTGGATGAACACAGCAGGCCAAGCAGCATCTCAGGAGCACAAAAGTTGACGTTTCGGGCCTGGACCCTTCATCTGATGAAGACCCTCTGATGAAGAGTCTAGGCCCGAAATGTCAGCTTTTGTGCTCCTGAGATGCTGCTTGGCCTGCTGTGTTCATCCAGCTTCACACTTTGGTATCTCACATAAACATGTTGTTTCTGACCTAATGTCTTAACCATCAATTCCCCCAAGAGCATATTGACAATCCACAATAAAATATGGACTGCACATGGCAATATAGCTGCCTGTACAAAAGACACCTCAAATCTTATCTGGCTGTCGTTTTCTATAACCTTGACCAAACCATGGAACTCATAATTATATCTTGCCCTGACTCAATGTTGGAACAATTTGGAGTTACACTTGCTCATCTGCAGAGCAATGGACTGTCTAGGGAAATTGACATTATAACTGCGAAGACATCTTCTGCTCCTACAGTCATACAAAACAAAACAAAAGTGCAATAACATTATGAACCATTTTAAGTGTTGACTAGAATGTGCGTCAACCATATGTAAGCAGCATCTGCTGAAAGAAACCCATTTTAGTGATTGGAAAAGGCAACGTATTTGTTTTTTCAGACTCTGGCTTCTGAGGAAGTGTGTTGTGCTAACTTTGGATTCAGTGATTGCAGACCAGTGTTGGAAGTCTGTGATCTACAGTTAATGGCTCCATGGTAGAGTTAGAAACAAAATTTCTTTTCGTGTGTATTAAATAATGTTTGAAGGCGCAGGTCTGACTTTATAATGAATTTTATATGTTTAAATTTGAACTTTAAAATTCAATGAGCCTAGTTACTTCTTGGGATGGCTGCTCAAAATTAAGGAAACGTATTTGGCCTCTAATTTTTATTGTGGAATTAATGAATTGTTTCTTGTGTGCAGAGAGGTTCTGTTTTTGGTGTATTCTGCCACAGTTACCTGAAAATTATCAGTATTTCTACAAAATCTCAAGCATCACTGAATTTCAGATGCAATCATGTGGATTGTGCTATATGACATTGCTAAAATTTGTGATATTGATTTGCCCCCCCCACCATTATACGGTTTCTTTTATGGAGGTGAGAATCCATTTCAGCCAAGCATTTGTCAAAACATTCATTGTTTTGTAAATGACTGAAGAACGGTTTCCATTTGCAGACCAAGCCTCCAGTGAACTGATCTTACATTGTTGTTTTTTGGCTGTCTTTACTTGGGGCAGCCAAAATTGAACAGTTAAGACATATTGTGAATATAATATTCACTGTTGAATACATAGTGTACTCAGTTCAATTCCTGTTGTCTCTGAATATAGAAAAAAACACATCACTGATATGAACTGACATGTTTTAAAAGCAAGGCTCTCGAATTGAGTAAAAAACATAGCAAGAAATTGTGCAGGAAAGTATTTAGTAAGAAAACTGGGAGGAGTTCATGTTTGTTTGTTTATTTTCATCGTGGCTTTAGTGGGTCCGTTGGTATCTTCTTGATCCATCTCTCACTTTCCTCAAGATTTTCATCGTCCATGTCTCAATATTATCTTCCTCTTCTGTTTTTGCTTTCATTTCCTCTTTCAATTATTGCCAGGAGAGGGGTGTCAGGTCTTCATTTCTAATGGCCGTACTTTCTAACTTTCTTTCTCCAACTGTACTCAGGAAGACTTGTTAGTTTCTGAACTTCTACTCTCGATCTTCCTACATTTCCAGCTGATAACGAGTATTGTCCACTACACCCACGTTGCAAAAGCTGTTATTTTCCTCTCACCTTCTTTCTTCATGAAGCCTAATGCTCACCTCTTTGCATTGCAACTGTATACGCTAGTGACTGTACAAGACATTTTGTCATCTCAGTATGGATTTGTAGATGCTACTTCAATCACTGATGATGCATTTTGCCAAAGCATTCCATAGGGGTGAAGGTGTTTTGGGGTAGGTGGGATTGCAACCTATTATATAAAATGTTTAATTTTGCCCAGGGCATTTCCCATTGTTTGGTACAGGGAGCAGGAGCATTTGATGTATAATGTTTCAATAGCAATAACTAGAATTTGCATTATACTTTTAATATGCCTTTTATTTTCCATCATGAGCCCAGTTGATGGTACTACTGGATAATTTGTTGTTAACAAACTGATCAGTCACTGCAACATTGTCACATGAGGTTGCTGAGTTCCTTTAACAACAGAAGTTAATTGCACAAAAGATTTTAAAAATAAGCTATCTAGATATAAAACACAGTTAGAAAGACCTTCAAACACGCAGCAAAGCAAGTTTTTCAAACTATTCCCTCCACCATCAATTCACAGAGATTTGAGTCCAGAGAAATTACACTGTGTCCCGCAAGTTGCCTTCATTGGTCAATGCATCAGGTATAGGAGTTGGGACGTCATGTTGCAGCTGTACAGGACATTAGTGAGGTCACTTCTGGAATACTGTGTTAAGTTCTGGTCTCCCTGCTGTAGGGAAGATGTTGTTAAACTTGAAAGGGTTCAGAAAAGATTAATATGGAGGTTTCCAGGATTGGAGAGTTTGAGCTATGGAAGTTGAATAAGCTGGGGCTATTTTGCCTGCAAAATTGGAGGCTGAGGGGTAACATATAGAGTTTATACAATCAGAAGGGGAATGGATAGGGTGGATAGCCAAATTTGTTTCTTTTTTCCCCAGTGTGGCGTTGTCCTAAACCAGAGGGCATAGGTTTAATTGAGGGGCCAAAGATTTAAAAGTGACCTAAGGGGCAGTATTTGTCATGCAGAGGGTGATGCATGTATGGAATGAGCTGCCAGAGGAAGTGTTGGAGACTGGTACAATTACATCATTTGAAGGGCGTCTGGATGGGTACGTGAATAGAAAGGATTTAGAGGGTTATGGGCCAAATACTGGCAATTGGGACTGAATTAATTCAGGATATCTAGTTGATGCAGCTGAGTTAGACCGGAGGGTCTGTTTCCATGCTCTGTCTATGACTGTGACTTCTCAGGGTGCTATTTGATTCACTCCTGGCGCTTTGCTTGCTGTCAATTGTGGAGACAACTTGATGAGCCTTTTCCAAATCTGCCAATATAAACTCTTCCACAACTCCAAAAGCCTAGCTTTCTCAGTTCTAAAAAGGTTTCAGATTTCTAACCAAGCCTGCTTGGCTTGCAAGTTGCACAAACTAAGCTTTTCTACAGAGATGACATTGTTTTTCCTGACTTGTCTTATAGTCCTGTAAGAAAAGAAACTGTGATTACTTCTGAGACCAGTCGAATCTCCTCTGGACTGCCCAAAAAATATTCATGCTGTGTGTTTTAAAATCTAAAATCAATCTTCAATGAGAACAAGCTAATGGCCTTCAATGTTTACCCATGTGCCGTTCATCTCTAGAGTATTATCAATTTTCCACTAATGAATCACAGAGGTCTGTAGCCACATGCTTTCTGAGCAATGCTGGGTTAATCACTATACTGGGAGCACTCTTTGATCACCCCTCTCCAAAACTCCCTTTCCACTTTTTTGAAATCCAAACTCCAAAGTTCATCCTGTGTTTCAAAATGTGAGAAAGGTACAGGATTCTAAAACAGAAGGAAAGACCTTTGGAGGAGTTGGAGCTTTGTTGGAGAAATGGATTTTAAAAATGTGTTTAAAGATAGAGAAAGAGGTGGCAAGATTTCGGAAGGAGGGATAGAACTGAAATTTCTTATGGCACTTGAGAAGAGCTTTGAAATCGAGGGGAAAGACTCTAGAGAACCATGGAGAATATTTAAATTTGATGAGTTTGGATCCAGTAAAGTGATGGGGATGGAGATGATGGGTTTGGACGTTAATGAAAGAGATAAACAGCAAAGTTTTAGATGTTTTGAGATCATGGAGGGCTGACGATGAGAGACTGTCTAAGGGTGCTGGTACAGTTGAGTCGGAAAGCCCCAAAGGGATGTAAAAGGATTTCACTAGCAGAGGATGTTAGATAAAACCCTCTATCTGTATTGTATTCTGTACTAAGAACAAGACTTGAAGTGAAACAGATTAATGTGGAAAGATGTGGTTCTCATTGAAATGGTGAATTTTAAAGGGTGAGGGGACGCTGTAAGGAAATTATCCAGAAGTATAGTTAGAATGGATACGTAGCAGGAGTGGTCAGGGCTTATGGCAGGGGGAAAAGAAAGTGACAGGCAGTTAACAGGGTGATTTTAATTTTACAGTTTGTAATATGAGAGCAAGAGGATGGGACCGAGATAAACATAAAAAAAAACCATGAGAGTAAAGGCATTAGATTGTTCTCATCCTCCAGGTGACCAGAAATAATATGCATCATTCGATCGGAAATCAAAGCTGTGTGGAATTTGATGTGAATAAGTTGACATTGCTTATTGGTGAGTTGACCAGTTGTGTGTCCAGCATACTTGAGTTTGAAACCCCTTGTTTTGAGAGAATAGATGTAGAGTTGTGTCAGTGTTGGAAACATTGCTTGTGATGAGAGTTGCAGTGATGGGGAGGCAATACAGTAAAATTACCTCATGAATGGTGTCAAGAAATGATGCTACATATAGAGTGAATTAGCTCCAGCATCTCCTGTCTTACACAGCTTAATCCCTTTGAACCCTGTCCAACCATTCATGATCAAAGGCACTGTGCTGTGAACATGAGTGTGTGAAGTGCTTACAAAAGGTTAAACACATATATCCTGTGCATCTCAAACATATAAAATAAGACCTTGCATTTATAGAGAACACCTTCCAAGCCCACCAGACATCTCAACACATTTTACAGCTGATGTAGTACTTTTGAAGTGTTGCAACGTAGGAAAGGCAGCAGCCAATTTGTGCACAGCGAGCTCTCACAAATAGCAATGTGATGATAATCTGTTTTTGTAATGTTGATTAAAGGATAAGTATTGGCCAAAACACTGGGAATAACAATCTTGCTCTTCCTCAACAGTTCAGGAATTTTTACATCAGGATGTGAATGTAGGCAGTGCCTCAGTTTAACATTTCATCTGAAAGACAGTATCTCCGACACTACAGCACATCATCAGGCTGAAACTATTTCAGTAGTCAATTCAGTTCATATCCAAAACAAAAGTTTATTGTCGTAACTAGTAAGCTGATAAATAGCCATGTCTGATTTGACTGGGATGGACAAGGTCAGAAGTCACATGACACCAGGTTACTGTTGTATGCTGTTCCTTCTTCAGGTGGAGGAACCATTTCACCACTTCTCCTGACAAAGGAACAGTGCTCCGAAAGCTTGTGATTTCAAATAAACCTGTTGGACTGTAACCTGGTGTCATGTGACTTAAGGCCTGATTTAACCCAGGGAAGTTTTTTGTCTCTTTTTACTTGAATATTTTCACTCTGAAACCCAAGCATTATTACGCTAGAAACATGACTGTTTTACTAACTGCCAGAATTACCTTTATGTTTTCAACTGCTTAGTTTGGCTCAAGTCCTTTGATACTTTAGCCCATCCTTGGCTTAAGATCTAGGTAGGCTTTTTGTAGCCTAAGGACAAAAGGACAAGAGACTGGTTGATCCAGTGGACAAAACTATGTTAGATCAAGTTCAGTGCGGGGAGGTGTGAGATTATCCACTTTGGATCCAAGAAAATCAAATTAGATTATTTTCTGTTCTGAAGAAAGGTCACTGGACACAAAATGTTAACTCTGCTTTCTCTCCACAGATGCTGCCAAATCTGCTGAGTTTCTCCAGCAATTTCTGATTTTGTTTCTAATAACAGCGTGTTTGGATTTGTTTTTATTATTTTCTTAATGATATGAGACTAGGAACTACAGAGGTGGAAAGCATTTTTTGTGCCCAGAGCTCATGCAAAGATATAAAAGTAACCAAAACAAAACTAATTGAATATTTGCCTTTGTCTCAAGGGATCAGGAAATTGAAGGGGAATCAGTGATGTTACAGCCTTGGCCACCCCAACTGGAAGGATGTTTTAAATTTGCCAAGATTTTTTAGAATAAATTGTGTGAGGCTGCATAAACTCAACTTCTTTACCTTACATTGTGAAGGTGAAGGTAATCTATATGGAAACTGCAGGGGATGGGTACATTAGAAATGTGGAGCTTATTCAAGGAAAAGCTCCTGTGTGTCCTAGATAAGTATGTACCTGTCAGGCAGGGAGGAAGCTGTAGAGTGCGGGAGCCGTGGTTTACGAAGGAGGTGGAATCTCTGGTCAAGAGGAAGAAGAAGGCTTATGTTAGGATGAGATGTGAAGGCTCAGTTAGGGCACTTGAGGGCTACAAGGTAGCCAGGAAAGATCAAAAGAGAGAGCTCAGAAGTGCCAGGAGGAGACATGAGAAGTTGTTGGCGGATAGGATCAGGATAAACCCTAAGGCTTTCTATAGGTATTTAAGGGATAAAAGAATGACGAAAGTAAGATTAGGCCCAATCAAGGATAGTAGTGGTAAGTTGTGTTTGGAGTCAGATGAGATAGGGGAAGCGCTAAATAAATATTTCTCAACAGTATTCACTCTAGAAAACGACAATGTTGTCGAAGAGAATACTGAGATACATGCTACTAGACTATGTGGGATTGAGGTTCAGAAGGAAGAGGTATTAGAAATCCTTCAGAAGGTGAAGATAGATAAGTCCCCTGGGCCAAATGGGATTTATCCTCGGATCCTCTGGGAAGCCAGGGAGGAGATTGCCGAGCCTTTGGCATTGATCTTTAACTCGTCATTGTCTACAGGAATAGTGCCAGATGACTGGAGGATAGCAAATGTGGTTCCCCTGTTCAAGAAGGGGAGTAGAGACAATCCTGGTAATTATAGACCAGTGAGCCTTACCTCAGTTGTTGGTAAAGTGTTGGAAAAGGTTATAAGGGATAGGATTTATAATCTTCTAGAAAAAAATAAATTGATTAGGGATAGTCAGCACGGTTTTGTGAAGGGAAGGTCGTGCCTCACAAACCTTATTGAGTTCTTTGAGGTGGTGACCAAACAGGTAGATGAGAGTAAACCGGTTGATGTGGTGTATATGGATTTCAGCAAGGCGTTCGATAAGGTTCCCCACAATAGGCTATTGTACAAAATGCGGAGGAATGGGATTGTGGGAGATATAGCAGTTTGGATTGGAAATTGGCTTGCTGAAAGAAGACAGAGGGTGGTAGTTGATGGGAAATGTTCGTCCTGGAGACCAGTTACTAGTGGTGTACCGCAAGGGTCGGTGTTGGGTCCACTGCGGTTTGTCATTTTTATAAATGACCTGGATGAGGGCGTAGAAGAATGTGTTAGTAAATTTGGAGACGACACTAAGGTCGGTGGAGTTGTGGATAGTGAGGAAGGATGCTGTTGGTTGCAGAGAGACATAGATAAGCTGCAGAGCTGGGCTGAGAGGTGGCAAATGGAGTTTAATGCAGACAAGTGTGAGGTGATGCACTTTGGTAGGAGTAACCGGAAGGCAAAGTACAGGGCTAATGGTAAGATTCTTAGCAGTGTGGAGGAGCAGAGAAATCTCAGTGTCCATGTACACAGATCCTTGAAAGTTGCCACCCAGGTTGACAGGGCTGTTAAGAAGGCATACAGTGTTTTAGCTTTTATTAATAGATGGATCGAGTTCTGGAACCAAGAAGTTATGGTGAAGCTGTACAAAAGTCTGGTGCGGCCGCACTTGGAGTATTGTGTACAGTTCTGCTCACCGTATTATAAGAAGGATGTGGAAGCTTTGGAAAGGGTGCAGAGGAGATTTACTAGGATGTTGCCTGGTATGGAGGGAAGATCTTACGAGGAAAGGCTGATGGACTTGAGGCTGTTTTCATTAGAGAGAATAAGGTTGAGAGGTGACTTAATTGAAACATATAAAATAATCAGAGGGTTAGATAGGGTGGATAGGGAGAGCCTTTTTCCTAGGATGGTGACGGTGAGCACGAGGGGGCACAGCTTTAAATTGAGGGGTGAAAGATATAGGACAGATGTCAGAGGTAGTTTCTTTACTCAGAGAGTAGTAAGGGAATGGAACACTTTGCCTGCAACGGTAGTAGATTTGCCAACTTTAGGTACATTTAAGTCGTCATTGGATAAGCATATGGACGTACATGGAATAGTGTAGGTTAGATGGGCTTGAGATCGGTATGACAGGTCGGCACAACATTGAGGGCCGAAGGGCCTGTACTGTGCTGTAATGTTCTATGTTCTATGTTCTAGATATTTCAGATGTAGATATAAAGCAGTGTTCCTTCTGCTGGAGGAGTCTAAATGGAAGGGTATAATCTTAACATGAAAACTAGACCTGGAGTGTAGTTGAGAGGCACTTCTACATACAAGGAGTAGCGGAAGTAGCTAATTGTGGCCCCAAAAGGCTTAGATGCTGACCAATTAAACTTCTCAAAACTGACAGCAACAAATTTTTATTGATTGAAGTACGAAAGGATATTGACCAGAGACATGTAGAAGAAGTGAGTTTTGAGAAGATTTGTAGCTCAGGTTGAGGTTCTAGATGTGAGTTTGCTCACTGAGCTGGAAGGTTCGCTTTCAGACGTTTCGTCACCATTCTAGGTAACTTCATCAGTCAGCCTCCAGTGAAGCACTGGTGTTATGTCCCGCTTTCTGTTTATCTGTTTAGGTTTCCTTGGGTTGATGTTGTCATTGCCTGTTTCTCAGACAGTGGTAGATGGGCTCCAAATCCATGAGTTTGGTGATGGACACATTGTCAACAAACACATTGATTTGGAGCCCATCTACCCCCCTCTGAGAAAAAGAACAAGAAACGTCTAAAAACGAACCTTTCAGCTCAGCGAGTAAACTCACATCCAGCTGGTAGAAGAAGTTGTGATGTAGATCAACAATGATCTGATTGAATGATAGAACAGGCTTGTAAGGGCTGAATGTCCACTGTTTTTACTAATATTTTCCTCCCACTGCTTTCTGATCAGCCATTTATCCTACACAGCTGAAGGTTTTACTATTGGTGTGCTCAAAGAAACTATGGGAATGCACAGATCAAAACTAGGGGGCATAGTTTCTCAAATGGGACTTACTTCATTAGTGATTCAGAGCTAACATTATCTTTACATTTAATTAATTAAGTTAATAGGTAATGTAAAGCCCATTTGGAGCTACCAGTGACAGTAGTCATGGACTGTAGCTCCTAATTGTTACTTTGTTTCCATTTAGTAGGCTCCACTAATTAAAAGCATGTGGCAGAGCTGTGAGTGTATGTCACAAAGAAGCCAAGTGATTATACATTCGTAATCTGACAGGTGTTAAATTTTATGGTTATCTTAGATTGAGTCTCAGTGTCAGGACATGTTACTGAGTCTGTGTTTCATAGTTCAATAAAAAGCATTTATGGTCGAAATAAGCCGACAAATTTATTGCAGAATTTGCAAACTAACTGTTATCTAGCTTGAAGTAATAAGATCAAAAATATTTAATGCATGTAACTTGAACGAATAATTATGGTAAGCTGAATATTTCCACTAGGCAGTTGACTAAGCTCAACCATTTTTTGGTAGCTATTTATTTCAATAATTCAATAAATTATTTGCCATCGCATATAATTTATGTTTCTATTGAATAACTGTACCATTTTGAGCAAAAAAATCCAAACTCTGTTTTGACAGTAATGAAAAATCCTGCATTAATTTGATGTGACTTTTTTGAATCTGTTGACCATGAAAGGATGCAGTAATAATCCAATGAAAATTTAATATCTGATCCACTGTTAAACGGACAATTGTAGCAGTTCAGAATAGGTAACAAGCCATCACTATTAATAGAGATAGCAAGAACTGCAGATGCTGGAGTCAGAGACAACACAGTGTGGAGCTGGAGGAACACAGCAGGCCGGGCAGCATCAGAGGAGCAGGCAAGTTGACGTTTGGATCGGGACTCTTCGTCAGAAATGGGGAGTGGCAAGGGAGCTGGGAAATAAATAAAGAGGAGGGGTGAGGCTGGGGAAGGTAGATAGGATGGTGATAGGTGAATGCAGCTAGAGCTAAGTGGGGATTTGGTCAGTGTGTACCCAACACTTTTCCCTGCAACTGCAAGAAGTTCTCCACCTCCCCCCTCACCTCTATTCAAGGCCCAAAAAAAACCTTTCATATCAGACAGGGGTTCACCTGCACATCTGTCAACTTGGTCTGCTGTATCCACTGATCCTGATGTGGCCTCCTCTACATAAGTGAGACCAAGGGTAGACTCGGACACTGTTTTGTAAAGCATCTGCATTCTGTACTTGACAAACGAGAATGCCTTCCGGTCACCAACCATTTTAACTCCCCCTCCCACTCCCAGGGTGACATGTCCATCCTGGGCCTCCTCCAGTGCCTCAAAGACACCACCTGCAAATTGGAGGAGCAGCGCCTCATATTCCACCTCTGGAGCCCACGGCCCGAAGGCCTGAATGTGGAATTCACCAGTTTTAAAATCTCCCCACTCCTGGCCTTATCCCACATCCAATCCTGCCCTCCCTCTCATCCCTGCCTCCCTCACCTGGGACAACCTGGCCATCTTCTCTCCTACCTATCTGCCCCACCCATCCCACTGACCAATTGCTACAACTCCCTACCTGTACTCACCTATTACCTTTGCATCTACCTTCCCCAGCTCCACTCCTCCTCTGTCTATTTATTTCGCAGCTCCCTTCCCCCTCCCCATTTCTGAAATGACGACTTTCCTGCTCCTCTGATGTTGCCTGACCTGCTGTGTACCTCCAGCTCCATGCTGTGTCATCACTATCAGTAGCTTGTTTTCAGTTTTCATAAAGTATTAAAATGCTAGTGTGACAGTGTAAACTTGAAACCTTTAATAACAGTTCAGGGATTGAAATAATCAGCAATCTGTAGTGATTGTAATAAGGTCAGCCAGCTAGACCTCATAGAAAATGAGTTCCCTCGTTGAAGCTGTTAATCTGGTCCAGTCAGGGAATCTCTGGCTGACATAAAAACAATGTGCGTCAGAGATTTTGGCATTCATGTGCCTAATTCTGTATGAGGCAGTACAATAGTCAAGCACTGTTCATGTGTAAATAAAAGATGACTTGGTGGTGAGAGGCCAGCCTCTGTGGAGTTATTTCAAACACTTTCTGAAATGATCGGTTTCCTGAGATGGAAGGGACAGGAAGAAATTGTTATAAAGGAATTAAAAGCAACATGCGAATGAACCATCTTTGGGAAGAAGGACTGAAAATAACGTTAACATATTTCCTGAGAGAGAGGGGTGGTAACACTGCATGATATGCTGCTGCCTCATGACCATAGACAGTTAGGATTGCCTGGAGAAGGAATGTCCTGACGTAAAAGGGTTTATTACAGAAAAGTTGTGTTTGCAAACAGTTAATGCCAAATATAACAAGGAACAGAGAAGCTGCTTCTGATAAGAAAGCAAGCTACAGACTTGATGACTCCAGAAGTGTAAACAGTGCTTTAAATGAATAGATCTAAAGAATCATCAATAATGTCAAATCAGCAACTTCACAAGATGGAACATCCTATAAGAATTCAACTTGAGGATCCTTCAGTTACAGAAATCTGGAGAACAAAATTGTACAAGGATTGAACCCTCGACACATCCAGAGGCATGCTTTTAGTTGGAATTGTAGCTCAATTTCACCATTAATCAGGTAATAGCTAAGTTGACTGGTGAAGTTTAACTTGCTTACTTGACAGGCCTTATTTTGGTTGCTTTGTGCAATAAAGTTTCAGTACTTGACTGTGTGAGATTTCTTAATAAGTCGTGAGTTAAAGGTAGCTTGTGGTAATTTACACAAACATTTGGGTGGTTAATATTTTCACTCTTTGTTTTCCCCTCTGGGATAAATACATGGTTCTATTGTTTTAAAAAGTCAGAGTTTTTATTGCCAAAACTAAGATGGCTGCCTATGTTCAGATGGTAATAATATTATCACACCACTGTACCGTGGTACCAGAGCCTACTGGCCACACCGTGGTTACCTAACGTGCTGGTCTCCTTATCCTCCCTCTCTCTAACTCTCCCCATCCAACCTGTCAACCCACCCACCCATCCAATGGTTACAACCCTGCTACATGCGATGTCACATCAGGCTCTTCTTTGTGTGCAGGTTTTCAGTTTTCTAATTCAATACTGGAGCAGTTCTCAGCAGCTGTAATGTTAATTCCTGCACGCTGTTCTATTACCCTGATGCACTTACATAATACGATCTGCCTGTAAAGCATGTAAGACAACACTTTTCATTGTACCTCAGTACACGTGACAGTAATAAATCAAATCAAATAATTTCTTTACGGGTTTATATTATGAAAATGGTAAACTTGGACAATGGATCGGTAGTAAGGTGTGAGGAAGCCATCTGGAATGTATAAAGGGTTAAGTGAATGCGCAAAGATCTAGCAAATGAAGTATAATGCGGGAGAATGTGAAATTGTGGACATTGGCAAGAAGAATGAAAAAAAACACATTTCTCTAAATATTGAAGACTACTGAGCTCTGAACTTCAGAATTATGGGTGTCCCTGTGAGATCCTAAGGGACTTTGACTGTTCTTGTTCAATAAGATCTGAAGTGATGCCTGAAACACGGGACCAGCTGATAGATAAATTGGTTGAGGTTTAATTGGGTGTGAATTAGGTGCATAAATATGTGGAGCTAGTAATCAGTGGGCTATGGGTTTTATGGAGTGTACTTAACTGAAGTAAAATTTTCACTAAAAGTGTGGACTTGGTTTAAACACGGTTTACTTCTGGCGTCTTAACATTTGGCAAGGTACATGTGAAAATGATGTTTCCTGTTTTGGGAGAGTATCGAGCCACTGTTTAAACTAGTGGTAACCCATTTAAGAATGATTTTTTTTCCTCACTAAGTCTGGTGAGTCTTTGGAATTCTGCTCCTGAAAAGACAGTGGAAGTGGAGTTTTAGGATATTTTTGAGACACTAGTAAATAGATTTTCTACAAGCGATGCTCTGAAAGTTTCTTAGTGGTTGGCATCAATGTGAAATAATCAGATTGCACATGATTTTATTGAATGATGGAACAGTCATTAGTCATGGTGCCACTGATCTGGCTGCTGTTACTTTCCCCTGATATGCCATACCCCTAACAGGATCCAAAACAATATATCCGTTTGAGAAAGGAGTGGCTACAGGGGAATCCTGCACTACCTGCCCATGCTTACTAGTCTTCTTGGTGGTCATTCAATACTTTTTTATTTGTGTAGCCCTTATTGGTGGTGTGACGGGCTTGCTAAATGTCCTATGTACGACATTCTCGGTTTCATGGATGCTCCATGGTGAGTCCGTCTGCACCACCAGCCTCCCTGTGTGGCAGGTCAGGAGCTGCAGCTGAACACAGCTCCTGCCTTTGTACTCAGCGTGGATACTAGATGTGTCCCTGATTTCTCTCATATTGTAGGAGGAGCACTCCACAGGTCAAAGTTCTCCAGCCATGAATCATAACAACTTCAAACAACAAAGTAGGTACCAGTTACACAGCCTTACCCACTACTCACCAATATCAAATTTCTCACTCTTGCTCTCTATTCCCCTAACAAGCTGCAAACCACAAGAGTAAGCACTCTACCCTTTATCCCCCTACAGACACTACTGACTTCTTTATGTCAAACCAAATACAATTTTAATTGTAGCTCATACATTTAGGTTTATTGTCATTGCATAGTTTTCAGTTCGGATCCATTAAGAATTTTTTTTCTCATTTATTTCATCTTGTTGTGATTTGAAATATACGTCTAAATGAAATCTTTTTCAGTGGAGTTGCTGATGACCTCAATGCTAATTTTATGTGATTGAATTCCATGAAGGTCGGTGAACCTCTCGTGTTATAGTCAGTGATGGATTCTTAGGTAGGTTTACTGGTTTTCATTCCACACCATCTGCTTTTGGAAAGTACGGTACCATTCTTGCCTCAGGGAGCTATAACCTCGAAAGAATAAGCCTAGTCGCAACAGAAGGATGTAAAATTAGACACTTGCAATAAATTTGCTTTTATTTTTAGTTGGATCACAGCCAATCAGACAGTAGGGAGATGTAAGAAAACAAAAACAATAAATTGTAACTACCTTCCAAGGTCTTGGCCTGAAATGCAGGTTTATTAGCCATGTTTCTCCTTCTCCTTCCTTTAGTTTAAAACGCTAATACATTTTGCAAAATGATTAATAATTGCTACAACTTAGAAGTTCATGTTGTTATGATGTGAGGGAATAAAAGAATTATCTAAGGCTAGTGGAAGAAGTATTGCCTTATTGTTGATGTCAGATACTTTATTTCAGCAAATTGTGTGAGCTACCTGGAATAAGACAGTGAATTTTAAGACCACAAGACATAGGAGTGGAAGTAAGGCCATTCGGCCCATCGAGTCCACGCCGCCATTTAAATCATGGCTGATGGGCATTTTCAGCTTCACTTCCCTGCACTCTCCCCGTAGCCCTTGATTCCTTGTGAGATCAAGAATTTATTCTGTGGCAATGAATTCCACAAGCCAACCACTCTCTGGCTGAAGAAATGTCTCCTCATTTCCGTTGTAAATTTACTCCCTCTAATTCTAAGGCTGTGCCCACGGGTCCTAGTCTCCCCACCTAACAAAAACGACTTCCCAGCATCCACCTTTTCTAAGCCATACATTATCTTGTATTTTGAATTTTGCAACTGAATAGTTGCAGTGGATTTTTAAAACTCCTGTATTTAACTAGAGCTAGGACTAAGGGCATGATTGTTAGTAGATTCCTAAACTATGGGTACTTCTTTGATGATGAAGCTCCTCAGCCACTGAATGCAGTGAAAAATATGGCTACCATTCAAAACGGAAAACTGAGCTTCACTTTGTATAATTATTCAATGTGTTTACAAGACTTGGTAAGAGTCAAAAACATTTGATTTGAATAAAGCTGCTAAGGGAATGTAAAGGAAGTTTACTCTTTACATCCAGTCTCTCTATTAACATATTATTCATTTTATGTTGTCTCGTCTGAATGTGTGCAGAAGTTTGACTTATGCAGTCTACCAAGAGAGAAATTGCTTATTGATTGCTGACCAAGCAAAGGCCATATTGTACAATGGTACAAGTACACAGCTGTAAAGTAGATTTTGGGACCTATTATTGGGCTGGCATCTAACAGGATTTATTGGCGTAAACTAAACATATGTTCATTTAGTCTCCAATCTTGTGACGTTGTATCAAGGAACTGAGAAAGGATTGCAAAAATAAATTTTTGCCTGAGCAGTTGACAGGAAATAACAAAAATACTGAAAAAGAAGCTAAGGACCACTCAAATGCAAACTCAAGCACTGCAACCACTACATTTTTATTCTTTTAGTGGGATACCTTTAAGAACAAGTTAAGTGATAGGCACGTCAACTTTTCCATATAATAGAATAGAATACCTACAGCGTGGAAACAGGCCATTTGGCCCAACAGATTCACACTGACCCTCCGAAGAGCATCCCACCCAGGCCCATTCCCCCACCCCATCCCATCCCAATAATCCTGCATTTCCTGTGGCTAATCCACCTACACCCTTGAACACTACTGGCAAATTAGCATGGCCAACCCAACTAACCTGCACACCTTTGGATTGTGAGAGGAAACCAGAGCACACAGAGGAAACCCGCGCAGACAATGGGAGAATGTGCAAGCTCCACACTGACAGTCGCCCGAGGTTAGAATTGAACCCAGATCCCTGGCGCTGTTAGGCAGCAGTGCTAATCCACTGAGACACTGTATTGCCTTCTAGGGCCAACATTTAGTAAACTTATTAATCTCTGCCTTTTAGAGTAAAAATTTCACACTATCACAATTGTTATGGCGTGGAAGGAGGCCATTCGGTCCATCATGTCTGCATCTGCTCCTCAATGAGCATTTTGGCTTAGGGCCAGTCAACTGTCTGACTTTAATTTCCATCTTTCCAAATGTACAACGTAAGGGAAAGAGAGCAAAGTGTGATTCACGTGAGGGAAGCTCAACAGAGCCATTTTGAATCAGTGCTGAGTTCAAACTGACCCCATTCTGGCTATACAAGGGCCTAAATCCATATTGTAGGCATTAGAGATTCATGGGAGTAGAGATGGCTGTTTCTGAAGGGTGAATAATGTCTGTTTAACTGCCATAGTCTAAAGGCTTTGAAATCCACACGTTTCAAAAAATGAATAACCAACAGGATGCAAATGTCAATGAGAGTTTTTAAAAATATTTTGATTACAGGTCAGGTAGTACAGCATCTGATCAAGAAATTCCAATAGTTATTTGTTAAGATTTCCTTCCAGGGTCTTTATGAATATTTGGTTGATTTCCAAAAGCTACAACATTTGAAAGGCATTTAGATAAGTACTTGAATAAAAAAAATGTTTGCAGGGATAGGGGCCAAGCAGGCAGTTGGGATGAGTTTAGTTTGGGATTATGGTCGGCATGGACATGTTGGACCGAAGGGTCTGTTTCTGTGCTGAATGACTCTACGGTTATCTCAGCAGGGACGGGGTTCTGAGTTTACAGTTTGACGGTCAAAGACCCCTTTAAAGGAATAGCTGTCTTTGATGTGGGATATATAGAGAAGTTTGTTTTCTGTAAGAGATTACACACTGATTTTTTAAAAATCTTGACTATGCTTGCATGATTAGGAGTTTTGTTTTACTATTCATTCTGTACAGTGGGAGTTGTATTCGACTTTTAAAATGTTATTCTATTTCATTGGTCCTGAGGTCTGCCCAGAGTAGGTACTGTGAAGTAGTCAATGTTGGCATAAAACCCCAGGAGAGATGGTGGGAGGCTTGGGGTAAAAGGAATTTTGTGTTTTGGATGGGGGCAGAAGCTGGCAAGGGAGTGTGTAAGACTGCGGGAAATTAGTAGGGCATGATTTGGTATTGGAGTTTAAAGGGCATGAGTTGGCAAGAGACTGGGGTTGGTGTATGAAATTGCAGAGGGTTACAGTGGACATATGGGGTGTGAAAGTAAATGGCTAGGAGCTGAATTCTTTGAAATATCTTGGATCAAGTCTAAGAAACCCTTGACAGGCCACTTAACCAGCTCACCTTGGCCTTGTAGGGCCGACCTGCACCTAACCATATAAAGTGACCTATTCCCGCTTTACACCAAAGCGGCCCATGTTTGAAAGACATAAAATGGCTGAAAAGGGTTGAAACAAAATGGGGCCGTATGGTCTCTAACATTTAAAGTGAAATATAAGAATACCATGGAACAGAGCTACCCAGGGTCATACCAAGACCCTGCAACCCATCAACTGAGACAGTTTTTATAAGAAAATGCCGAAGAACATACATTAATGAAAGGATGATTGTCCCAGTGAATGAGTGGCACCAGGTGCGGTTCTCAGCCCATGAACCAGCCAAGATTAATTCCCTAAACAGCTGAAAAGACAGCAGCTAAAGTTACTTTGTAGTAAATAATTGCTTCTTTGAAACTATCTGCAGTATTAAATAGACTAGTTAAAATTTCTTAATAACAGAAGTAGCCTTAACATATAGCCAAAGTATAATATAAGTGTAAGGGGGAAAGCATTTAACCCCAGATGTGAAAGTTAATTAGCCTTAGGAAATACCTTATCTTACACCCTGAGCAAGATAGATTGTTCACAACCCATTAATTACTATGTGCTGAGAGTAGAAGTAGCTGTACAACTTTACGTATTGTAACTAATTTTATAACAGAAAGTAACCTTGTAGCAATTAGTTAGAACTAATTGCTTTTTGTATTTTTGTATATATAATTGGGACAATGGGAAATATTAGAAGAATGGCTGAATTTGAATTAAAAAAGCACATGCAGTACATTGAATAATAGAATTCACACTGTCCTTAGAGATAAGCAGCTATAGATTGATTCGAAGGAGTGTAGCAAGTAAACTTTTGGAATACGATTAAATAGGATGCATAGAAAGATCCCAAGGCCAAGAGATTGCAATGTTTAGTAAATGCCATCAGACCATGGGAACCTGGGGACTGTGCGTTGGAACGCCCAGCATTGATTAGGTGTCCTGTGGGATTGGGCGTGTGGATTGAGGGGGAAGGACAGTGACTATGTTGGATTTCATTATTGTGACACAAAGTGTATAAGAGTGCTGTATTTCTTTGTAAAAGCAGAGTGTGTCATTGATCTCCCATCTGATTTAAGGAAGATTCTTTGGCTGTCTCCCTGCATCAACTGGTTTCTGCTTGAATAAGCATCTTCCACTTGCCTGAATCCTCCCTGCCTCCTCTACTTTTGTCCCCGGGTGGCGGGGGTGTATGCTGCTACATCACTCACCTGCCAAGTGGCCAATGGCTATCTACATTCTGCCTCAGATGTCAGTGACTAAAACACTAGACCCCACCCTACTCCGACGAAGGATTAGGACATTGCTTACTCGTTGAATGCCAGGATATGATCAAATCCTTATTCCATGATCTAGCAGCCCTTGGGCAAATCTGAGAAACGTAGCTAGGTGGTTGTACTGTGTAGTGTGTTCCCCATTAGCTCTGTTTAGATTTCCAGCAGCTGTTAGAGATCCTTAAGAAATTACTATTGTGCCTGCAGTTGATTTCCAGGCAGTAAGGTTGCCCTCTGCCATTCTCATTTAGAACTTGATTTGGATGAGAAATGTGGGAGTTGGGAAGGTGTTATGATTTTCTTACTGCAACCCCAACCTCCAATTCCCCCCACCATTCCGTCCTTGAGACTCAACTCTGAAGCGGGGTTTGTGGTTATAAAATGCAGCCTGTGGACTTATGGCCTGCTACATTTTGGGATGGCTTTTCTGTTAATGTGAATTATTTTGGAGGAAGTTCGCAAAGTTTACTGCAGTGGAGACTGGCATTTTTAAAACAGATGACTGATTTCTTTGTTTTTATATTCATTCATGGGATGAGGGTGACGCTGTCTAGGCCAGCATTTGTTCCCCGTGCCTAATTGCAGAGGTGGCATTTAAGAGTCAACCACATTGCTGTGGGTCTAAAGTCACGTGTTGGCCAGACCAGGCAAGGAAGGCAGTTTGCTTCCCTAAAGGACATTAATTTCAATTATCTTCCTGTCCATTCCAGTGCTGGAAACAATGGCAGTCAGTCAACAGGCTATGAACTGCCTCATTGTGCAATTTACTTCAACCCCTATGTTATGAGGCCTTCTGACAATCAGTAACTATCATTGTCCTAAACTGGAGGTGGGTCTTGTTACCAGGCATGATGCTCTACACTTTGCTGTGGCTGGTGGAAGGCCTGGAATTAATCTAATCAAGTCTCTTGATAGTTATTTTCATTTACAGGCCTGTCACTACAAGAATTAAAACAGTAACTGCTGGAATCACTGAAGACACTGAATTACACCTGTTGTGAGAGAAACAAGCCTTTCATATTTTTTGCACAGACCCACTGTCATGAAGACCATGGACTTGAAATGTTAACTCTATTTCCTTCTGTCCACAAGTACTGCCTGATGAACTCAACATTTCTAGCATTTTCTATTTTTATTTCAGATTTCCAGCCTTCACAGTTTTTTGCTTTGGAGTTTCTGTTACCGTTGATTGATGCTGATTAACTCATAGAAATATGTGCCTCCAGAATTTTCTATCACAGTTTTGACAAAATTTCTGAAGGTAGCTTTTGATTTTCCTTTGCCTTAAATTGATATTCAAAGGTGTGAAAATACTATGGCTCGAAGAGGTGTGTTTTGTCCTGGTTTTTTTTTAATTGAGAGGGGTTGAGGCAGAGATGAAAGCTGTTTGCTTCGAGCCAATAAAGTAAATAGCCTTAGGATTTTTTTAAGTTGGAACAATGGAAGCAGCCTGAAGGCTGTTGATGAGTCTTAAACTGGTGATAACTTAGGAATATTTAATTTCATGTGTAAGCTTTTCCTCATTTTTAAATAAAAATTAATTCACAGCCTGTGAATCCTGCTGGCTAGGCCAGCATTTATTACCCAACTTGTTGCCCTGAAGAAGTTGGTGGTGAGCTGCCTCCTTAAACGGCTGTAGTGCATTGAGTAGATAGATCCACAATGCTGTAGTGTGCATTCCGAGTTACACATATAAAAGTTATGAATTGTTTCGTATTTTGAAACAGTATTTAAGTATTAGTGAGAAATCAAGTATTCATTAACTGAAAGCTAATGCTTGCTTTATGGTTTCTGATTATGTTTTATTTCACTTCTTAGTATATGGAACCTGAATCTGTGACTTAAGATATAAGATCTACTAGAAACTAATAAAAAGAGACAATAAAAATACTGGAATTCTGCAAAGAAGGCAGGAGTAATCTGTAAATATATGGTAGCCCAGTCAGCATATCTGAAGAGGAAGGGCATTTGATGATAGTTTAGGTCTGCAGTCAACATCAGCACTGAAGGTGGAGAGATAAACAGGCACTTCAGTAATTTTAGGAAAATAGATGGGGGGGACGGGGCAAGAGAGAATTACAAGATATGTCAGCCAGTGAATAATTGAGTTAAATGATCTGCAAACTGCTCTAAGGAAACAATTTGTCGATATGAAAGGTCATCAAGGAGATCATGCAGGCATATAGTAAAAACAGCCAATGAGAGTGGAAATAATGGGATTGGCTAAAAAGACATAAACTATTTATGCACTAAAAACCTCCAGATACATTAGAAAAGGTACTCAAACACAAAGTTCAAGCAAAACAGAATAACTGAGAAGGGAGAAATATCTTCACCACGAGCCGTGAGCCCAGGGTATGCTCAACTGTGCCCCCGACCTTCTCCTCTGTGGCCAACTCTCCTTCATTCTGTGAATGAAATGGATGGTATAAGTCTGAAGGGAGTTAATACCAGAGGCCTGCAGTAAGCCAGAGATAAGAATTTTTTTTTATAAAACTGGATTTGAATCTCTGGACAATATAGAAGAGGTGTGATTTAGAATAGGGTGCCAGGCTATTACTTTGCCAACTATTGGCGTGTCACTGATAACTTGATTTTCTTTAGTACAAAACAAAGAACTGTGAATGCCGGAGATCCGAAACAAAACCAGGAAGTGCCGGAGAAAGTCAGCAGATCTGGCAGCATCTGTGGACAGAGAAACTTCATTTTCTGTAGTCACCTGAGGCATACCACTTTCCAGTTTACTTTAACCATTAGGCCATGGTTTGGCTTGAGTGAAATATAGGTTTGCCCATGGAAGCATCTTGACATATGAAAAAACACTTAAATTATAATGGGCACTTCAATTTATTTTAGTACTGAAAGGGATTGTTCTTTAAAGGGAAAGGAAAGCAAAATACTGTAGTACTGGAATTCTGAAATATAAACAGAAATTGCTGAGAAACATAGATAATAAAATGTGAGGCTGGACGAACACAGCAGGCCAAGCAGCATCTCAGGAGCACAAAAGCTGACGTTTCGGGCCTAGACCCTTCATCAGAGAGGGGGATGGGGGGAGGGAACTGGAATAAATAGGGAGAGAGGGGGAGGCGGACCGAAGATGGAGAGTAAAGAAGATAGGTGGAGAGAGTGTAGGTGGGGAGGTAGGGAGGGGATAGGTCAGTCCAGGGAAGACGGACAGGTCAAGGAGGTGGGATGAGGTTAGTAGGTAGCGGGGGGTGCGGCTTGGGGTGGGAGGAAGGGATGGGTGAGAGGAAGAACCGGTTAGGGAGGCAGAGACAGGTTGGACTGGTTTTGGGATGCAGTGGGTGGGGGTAAGAGCTGGGCTGGTTGTGTGGTGCAGTGGGGGGAGGGGATGAACTGGGCTGGTTGAGGGATGCAGTAGGGGAAGGGGAGATTTTGAAACTGGTGAAGTCCACATTGATACCATATGGCTGCAGGGTTCCCAGGCGGAATATGAGTTGCTGTTCCTGCAACCTTCGGGTGGCATCATTGTGGCAATGCAGGAGGCCTATGATGGACATGTCATCAAGAGAATGGGAGGGGGAGTGGAAATGGTTTGCGACTGGGAGGTGCAGTTGTTTTTTGCGAACTGAGCGGAGGGGGGAACAGTCCCTCTTCCGCACCTACACAGGCCCCAAACCCCACCTCTTCCTCCGGTACATTGATGACTGTATCGGCGCCGCCTCTTGCTCCCCAGAGGAGCTCGAACAGTTCATCCACTTCACCAACACCTTCCACCCCAACCTTCAGTTCACCTGGGCCATCTCCAGCACATCCCTCACCTTCCTGGACCTCTCAGTCTCCATCTCAGGCAACCAGCTTGTAACTGATGTCCATTTCAAGCCCACCGACTCCCACAGCTACCTAGAATACACCTCCTCCCACCCACCCTCCTGCAAAAATTCCATCCCCTATTCCCAATTCCTCCGCCTCCGCCGCATCTGCTCCCACGACAAGACATTCCACTCCCGCACATCCCAGATGTCCAAGTTCTTTAAGGACCGCAACTTTCCCCCCACGGTGATCGAGAACGCCCTTGACCGCGTCTCCCGCATTTCCCGCGACACATCCCTCACACCCCGCCCCCGCCACAACCGCCCCAAGAGGATCCCCCTCGTTCTCACACACCACCCTACCAACCTCCGGATACAACGCATTATCCTCCGACACTTCCGCCATTTACAATCCGACCCCACCACCCAAGACATTTTTCCATCCCCTCCCCTGTCTGCTTTCCGGAGAGACCACTCTCTCCGTGACTCCCTTGTTCGCTCCACACTGCCCTCCAACCCCACCACACCCGGCACCTTCCCCTGCAACCGCAGGAAATGCTACACTTGTCCCCACACCTCCTCCCTCACCCCCATCCCAGGCCCCAAGATGACATTCCACATCAAGCAGAGGTTCACCTGCACATCTGCCAATGTGGTATACTGCATCCACTGTACCCGGTGCGGCTTCCTCTACATTGGGGAAACCAAGCGGAGGCTTGGGGACCGCTTTGCAGAACACCTCCGCTCAGTTCGCAAAAAACAACTGCACCTCCCAGTCGCAAACCATTTCCACTCCCCCTCCCATTCTCTTGATGACATGTCCATCATGGGCCTCCTGCAGTGCCACAATGATGCCACCCGAAGGTTGCAGGAACAGCAACTCATATTCCGCCTGGGAACCCTGCAGCCCAATGGTATCAATGTGGACTTCACCAGTTTCAAAATCTCCCCTTCCCCTACTGCATCCCTCAACCAGCCCAGTTCGTCCCCTCCCCCCACTGCACCACACAACCAGCCCAGCTCTTCCCCCCCCACCCACTGCATCCCAAAACCAGTCCAACCTGTCTCTGCCTCCCTAACCGGTTCTTCCTCTCACCCATCCCTTCCTCCCACCCCAAGCCGCACCCCCCGCTACCTACTAACCTCATCCCACCTCCTTGACCTGTCCGTCTTCCCTGGACTGACCTATCCCCTCCCTACCTCCCCACCTACACCCTCTCCACCTATCTTCTTTACTCTCCATCTTCGGTCCGCCTCCCCCTCTCTCCCTATTTATTCCAGTTCCCTCCCCCCATCCCCCTCTCTGATGAAGGGTCTAGGCCCGAAACGTCAGCTTTTGTGCTCCTGAGATGCTGCTTGGCCTGCTGTGTTCGTCCAGCCTCGCATTTTATTATCTTGGAATCTCCAGCATCTGCAGTTCCCATTATCTCTTATTGCTGAGAAACATAGTTGGTCTGGCAGAATTCATAGAGCAAGAAATATACTTAATGTCTTCAGCCCAATATGATTCCTTTGGCATAGAATCATTGAATCCCTACAGTGTGGAAACAGGCTCTTCACCCCAACAAGTCCACACCAATTAAGAAATAATAATTCTGCTTCCCTCCCTGTTGCTGCCAGACCTCCCGAATTTCTGCAGCACTCGTTTTTCATTTCTTTAAATGGAACCAGAATGATGCTGTGCAGCAACAGTTCACTTGACTGTTTGAGCTTCTTGAACTGTATCTTTATGGCTGTATCATTGCCTAGCCTTGTTTATAATGATACTTTTCCTCCATGGTTTCACTTTTTTTATTGGCGTAGCAACATTGTCTGTAGTTGGTGCTGTTGAAGTTTGGTGTGGTGTGGTAGGAGTGCTCTATCTGATCAGACATGCAGTTATTAGATAAAATGTTTAGTCCAGATGTTCAGTATTGATCTAGTGGTGAATTGGACATGAATACAGTAGGTTTATGGATCTAGGTGTCAGTAGCTGCCACAAGGCTGGCTGAAGAGGATAGCAGTGGCTGCTGAACAATTCACCGCTTTGGTCTTCCTTCATCTGGCATGGCTTAGTAATACAACGTGGAAGCTGTGCATAAAGGATATAGAACCTTTTTGTACTTTGTTTACTTTTATTGTCTTCATTACCCTCTGTCAAGTTTCTCCAATCTGAAATTTATTGGCTAGCTTCTTAAACTCTTGTACCCCACAACCAGACTTTAATCTGCTTGTTATGGTACTGGTCATCACTGCGTTAAGCAGTGGATATTTCTGGACTCGTGAGCAGTTGCTGTACTCTGAGAACTTCAGTTTTGAAAATATCATGCTGTTGTTGCAAGTTAGTTAGAAGGGAATTCAAAGTGCTAGACTGCTGAGTAATGTTATCGGTTACCAGTTTGCTACTGATTGTCAAAATGAATGATAGCATTTTTGAAATCTGCATCAGTCTGGAGGATCCAGAGGTATACAAGATGAAGGCCACTGGCATTGCTTTCTCTCACAAGGCTGTCTGCAGGTTTTCTTTTAGCAGATAGCAAAGTGAAGAAGTTAGCTGAGAGACCACAACTTTCCCCTCACAGTGGTCGAGAACGCCCTTGACCGCGTCTCCCGCATTTCCCGCAACACATCCCTCACACCCCGCCCCCGCCACAACCGCCCTAAGAGGACCCCCCCTCGTTCACACACACCACCCCTCCAACCTCCGGATACAACGCATCATCGTCCGATACTTCCGCCATCTACAATCTGACCCCACCACCTAAGACATTTTTCCATCCCCACCCTTGTCTGCTTTCCGGAGAGACCACTCTCTCCATGACTCCCTTCTTTGCTCCACACTGCCCTCCAACCCCACCACACCCGGCACACTTGCCCCCACACCACCTCCCTCACCCCTATCCCAGGCCCCAAGATGACTTTCCATATTAAGCAGAGGTTCACCTGCACATCTGCCAATATGGTATACTGTATCCATTGTACCCGGTGTGGCTTCCTCTACATTGGGGAAATCAAGCGGAGGCTTGGGGACCGCTTTGCAGAACACCTCCGCTCGGTTCGCAATAAACAACTGCACCTCCCAGTCGCGAACCATTTCCACTCCCCCTCCCATTCTTTAGATGACATGTCCATCATGGGCCTCCTGCAGTGCCACAATGATGCCACCCGAAGGTTGCAGGAACAGCAACTTATATTCCGCTTGGGAACCCTGCAGCCCAATGGTATCAATGTGGACTTCACCAGCTTCAAAATCTCCCCTTGCCCCACTACATCCCAAAACCAGCCCAGCTCGTCCCCTCCACCCACTGCATCCCAGAACCAGTCCAGCCTGTCTCTGTCTCCCTAACCTGTTCTTCCTCTCACCCATCCCTTCCTCCCACCCCAAGCCGCACCTCCATTTCCTACCTACTAACGTCATCCCACCTCCTTGACCTGTCCGTCTTCCCTGGACTGACCTATCGCCTCCCTACCTCCCCACCTATAATCTCCTCTCCACCTATCTTCTTTTCTCTCCATCTTCGGTCTGCCTCCCCCTCTCTCCCTATTTATTCCAGGACCCTCCCCACCATCCCCCTCTCTGATGAAGGGTCTAGGCCCGAAACGTCAGCTTTTGTGCTCCTGAGATGCTGCTGGGCCTGCTGTGTTCATCCAGCCCCACATTTTATTATCTTGGATTCTCCAGCATCTGCAGTTCCCATTATCACTGATACAAAGTTAGCTGAGAGGTTAGCTGTGGATGCTGAGTAGATAACCCTTCTGGCCTTCCTTCACCAGGCTTTGTTGATTGATGCAACATGACAGCTACTGATAAAGAAATTGAGGCTTTTTGTATTTCTTAACTTTATGGACTTCACTGCTAAGTTTCTGTGCCTGAGCTCAATAGATGACATAAAGGCAAGTGCCAACTGCATTTTGCCGGTGTGACTTGACATTTCTGTCAGCCTTTCTCTGCTCCTGTTCATTATCCTTTTGCTATATCAAATGGAAGAGGGGGTACAGAGCAAAGTAGAAAATTTCAAACTGCAAAAACTTACATTGCTTCATCTTATTAAACACGAGGAGGGAAATGGAAAATAATGAAAGCAAACAAGGTGAAATTAACAAATGGAAATCCTATTGGAGAGAAAAGCAGAACTTCTTCAAGGTGGGCATTCCTGGAAGAGAAATCACAGTGAATTAAACATTAAAATAAAGCAAAATACCTTGAATGCTCAAAAGCTGAAATAAGAACCAAGTGATGGAGAAATTCAGTAGATCTGGCAGCATTTGTGGAGAAAGTAACAGAATTAATATTTTCTACCTGAGTACGATTCTTGTTTATACTGAAAAAAGTTATATTTGACTTGAAAAGTTGCTTTATTGACATTGCTCTAGTTCATTCAGACTCTGTACATGTGAACCTCTCTGATCAGTCATGTAAATTTTACACCATTTGATGAGATCTCTGGCTTTAACAAGCAACAATCCTGCTTGCAGGGGCCTGGCTAGTTCACTTGGTTAAATGGCTTAGCATCAGGTTCAAACTAACATCAAGAGCACCGGATGATCAATTCCATTCCAGCTGAGATCGGAGGCAGTAGTAAAGTAAAAAGATAAAGTTACTATACAGCTGCTCTTACATTAAAGAGAGATGACTGGTGGTGGTTTGAGCCGAGGGTCAGCACACCTTCGGTGAGAGTAGAGAACTGGCAAGGTAACCTCAGTGAGTGTGGGAATTCAACCCACACTATTTGTCTCATAATGGATTGCAAACCACCTGTCCAGCCAACTGAGCTAACTGATTTGTGCATTCTAACTTGACAAAGTGTTGAGTATTTGATCAAGAGTGTAATATTGCATTTACATGCACAGGCTGCTTTTAAAGGGCACGATCTTCACAAAAAGTGCTTGGCAAATCCATTTGGGAAAAGTCAGAATAGTAATATGCCATATAATGTCATGCACTGTGATAACACAGTGTTTCTGTGAAATCTGTGCTCCTTAAAACAGGTTTTAAATATGTTACACCACTAATTTTACATGATGCTACACTTAAACCGATGGCTTGGAATGAGAGCTAAGTTAAGCACTATATAGGTTATCCCATTATTCTTTTCCCTGTATTCCCTATGACCTCTCATCAAAAACATTTTAACCTTTTACATGATTTCTTGCTGATTTGTTCTGAATCGCTACGATTCTTAATGGCATGGTCAATCACACAGTCCTCAACATAGTTTCTGTATGATTTTCACCATGAGTTAACTCAGTTTTCTAATGTTGTCTGACGAATTTATAACCAACAAGACGGAAATGTGCTGCCTCTTGCCAGTGGGTCCAAGATATAAAGTACTGAAACTGAGGAAGATTGAGCAACATTAATGTTTCCAGTTTGTGTACCCTTTAAAACTAATGAAGTATTACATGGTCATTCACATTGATAGTGTATAACCTCTTAATATCAGTCTCTTAATTTGCAGAAACTACATCGTTCTATTTTGGATTATGCTTTAAACCAACGACTGTGGAAGCAGTTACCGTCCTTACAAGAACAAGTTACTTACACTCATTTTTGAATTGTGTTTACAACTATATGAGAGTGGAAACTTCTAGATTGCAAGTGTAAAAGTCCCCCACCTGCCCTTACTGACTCACTCTTCCGCTCTTTCACTCTCTCCAATGAAGTAACTAAGACCTGGAAGATAGCTAACTATTCTCTCCCACTGTTTGCTATCAATGTTTGCTTTGAAATGCTCAGCATGGCTTTGTGAGGGGCAGGTTAAGAAACAGAGTAGAGTTTCAGTCATATGTGTTCATCATTCATGATTTTGTTTGGCTTTGGTCAAGGATGATACCTTTGTAATAACTAATAGGGGTTTCTTAAGTACAGAAACCTGGTCAGTGTTTTCTGTTAACTGGAGTTCATCAGACAGGAAGTTTTGGGACTTTAAGTAATTTGATTAAATCCTCAACTTTTGTGATGACCCTGGAAATAAGTGAGGCTCAAGTATCAATGCACTTTCCCAAGTCAGTCACAAATGATTAAATGTTATGTTGAAATTTCACTCAATATTGCAGCAACTAGCCATTCAAAAATTACTGTAATTAATCCTACTACTCTTTAACAGCATTAACTCTGGCAGTACCTTGCAAAGCTATTAATTATAAGTGTAGCAAACTGACAATTTCTGTAAGCAATAATGTGATAAGTTCTGATTCCAAGGCAGTTCACTGATATTATCACTGGTTTAGTTTCAGAGCCATGTGCCACAGTCCACACTTTATTTTGGGAAAATAAAAGATATCCAGCAATGCTGCACCCAGAGCTGAAATTGTAGCACCTTCAGGCCTGGTTGTCTTTCGTGCAAGAAAATCACAATCAGACTGTCAAATTCCAAATGATTTTCTTGACATTGTCTGAAACACAATTCCTCAAATGCAGCATCCTACAGAAGCTGTTCTGTCCCATGACAGCCCTTCCAGCTTCCCTCACCAACAGTCATAATTCTGCCTATCTTGCCCTAAATGACCTTCCTAACAGCATCAAGATACATGCTTTGTTTTCCACATTAAACAGTACAGCTAAACACACTGAAATTAAGCTAAAATATAACATTTTGTAGGTCAAATTAGAAGCTTCAATGGAAATGCCATTCGTGAGAAATGCTGACTGAACTCACTTCTAAGGACAAATTGATAGAGGACAATGTTCTTTTGAGGCTATTCAATACAGTGGTTTAAAATATTCAGAGATAAAAAAAGTTCAATTTAAATCAAAATAATGAAGCAGTGAGCCGTTTTATAAATCATAAATCATCATTCCACATGTGGAATACCTGTGGAATACAGTTCTAAGAATACTATATAAGATTCTCGACGTTTAAGGATGTTGCTTAAATCCTACTGCATTTGGAAAGTTAGCCTCAGATAGTAGGAACTGCCAATGCTAGAGAATCTGAGATAACATGGTGTGAAGCTGGATGAACACAGCAGGCCAAGCAGCATCAGAGGAGCAGGAAAGCTGACGTTTCAGTTCGGGACCCTTCTTCAGAAATGCTGAAGTGCATCCAGCTTTACACCGTGTTATCTGGGAAAGTTAGCCTATCGCCTTATCAGACAGGATTCTGCTGCCCACCTGAATGCTGATAGCAGAAGTATTTAACATGCTTATTCTAATGCTTCAAGTAGCAAATCATGACACTAACTGACAGCACAGGAATGCGTAAAGCTGCTATTTAAATGGCCGTCCACTCTATTCAGTTTAATTCCAGAGTAGCATATTTAGGGCTGCTGGACTTGTGTGTGGGTTATTCTCTACATTCAACAACTCCAATTAATTCCTAATAATATATTTTTTTGGACTGGATTGCTGAAAAAAGAATTATTTCCAGTCATGGATAATTTCGTAAGTCAGCTTTTTAGAACTGAAGAATATTGACAAAGCAAAGGAGCTGGAGACAGCAAGAGCAGCAGGGAGAAGAGGAGTACCCTGCACAGGAAACCTTACCCAAAGCAGGTCTTCAGGAGCATGTCTTGTGCCTTCATTTGGGAGCAATGTGAGAGAGGTCTGCACTTCATCAAGGATGCTGCCACCTCCCTATGTAATTTGCTGCAGTCACACCGCAGCTTCAAATCAATGGTTGTCAAGGCCACTTTAATCACTAACAAAACTGGAAAGGCTTAGCAGCTCTGGCAGCATCTGTGGAGAGAAACCAGAGTTAATATTTCAGTCAATGACCCTTCCTCATTTTAATTGCTAGCTTTATGCAGTTAAGTCCTTCAGGCTGCAGTGGGTGATGGCGGCAGCATTTCTGTTTGTGATGCCTCACTATATCTGAGAAGTCCCAAAAGTACTTGCCACCAGGGGAATATTGACTTCCATTTTCCAATAGAGAATCAGAATATGAGATTAGACTATCCTGTATTTCATTGTTCTCCAAGGTTTAAGGTGTCAAGGACTTTACCTAAATTGCCTTGAATGTTCTCATCTGCACAAGCAACACTTCCAGTGCCTAGATTTTTCAGAAAACCCAATGAATTTCGTTTCTGTGCAACATAATAAATAGTTCTGTCCCTTTACCAATTTCCTGTGCCTTGATCAGTGCATTCTAATGCTGTTCAACAGAAAAACAATATTTAAAAATAATTTTAAATGGTTGAAATTGGAATGCCTTATTAAACCAAACATTGTGAAATTGATGCTTAGTCTTGTGACTCAATGACTTGAAAACCACAGCTCTTTCTGTTTGACATCCTAAGAAATTCTGGTACATGTTCCAGCTCTGTAACACACTCAGAGCCAGCTATTGCACGTTTTAAAGTAATTAGTTTAAACAAGTAACAATTAACTTGAGCCCTGAAAAGGAACAGAACAAAAAGAAGTAGAAACAAATTATAAACAGGCTATTGAGTGTAAGTCAAAGTGTAAAATACAGTGTAGCTGCAACAATATGTTTTCAGAGAAAGCAGAAGCTTCTCGGGGTATTAAAAGTTACTCTCCTTTTAAAGAAGAAATTGTAATATTGCTACATATACTCTATAATGATCGGAGATAGAAAGTACCTTACTCTTTTGCAATTAGTTTTCTTAAATTTTACCTAATTACATCTTGAACACATCTATATTTAGCTTCGCAATGCTATCTCTGCATTTTTGAATTACTAATGATGCCTTTTAAGAGACCCATTTGAACCTTTGTTCTCAACGTCTTCTTAATGTATTAATGTCCCCCTTGTGCCATGTACATTTAATTTAATTATTTATGAAGCAACATGTAAGAAAATTCTCCACTCATCACATCCTCACCCCACCCTCCTCAACTGCTACTGAGTCACATTATAATGTTGAAGCTCTTTTAAATTTCTCAGTACTTTTGAGAAGGTTTACAATGAAGTAGCACATGCACTGATTTAAATGTTTCATTCGAGTACAAAAGACTACTCCCATGGCTTATTGATTGTCACTTTGGAAATCAAATGTAGTGTGAACATTATATTGAAAATTTAGCTAATGAATTGGTGACTGAAAAAAAAATTTTGAAAAAGGTTTTGTAGGATGAAAGGTATATATGACTCTTATTGCCAAATGTTAACTTCCTTGTTTAGCATAAACCTCTTTATAGAAGTACTATCAAAAAAAATCCAAATCCACAGACGAATGGTCAAAGATAAAATATAGACAAAGTGACATTACAGAAAATGTTATCAGTTTAAAACAGATGGAGGCTCCAGCCTGAAGGGATAATGTATTTAGAAGTTGTATCACACTTTTTAGCACAAATGAAATGCTTGCCAGCACCCTTTAATAAAGTAGCTAAAGTGAACATGGCTGTATTGATTGAGCTGTTTGCTAGATTAATGTTTATAAATTTAAGCCAAAAATTTTAAAAAGTGAGAAAAAATGTATGAATTTTATTAGACCATGTTGACATTTCTTGGGTACATACAACAGTTTTCCATTTCAGAGAAGATTGGATATGTCAGTGGTATTTGTAAAAGCAAATTGTTTAAAAAAACCTAAAATTTTGAAGTTGTTATTTGCATACATTCCCAGTAAATGCATGCTCACATTTTAAGGAGCAGAAACGTTGACATGTTGGTTCGGGACCCATTTTCAGAAATAGGGAAAGGGGAAGAGAGCTGGGAAATAAATAGAGAGAGGAGGGGTGGGGCTGGGGAAGGTAGATGGGATGGTGATAAGTGAATGCAGTTGGGGGTGGTGGAGATTGGTTGGCTGGTAAGGTACGGTGGATAGGTGGAGAAGAAGATGGACAGATTGTGTCTGTTCAAGGAGGCAGGGATGAGAGGGATGTTTAAACATGGGATGAGGCTGGGGTTGGGGAGATTTTAAAACTTGTGAATTCTATGTTAAGGCCATTGGGCTGTTGGCACCTGTGGCAGAATAGGAGGTGTTGCTCTTCCAACTGGCATGTGGCATCACTTTGACACTGGAGGAGACCCAGAATGGACACGTCACCTAGGGATTGGGGAGAGGAAGTAAAATGGTTGGTGACCAGAAGGTGTTGTCATTTGTCACAAACAGAGTACAGGTGCTTGACAAAACGGTCCCTGAGTGCGCCTGGTCTCACCGATGTGGAGGAAGCCTGCACTTGATCTCACTGACGTAGACCAGTTTGTGGAGCACCTGCGCTCTGTATGTGACAAATGACAACACCTTCCAGTTGCCAACCATTTTTCCTCCCCTTCCCACTCCCGGGTTGAGATATCCATCCTGGGCCTCCTTCAGTGTCACACTGATGCCAAACGTAAACTGGAGGAGCAACACCTCCTATTCCATCTTAACGTGGCCTTAACACAGAACTCACCAGTTTTAAAATCTCCCCACCCCTCTCCTCATCCCACGTTAAACCTCCCTCTCATCCCTGCCTCCTTGACCCGACACAACTTGCCCATCATCTCTCCCACCCGTCCGACCCGCCCAACCCCAGTTGACCAATCCCCACCACTCCTGACGTATACTCACCTATCGCCATCTCACCTATCTTTCCCCAGCTCTACCTCTCCTCCCTCTATTTATTTCCCAGCTCCTTTCTCCCTCCCCATTTCTGAAGAAGGGTCCCAACCCAAGCCATCAACTTTCCTGCCCTTTTGATGGTGTCTGGCCTGCTGTGTTCTTCTAGCTCCATACAGTGTTGTCTCTTACTCCAGCATCTGCAGTTATTGCCATCTCCAACTCACATTTTAATGTGTCTCTTAATATAGAAGCCATGCTGTAAAATTAAATATATTAACTTGAGTACAAACTGTAATTTTTCTTTTTCCCTTTTAAATTGACAGTGTTCTTTCATATGTTTGTTTTCACAAATTATTTCCTCGTTTGTTAGAAAACTATTTCCCTTTCCCCCTCTCCACAAGTGTACATTTTGGCTGTATCCACAACAAAATAATGATACTCCTATGAAATTGTAAACTTTAGCTTGAAAGTTGCAGAGCTTGGTGGCAGGAGTTAGAATTATCCATTCCCTGCAGATATTGCGTTCTTATCTGTGTCCTGCAGCTCACACTGACCTTGTCTGAAGTGATTTAGAGTTATAGCAGCTCACTGTGGTGGCATTATGAGGTTGAAAAGGACTTCATAGATCACGCAGACTCAGGACAGTGCACAATCTAAATTTATACATTTCAGACAATCTGTTAGAAGTGCGTCTTTAGGTAAAATTGAAGAATGCTAAACTAGGGCTCTGCAGTTAGAAAATCAAACAAAACTGCACTAATTCAGTTTAAGACTAAACAAATATGGGCGGGAAATGCACAAAAGCAAACCTTTCCATTTTCAGATGTTTAATTCCAGAGCCTGAAAAGTTTCTGCTGGGAATAGATGTAGCCCTGATGGGTTTGGTGCATCAAGTTGCAACAATGTTCGATATTATAAAAATCAGCAGTAATCTGGAGGAAAGGAAAACAAACATCTTGTATTAATCTCCCAGTTGCTAATTACCGAAGATATTTTTCAGATGCCTGACTTCTGTGACCTGTTCATCTATCTTAATTCAACTCTTGTTTGATATCTTCCAAGCAATTATAGAAGATTTACTATTTGTTGGTCCCATCCCCATTACTGTGTTGACCAAAGCAAACAGAACACTTGTTTTAGGCCTTTTCTAAACCTGTTCTGTGTCTAGAAACTTTGAAGTGCCAAACAGCTGGCTATGTTGATTCTTTGCCACTTTCTTTTTTGTAGAGGTGCACTTTGATTGGGCTTGGAAACGGTAGACAAGGAATTACAAGAGTCAATGCACAATTTTCCAGCCCATTGACTAACTGTTAGTTTGCATCACCAGAACACCTCTTAAAATTCCTGTAATTCTGCTCAACTTTCTCACTGTGTCTGTCACAGATGATGCTTATTACTACAGTTCTATCCCCTTAGCTGTGGCTAACAGTTCATTATCCCTCTCAAATGATACTTTGTGTCCTTTTAGATAGGAGATCTTGGGAGTCGATTTTATGGGAAATTAAATTAATCAATTTAATCAAGGCTTGCACTGTACCCAATTTTGATGATTAGGATAGGGATATGAAAGATTTTAGGTTTCAGGCAACAAATATTAATTAATTTCAGGAACTCGATTTTGTGATGTGACAAGTAGAAGAATTTTTGTTTGATGTGTGCTTTCTTCAGAAGTTAATTCTAACATGGAAGTTTTTGAAAGTAGTTTTCAGTACAAATACTATAATTCTAAAATGCAAACTGAGTACTCCATTGCCTGTTATAAAGCAAATGGAATGAGTATAGCATAATAAATGAACTGATGCCTGCTTACTTGAAGTATAATGCTGTGAAGTGGAAAAACAATGGAATTTAAGAAATGAGTAAAAATGACCCAAAATACCCATGTATATTGCAGTGCAGAGGGAATATCAATAATGTAGAATGACAGACTGAACAATCTGCTGAAGGAAATATGTTTCCAACTATTCAGATGTCATATTTTATTAACATTAACAGTTAAATTATGTTCTTTTTGTTGGAAAGCCACAAAGTTTTGTTTTTAACAGCAAGGCATGACGAATCATTTCTTTTATTTTGGGAAATGGCTAATAACTGCTTTTCAGAGTTGGGTTTATGATGTACAACAATACATAAATTATAAAAACAGATGAGCAATATTTAACAAATAATATAGATATATCATTTTTGTCAAAAAATAATGGATTTCTGTTTAATGAGGTATATCAGACATGACAAAAACATAAGTAACAGGAAACCTGCAGATGGATTACCACTCATTGTTGCTATTAATTTCCATTCCCCATAGCAATAAGTGAGCAATGTTTCAATCTCAGACAAAAACCTTAGTGTGTTGTAAATTGACTATCTCTGGACTTGTAAATTTTATTTTATTCACTCTTTAAGGTCTTGCTACGGCCCACCGCATTGTATCTCAAATATAATGCTTGTAAAAGTGATTTTCTATTTATATAAAAATTTTCTTGTTCCAGTCATTTGAACTGGTTTAACCCTCAAAATGTTAAGCTTTCTTTATCAAGTTTTGGTGTTAAACACAATGATCATACAGATTCAAAGGCAAAATACTGTGGATGCTGACAATTAGAAATGGAATCAGAAATTACTGGAAATAGTCAGCATCTGTGAAGAGAGAGACAAGGGGCAGTATCTTGCAGGAGTCTGAGCAATGTGGACTGTGGTGCAATGTATGCCAGAATTGGAAGGCACAGAGGCCATCGTGATGTCAGGAGGTCCCTGCACTATCTGTTATGCCTTCCCTAAGTGGCTTAGCAAGTTTCTTGCCAAGCAGCAGAGGTGCCAATTGACAGTCATTATTGATTGTTAATTGCCTTGATTAACCAGATTGTTGCCAGTAATTGATGGTTTGAGTTATAAAAATAGGCTGGAGGAGGTTGAGGGGTGACCTTATAGAATTTTACAAAATAGGGAGTGACATAGATGAGGTGAATGGCAAGGGTCTTTTCCCTACGGTGGGGGATTTCAAAACTAGGGGACATATTTTTAATGAGAGAGGAGAAATTTTTAAAAAGGACATGAGGGACAACTTATTTACACAGCAGTTCATGTTTGGAATGAACTGCCAGAGGAAGTGGTGGATGCAGGTACCATTATAACATGTCAAAGTTATTTGGATAAGTACCTGAATAGAAAAGGTTTGGAGAGATATGGGCCAAACCCAAGCAAGTGGGACTAGTTTAGTTTGGGAGCATGTTTGGCATGGATTAGGTGGACCAATGTGTCTGTTTTCATGCTGAATGACTGTATGATTCTCTGTGATTCTATGCTTTATAGTTTTAGGCAGGTTGGTTAAAATAATGTTGTGTACTATGCGTGTGGTGTACAAATGCCTATTAGATTTCTCTGAAATTTCTGACTTGTATTTTAACGTTGCATTAGTATTAGTTTTGAATGGGATAACGCTTGACTAAAACTAAATGGGGAGAAGTTACAGGTGAATAAGTTAAGTTTAAAATATTCCTCGGTGCAATTTCAAAGGTTATAACTTGAGGCAAAATGTATCAGCAAGAAAGGGATTTTCCATTATTTTAATAATCTCTTTCTTGTAGTGATGACAAATTGCATGTGCAGCATAAGAACTTCCATGCATGCAACTGAAAACTTCTGTGTTAAAATACTGAATTCCGGAAACCAAGTACCATAGTTTGCATAATAGTAAAATTTGCATTTTAATTGCATTGTTTTACCATATAAATGCGTGTATTTATACCTGAATATATCACAATTCCTTGCATGTCATTGGGTCAAAATCCTGGAATCGCTCCCTCTCAGCATTGTAGGTCTACCTACAGAACCTGGATCACAACTGCTCAGGAAGGCAGCTCACCACCACCTTTTCAAGGCCAACTCGGAACGGGCAATAAATACAGGATCAGCACATCCCGTGAATGAGTTTTTAAAAAATGTTACGGCAAAAGTTATGCACTTCCTCTCCTATTTAACATGGTATTTCACACAACAAGATTTAAATAATCTTATTGTCAGGAAAACATAACTTGTCTTATTTGACAGCTATTATGTATTTTAAACATTTTGTCTGATGGTCAGGTGCAAGAAGGAGGGGTCAAGTCATTCAGTTCTAATATAGATATCTTATAGTATTTACTCAGATAGTTGTTTCAGTAGTTAGAAATATAAGATAGTTACTTAAATGTTTGTGGCATCTTTTCAATTGTTGGAAAGTACTTTCAGATTAGTTGGTTCAGATTAGAAAAATGTGATGGAGTTTTTCAAAGACAGACCAGATTGCCTGAAGGTTGTAAATAAGGTGGAAAGGAATAGCTAATGGTGATGCAGAGCTTTGGTATTTCTGGGGAAAAAACACACCTTTTATTGAAACTTTTCATCTTGCACTCATCAGGATAATTTATAAGAAACACCAGAAAGGGGAAATGATGTTTACATTGCATGGGTGGAGAATGCTGTTCAGTTGACTAGCGAACTCTGATTTGTGGAGGTATTACCATGGGTAATGTACTAGTTAATGATGACTGACAGTTAACAGCGAAGCATTATTTAAATTTTAAACCAGACAGTTGAGTCTGAGTAGAAATAAACCAGAGAATGGCTGTCACTTATTTTGTTGAGGGGAACAGGTGCAATATGCGTACATGTTCTTTATCACTGCAAAGAACTCGGACCTCGATATTAAGGTCTGCCGCTCGCAGTACCTCTGAAGTGTGCCATACTGCGACACCAAAAGATAATCCTGAATTATTGTCAGCTGAATTCTTTGCATACTCAGGATATTAAGCAAATGTCCAATTGAGGTATAATATCTAATGTTCAACATTGCATTGTGAGTTTTGAACCGCGGATTGGTTACATATAAACGGCCAGTACCTTTCTTGCTGCAACTAACCAAAGAGATATATTATTTCATACAGTCTGCTCATTCTTGAGACATACAGTTGGCATACATTCCTAGAATGAGTTATTTGTTATATGAATTTCACTGTCATTATAACTTTAATTATGTAGGCTTGTTTCAAACTTAAAGAAAGCAGTTAACTGTCATCAACTGGTATACTTTCCTTGGCCTCAGCCTAATCATTTGTCAACCAATTAGCACAGTCCTTTCATATGGTACAAATGTTGTTTTCCCTTTATTTCAATACTGAGTACAAATTGTCCTGTTGAATGCAAGATATAAATCAACTATAAATGTGTCATTTTTTTCAACAATGCTACCAAATGGAATGGCACATTGGAATGTAGACTTATTTTTACTTGCTGGAAGATGGTTAAAAAAACTATGATTTTTTTTTTACTTTTGAGATACTTGCTAGCTATGAGTCAGATTCTTGTTAACTCTGCCTGCCACAGGTAAGAAAAAGTCACGAGATGCATAATAAAACAAATAGTGGAAAAATGTATGCCGAGTTCTCTGATGATCCCTATGGGTGCTGCAGATTTATGTAAAGTTCTATTTAAGTGAGAAGAAGAATAAGTCTAGAAATGGGAGACTTTTTCCACTCCAACCCTACCTTCCACAAAATAATCTCAAAAAGTAGTGATCATTACTGTGCTTTAAAAATAAATTAAATCACCCTTTTATGTTCAATGTTTTTCATTACGATTCTCTTTAATAACAAAAGTGTTTTTCAGTACATTCAAGAATTAAAAAATGTATTGATCTTTTGGAGAAAGAATCAATGGTTTCATTTTGGCGATTATTTGCTGTTGTGTAGGTACAATAAGACCAGATTTTAACCCCCACTCCCCCCGACACAACCCAATCCAGGTGCATCTAGCAGATTCATTCTTTCCACATTAGCAAGTACAAAGTAGAAGTACAGTGTGTTTCTTTTTGTTACAAAATGGTTCTTTTATTGACCAATCTTTGGATAAAATGTCCTTTTTATCCTTGTTGACTGCCACCCCCACCAGCATCATATATTAATGATATATGTACAGCTGCAAAACAATGATACGGAAAAACAGGTTTATACTCTAACCAGAAATTAAGGAATGTATATTTAAGACTTCATCTTGATTTCCCTTTCAAGGCTCTTGTTCCATCAATATTTTCAAGATGTAATTTACGGCTGCAAATCTTTCAGCTGTTACAGTGTTGATTACGTGACATTTGTTGGATCAGTGCTGCTTCAAGAGATGTCAGTTCAAGCAGAAAATTTTAGAGATGTCAACATAAATTATGAATTTTTACACAATATTCCTGACAAGCCACACACCTTTCATCACAACGTCAATAACTTGAATGAGGGAAGCCAAATTCAAGGGTGACACAATAGGTAGGAGTGTTAAAACATAATAAAGTTTGCAGATGGCTATAGGTATGTTGATTGATTGGGCACATCTGGCAGATAAAGTATTTTGTGGGAAAATGTAGAGGAGTTGACTTTGGCAGGAAGAATATAGATACAGACAAATAACAACTGCAGAATCGTGAGGTACAGAGGGAACTAAGTATTTGCGTCTACGGGTCACAAAAAGTTGATATTCAGATACAGCGTGTAATTAGGAAGGCTAGTGGAGTGCTGTTCTTTGTTACAAGGGGAATTGATCATTGAAGTAAAGATTTTATGCTTCAGTTGTGCCGGACATTTGTTAGATCACATCTCAAATACCGTGTGCAATTTTATTCTGCTCCTTTTAAGGAACGACCATTGGAAATGGTTCCGAAGGGGTTTACTGGATTAATACCTGGAATGGGTGAGTTGCCTAATGAGGAAAGGTTGGACAGGCTGGGCTTATTTCTGCTGAAGTTTAGAAAAGTGAGGGGTGACTTGATTGAAGTGTATAAAATCCCGATTGATCTTGAAAAGGTGGACGTGGAAAGGATTTAAACTCCTGAGAGTGAGTCCAGACCTAGAGGGTAATGTTTTATTATTACCAGTTGCACATTTAGGACAGAGATGAGGAGAAATCTTTTTCTCTGGAAGTTAAGAGACTTGGAACTCTGTGCCTCAAGGGAAAAGAAAGTGCAATCGTTGAATATAGTTGATTCAGAGGTGGATAAGTTTTTACTGACTTCTACTTTGTGGAGGCAGAACATTACCTAAAATCTCCCCGGACCATGATTCTGTGGTCAGGTGTCAAGATATTGTTTTATTGGTTGTCACGTGCTGTATGTCATCTGGGGATCTCATCTCACAGCTTACCTCGCAGACCCCAATCCCAGAGAGCCCACTGTTACCTTCTTCCCAAAATCCATAAAAGACTGCCTGGGCTGACCCATTATTTAAGCTTGTCCCTGACCCACGAAATATATTTATTCCTACATTGACTTGATTTTTTCTCCCCCTAACGAGTCTCTTCCGAATTAACCCATGATTCTTCTGACAGTTTATGTCAATTCCAAAATTTTCAGTTTGCAGGCATCAGCCATGTCCTCTTTACTGCAGGCATGCCGTCCCCGTGAACATCAGTGTCCCACCTAAGGGCCTCTCTGCTTCTTCCTTGAAAGAAAACCTGGACTGCCTTCTAACTGGTATGCTACAGATCCTCTTCTTTCCTTAATCCAATTATTCCCATTAATTTATTTTCATCCTTTTCCCCTTCTGTAACTATTTAGCTTTTCCTTAAATGTCTCTGTGCTGATCACATTTTCTGAATAATTCTGCTGTGTGGATATTTAATTATCTACTAGAAGTTTTAAAAAGGTTATAACCCACAAATAATGATTTTTCAATTAAGTGAATCAGTATGTATCATTAATACCAACTTTTTTTCATGAGCTCTGGAATTATTTCAGATATCTGTGAGAGCTGCTTTGGTTTTCTGTTCCAACAGATTCTTAACATGCACGCAGCATAACTGAAGCAGCATGGCTTTAGATTAAAATGACCATCAGCTGAGAAACAATCAATCAGTTTGACATGTTACCCAAAGACCTATTTGCATGCACATTTAACTTTGGTGGAATGAATAACTTGCTGATATTGCTAAGCTTCAAAACGTAAAATATTTGAATAGCTGTTAAATGGTAGTGAATGACCAGTTACTCGAAATAGATAATAGATAGCATTTATTTAAATGTGGAATTGAATGTAGTCTAGCAGGTCGGCCAATAATAGATTGCAATAATAGAATCCCTGGGTTGTGATTAATAACAATGCAGTATATAAATGAGAATAAAGAACTTCTGTATTCATTGGTCCAATCAAATTACTAAGCATGGATTGCAAACTGCTTTTTATCTTTCTGCCTTGTCTGTTGGCAGTGTTTTCAAAGAATTTACTTTCTAGACTTTTTGAATGCATTTTTTTGAATAACAATCAGAATACAATGCCATTTCAGTGCCTGTAATTATTGTATAATATGAAGTAAACTTAAATTATAGCAGAAAATTGAAGTAGAGAAAACAAATAGTTCTGCAATGGAGCAAACAAAAGGACACCATTACATTTCTGCTGTAATGGGATTTAAATCTTGTTGCACTGCGTGAAAGCAGTCAATGTGAATGAAACTTCATGTTGCTATCTATCCTTACTGGACAGTAGAGTGCAGCTAATGTTTATAACATTTTGTTTTATAACCCTTATGTATTTTTAATGCTCACATCTTTTGACTTGAGTTCTGGAATAATTTCTAAAATTTGTATTTAAAAATAAGGACAAAATTTGTCAGGAAAAGTGATGCCACTGAATTGGTAATCAACACTTATGTTCTGGGAACATGGGTTTGATATCCACTGTGGCAGATTTGAATTTAGTAAAAAGCTGAAATAAAGTGTGGCCTAATGGAGACACTGTAAGACTACTGATTGTTACAAATACCCACCTGAATCATTGATGCATTTCAGGGAAGGAAATCTACCATCATTTCCTGATCTGGCCAACGTGTGACTCTATACCCACAACAATGTGGTTCACTCTTAACTGCATTCTGGGCAACTAAGCATGGGTAATAAATTCTGACCTGGTCAGTGAGACTCACATTACATGAAAGAATAAGGATAACACAAGTAGAGCATAGAAATTGGTTTGGATGTTGAAATGTAAATGATCACTCAATTTTTGAAAAGAATATATATACTCGTAAGAAGGCAAAAGAATATTGGTCTTCTTCAGAACTGAACTCTGTTCTGCGTTCAGTTATGAAGAAGAGGCTTTGGACTCAAAACAAATTAATTCTGTTTCTCGATCCACAGTTGCTGTAATTTGCTTTATTAAGAGAATATTGGTTCTCATCAGTTTTTGTGTTTAGTTTTGCTTTAACAAGGAATAAAAACTTGAAATTATTTTGTATTGAATATATGCAACTATCTGAATTTATGTAGCACTTTTGATGTAACAAATCATTCCAGGGCTTTTCACAAGACTGGCATCAAGTTGCCATTGTGCATTTTGACTAAATGTCTAGTCAAAGATAATTTTTTGAGGTGAGGTTGGTAAGGAGCATGAGATATTCAAAGAAGGAGTCATGGATCCATTGGCTGAGACAGCTGTAGACAGTCATGGAGTGTTTGAAGATTGAAGATGCACAGGAGGACAGTATTTGAGGACCACAAAGATTTCAGAGGATTGGGTAACAGTTGGAGGTTACATGGAGAGTGGTGAAGCCATGGAGGGATTTGAAAATAAAAAAGAGAGTTTTAAAGTCCAGGCTTTTCCAGACCAGGAATAAACAGTGTTTAGCCAGTACAAGATAGGAACATGTTTGAAATTAGGGAATGAAGATGCTTTCAAGCAGAGGAGAGTGACCAATTCATTGTAGGATTTTGTGGGATCTTCTTGTGCTCTGTTATAGTAATGACTAGTTTTCTTTCTCTGGTCAATGGAAAATGACGATGAATGGGGTGGCACAGCCAAGTAACACAACAATTAATTTGTGCATTCCTCAGATACAAATCAGAAACTGTCTACTTCACATAGAAGGAGAGGAAACCAATATAACATTAATATTAATATTAATAAATCTTCTACTTGCTGCCATTACATTTTCTCAGAAGTGATTATAATTTAAAGAACAAATGGCATTCTCTTGCAAGCAATTATTTTGAATTGTTTACCTCTTCAAATATTTACTGTGAGATAACTGATCTTTCTGAATAACTGCATATCCACTTACACTAGAGACTGTTGTCACTTTACTTTCTTACTTACTGAATCCTCCCACACAGATGCATAAGTTTTCATGCTGCAAGTCACGAGATTGGACAGAACAACCAACATTTGGGGTGGTGGTGGTGGGGTAGTAATTTCATTAGGCTGGTAATCTAGAACTCCAGGTTAGTGTTCTGAAGAAGTAGGTTTAAATCCTACAATTGCAAATAGTGAAATTTGAATTCAATAAAATAAATCTGGAATAAAAAGCCAGCCTAATATAAACCACATATCCACTGTCGATTGTTGTAAACCCCGTCTGGTTCGCTCTTGCTCTTTAGGGAAGGAAATCTGCCAACCGTGCCTGATCTGACCTACATGTGACTCCAGGCCCACATTAACTCTGAACTACTCTCCAGGCTGTTAGGGATGGGCAATAATTGCAAACCTAGACAGTGATACCCACATCCTGTGACTGAATAACAAAAATAACCTTAATGTCGCCAAAATTATTGAATTGCTTACTAAATCTATTTTTAAAATGGACAGTTATTTTATTCACTAATAGAATGCTGGTGGCTGTGACTAGGCAGCATTTATTGCCCTCCCTTGATTGCCCAGAGGGCAGTTAAGAATCAGCCACATTTCTGTGGGTCTGGAGTCACAGGTAGCCAGACCAGGTAAGGATGGCTGTTTCCTTCCCTAAAGGGCATTAGTGAACCTGATAGGTTTTTCCAACAATTGACAATGGGTTCCTGGGCATCGTTAGAGTCTTAATTCCAGATTTTTTAAAAATTGAATTCAAATTCTGCCATCTACCATGGCGTTAAAATTCCACATCGAAGTCCTAGTTGACTTTATTTACTCATGTTGTGTACTTTCACTAGTGGGTATGTTCTGAAAGATGGAAGAGTTTGGTCTGGTTGATCTGTCATCTGGTAAGATCGGCATTTAATGTCCATCCCTAATTGACCAGAGAGTGGTTAAGAGTCAACCACATTGCTGTGGGACTGGAGTCATTGATTTATTTTCATGTGTACCAAAGTACAGTGAAAAGCTTTGTTGACGAGCAGAATAGGTAGGTGATTGTAATCAAAGATGTACACATCCTTCTGTAGCCTCTTAATGGTCCTGGGTAGAGCAATTGCCATACCAGGCACTTATGCATCCAGACAGTATGCTTTCAATGATGTATCTGGAAGTTGGTGAGGGACCATATGGACATGCCAAATTTCCTGAGCTGCCTGAGGAAGAAGAAGCATTGTTGTGCCACCTTGACTATTGCATCTACATGGAAAGTCCAGGACAGGTTGTCAGTTATCATCACTTCGAGGAACTCAACAATCTCCACTCTCTCGACCTCAGTCCTGTTGATGTAGATGGGGGCATATTCTCCTTCTTTCTTTCAGAAGTCAATGATCAGTCCTGTAGTTTTGCTGACAGTGGGAGGGAGGGTGTTCTTATTGCACCAGGTCACCAAGCCTTCTATCACCCTTCTCTATTTTGAGTTGTCATTGTTAAATGTCCATCTTACTGTGGAGGTGTCATAGAACATAGAACATTACAGCACGGTACAGGCCCTTCGGCCCTCGATGTTGTGCCGACCTATCAAACCGATCTGAAGCCCATCTAGCCTGCGCTATTCCATGTATGTCCATATGCTTATCCAATGACGACTTAAATGTACCTAAAGTTGGCGAATCTACTACCGTTGCAGGCAAAGCATTCCATTCCCTCGCTACTCTCTGAGTAAAGAAACTACCTCTGACATCTGTCCTCTATCTTTCACCCCTCAATTTAAAGCTATGCCCCCTCGTGCTCGCTGTCACCATCCTAGGAAAAAGGTTCTGCCTATCCTCCCTATCTAACCCTCTGATTGTTTGATATGTTTCAATTAAGTCACCTCTCAATCTTCTTCTCTCTAATGAAAACAGCCTCAAGCCCCTCAGCCTTTCCTTGTAAGACCTTTCCTCCATACCAGACAACATCCTAGTAAATGTCGTCAGTGAACTCGTAGATGACATTCATTCGGAATTTGGCAATACATATGTATTTCATATCAGTTAAGGAGGACCAGCATGCACTTCTTTGATGTTGGTGGCAAGAAACGATTCTCTCATTCAACACAGCATCACGTGGAATGCATGCTGGTGGATGTCTTGGCCATGCATGAGACTGATTTTGTTGATGATCAGTTTCATGATATTCACTTCCTCCTTGCACAATAAATCTTTAATTATAAGTGCAGAATTTGTATTTATAATTGTACACAATAATAATATTTAACCTTAATTGTGGGTGTTGGGACATGGTTTAAGGCTGATGGTTTGCCAATTGATCTAACTCTTTTGCATTGGCCTTAAAGTGGAATTTTGTAAATGTTGGCTAAAGGATGGCATAATTTTACTCTTCCACAGATAATTTAACAGAATAGAGCAGGAGAAAAACAATTAAATCAAAAGATAATTAGTTTGGAAATTAGATTTTGCCCACATGCTGTCACCAAGTCTGAGTTTAATGGTAATTGAACTAATCAATTTGCTTTTCCTTTTCTTTTGACTTGCTCAAATCCTTTCTGTGCACTTTTCCCAAGCTCTGTCTGGTTTAGGCCTACAAACATGAAAGGTAGCAAAGGTTTTAGAAAAGGCAATATATTTATTTTAATTTTTATATCATACTGAATTATAGTCCGATATGAGAGCATGTTTTGTATTTATTGTTTGAGTGCTATGTGTACAATAATTCTAAAGGACCCCTTGAATGTTTTCACTTGGGCTTCAAACCACTTTTATTCAAAGTCTGTAGTCCCATATATTTTCACTGTTATTGTTAGACGCCAAAACATTGAATAAATTTAAGGAGGATGTAGACATACTTTTAATTAGAAGTGAGTTAAAGAATTATGAAGAGTTGGCTGGAAATTCGCATTGAAACTGAAATGACATCAGCCACAATTGTACTGAATGGTGGTGCATGCTTATGAGGGCTGTTCTTGCTCCTACTCCTAATTCTTATGTTCCCATTTGGTTGATTTGATAATCTTCCACTCTACTTCCCTGCTTTTTCTCCATAACCTTTGATTGCTGTACTGATTAAAAATCTATATATCTCTGTCTTGAATATATTTAATGACCCAGCGTCAACAGCTTCCTGCAGTAAACAATTCCACAAATTTACTAATCTGAGAGAGGAAACACCTCCTCATCTCTGTCTTAAATAGCCAACTTCTTGATTCTGAGATTGTGTCCTCTGGTCCTAGACTCCCACAAGGAGAGACAACCATTTTACATGTATTCTGTCAGGTCCCCTAGGAATCCTGTCTGTCTCACGAGAGTCTTCTCATTCTTATAAGCTCCAATGAGTACTGGCTAAACCTACTCAACGTCTCCTCATAAGATTGTCACTTCATACCAGAAATCAATCTAATGAACCTTCTCTGGGCTCTTGTAATGCTAATCAGTCTTTCCTCAGATAGGGAGATAAGACCTCTCTATTCTTAAGCTCCCTCCCTTCTGAAATAAAGGCCAACACTCCATTTGCCTTACCTGCTGAACTTGGATGTTAGCTTTTTAATGACATATGCACAAAGAATCTCAAATCCTTCCATGCTGTAGCTTTCTACAGTCTTTCTCCATTTAAATAATATTCTGCTCTCCTCCTGTCAGAGGATAACCATATTTTCCTGCATTGTAACTTGGTTGGAGAAAGTTTGGTTACAAAGTTAAATTATCAGTTGTATAAACCACACAGCATAAGCAATGTTGATGATATACAAACTATAATCACATAGACTAAGTCTATTGAGGGAACAAAGCTTTTTTTTGCCAATAAAGCTGGAGACACTGAAGCAGTCAATGTATAAATGCAACAAGGTCTGGACAATAGAAATAACAGAACTGCAGATGCTGGAGTCAGAGAAGACACGGTGTGGACCTGGAGGAATGCAGCAGGCCAGGTACCACCAGAAGAGCAGAAAAGTTGAAGAAAGGTCCTAACCTGAAACATCAACTTTCCCGCTCCTCTGATGCTGCCTGGCTTGCTGTGTTCCTCTGGCTCCACACTGTGTTATTCCAAGATCTGGACAATAGCTAGGCTTGAGCTGACAATTGGCAAGTAACATTGACCAATAAGAGACAATTTAACCACCATCCCTTGACATTCAGTGGTGTTACCATCGTTGAATCCCCAACTGTCAACATCCTGAGGGTTATCATTGATCACAAACTCAACTGGACTCGCCACATAAACACAGTAGCTACTGAAGAAAGTCAGAGGCAAGGAATACTGCAGCAAATAACATACCACCTGACTGCCCAAAGCCTGTCCACCATCTGCAAGGCACAAGTGAAGAGTACAATGGAATATTCCCCACTTGCCTGGAATAGTGCAGCCCGAACTGCATTCAAGAATCTTGATACCATCCAGGACAAAGCAGATTCACTCCTTCCACCGCTGACGCTCAGTAGCAGCAGTGTGTACTATCTACAAGATGCACTGCAGAAATTCACCAAAGATCCTCAGACAGCACCTTCCAAACCCATGGCCACTTCCACCTAGAAGGATATCGGCAGCGGATATCTGGGAGCACCACCCCTCCAAGCCACTTACTATCCTGACTTGGAAGTATATCACCACTCCTTCACTGTCGCTGGGTCAAAATCCTGGAATTTGCTTCCTAATGACGTTATGGGTCAACCCGCAAGAGGAGGACTGTAACAGTTCAAGGAGATAGCTCACCCTCAACTTCTCAAGAACGATGAGAGTTGGGCAAGAAATGCTGGCCGAGCCAGTAACACCCACATCTCACAAATGAATAAATTTTAAAACTTCCATTCTGTGGACTTTATCAAAAAGTTCTTGGTAGAACCGTTTGTCAAAATGTTTCTAAGAAAGATTTTCTTTGCAATTATCTTCCATGCATACGCTGGGATTTGATATGAACACTTGGGATCTTGTTAACTGCTTGGGGAACTGGTGGGAACTCGGCAGTGCTTTTCTCCAGGAGGTTTAATATGATTACATTCTAATCTGCATGCATGCAGCACAGGCCCCCTTTCCCATGTTGATGAAAATTCGCTGTGTAATCGTCTGACGAATATGAAACTGGAATGCTGATTACTCCAAGCTACACACACAGTAGTACCAGAACATTATCATTGAATCCTCACATATTCAAGAGGCTGCCTTGACAATACGCAATGATTGCACACTTAATTTCTTCAGCACCATCTCAAGCCTTCCAATCTATGGTTAAGGCTTGTAAAGGAAACTCTTCCAAGATGGACAAGGAGAAAGGTTGTGTTAATTTTCAGGCTTGATTCAGAGATAATAACTTCTGTGTAATTGCCATTGTGCTCCTACACATTGGGCATTAAATAGGTTGAACCTTTGAGAGTAATGATGAATACACATGGTTGTACAAAATATCTGTGGAGGTTTGGGTGAAATAATACATCGGCTTTTCTGGTTAACAGAGTTTTGACAGTAATCTCTCTTTGAAAGTTATCCTATTTCCATTATACTTGGGACTTTCAACCAAATGGAACTACTGAAATGGAAAAATTTGCGTTTGCTTATTCCATCCACATCTGTCATCATGTGTAATGTACTTGCCATTTTCTTGCTGTTTACAACTTGGCATTTGTAGTGAAAAATCAGATCATAGTTTCATAGACACTTTGCATTCAAACCTAGAACTGTGATCAGATTTCTTCTACACACTGGTATGCATTCTTTCCAGAGAGGATAATGACAGCAGGAGGCAATAAATTTCAACTCAATAGTTAGATTGAAAAAGAATGCTCCCTTCAAAATTTGTTTAGTTCTGTACACTTATTGAAACTGTATACCTCCATACTGTGGAGACAGAAATACCTGTTTGCCTGTCTATCCTAGGGAAACAAAATATGCCTTGACTTGTTGTCACTTACTGTTTATCCGTGGACAAACATATTAAGCTTGATTCTCTTCAACCTCAAATCCTTGAGCACAAATTGAAGTCAACCCAATCCTGAGGGAGTTGGACAAGATATACCACTGTCTAGTCTGCTTCAATGATTTCATGTATTTATATCTCTTACATTATCTCTTACAATATCTCACCTGTACATGGGAATTGTTGGATTCCTTTGAGACAATGGAATATTTTCTGGATTCTGTCATAATTCTTCTCCTGATGCTTTCATGCTTGGTACGATCTGTTGCTGTTACGGAAACATGGCTGCAGGGTGGCCAACACTGGATATTGAAAGATATTTGGTATTTAGGACGGACAGGCAATAAAGAAAAAGGAGGTGGCATTCTGCTAATAATAAGCAATATGATCTATACATTAGTTATGGAGATTCGAGGATCGGAGCAACTAAATGTAAAATTTGTTTTGATTGAACTAAGAAAAAGCAGGTGGCAATAAACTACTTTTTAAATTAACTCTATGGGATGTGGGCATTACTGGCTGTGCCAGTACTTATTGCCAATCCCTAGTTACCTTGTGAAGATGGTAATAAGCAGTTTTCTTGAACTATTTGACATAGTAGAGAGGGAATTCCAGGAATTTAACCCAGCAACACTGAAATGACAAAATGTTTCCAAGCCAGGATGGCGAGTAGCTTGGCTGGAAATTTGGAGATGGTGACATTCCCATGTATCTGTTTGTCCTTCATATATTGGATAGTTGTGATTGTGGGTTTGGGAAATGCTGTTAATGGAGGCTTGGTGAATTTCTGCAGAGCATCTTGAAGGAAGCACACATTGCTGCTGCTGAGCATTGGAGGTGGATGGAGCAAATGCTTGTGGATGCGGTGTCGTGTTATCTTGGTTGTGTCAAGCTTCTTGAGTGTTGTTCAAGCTAGATTCATCCAGTCAAGTAGAGTTTTGGGGCCAACAAACAGTCATGATAATGTCACTGTAGTATTAATGATGAGATTAGAGAAGTGTGTAGCATGGATATGAAGTAATCATGGGTTATTGTTTATTTTGTTTATAAACTGGTAAACCAAATGAGCACTGAAGCTGAGGAGGATGAATTTCTAAAGTTGTTAGAGATGATTTTCTAAGTAGAATGCTGAGAAACGTATTAAAGGACAGGCTATTTTGTTTTTAATGCAGTATTTTGTAATGACAATGTCTAATTAATAATTTTGTAAAGAGCATTTAGGGATGAGTAACCATGTGTTAGAATTTTACATTGTGTTGAAGGAGTGGTAGTTCACTCTGAAGTCAGGGTGTTAAGTCTGTACAAACAAAATTATGAAGGCGTAAGGAACAAATTGGCTGAGGATAGGACAGTTCATTAAAAGGTATGATAATACAATTGGCAATGGATAGTCATTATTACATAATTTACATTATTTATACATTTGCTTCAAGACACAAAAAATAATCAATCATCTATGGTTTTCAAAGGAAGTTGATCATTGTAAAAGAAAAGGCCTGTAGGTTGCCAGTAACAGTAATGAGCTTGAGACTTAGGGCAATTATTATATATAGTAAAGGGGAGCCAAGCAACTGATAAAGAAAGGGAGAATAGAATATGAATGCTAACTAGCAATAACATAAAAACAAATTGTAAAAGTTTCTACAGGCATGTTAAAAAAGAATCATTTAGGTAAGACAAATGTTGGGTCCATTACGGGCAGAATTAGGAGCATGTATAATGGGGAGTAGAGAAATGGCAGAGAAGCTAAATGATTACTTTGTTTCAGGTGTCACAGAGGAACATACTGGAAGTTTCCCAGAATTAAAAATCCAAACGAGAAAGTGCAACTGAAAGAAATTAATAAGGATGTTGTTTTGGAGAAATTAACGGGATTGAAAGTTAATACCCATCTGGGACCTGATAATCTACGTCCTAGAGTCTGTAAAAAGAAAGCTGTGCAGATAATGGATGCAATTGTTATCATCTTCTGAAATTCCACAGATTCTAACATTATCCCTGTAGAATAAAAGTTAACCAATGTCACCCCAATATTTAAAAACGGAGGGAGAGACAGAACTGGGAACTCTAGACCTGTGAGCCTTTTATCAGTAATAGGGAAAATGCCAGAATCTATTATAAAGGTAATGATAAATTGATAGATAATAATGTGGTTGGGAATGATATGTATGAGTTTGTGGGTGGGAAATTATGTTTGATGAACCTGTGGAATGTTTGAACATGTTACTAACAGAATTAATGACGGGCTGTTGGTAGACTAGTATACTTCCAAAGGCTTTTCATAAAGACCCTCTGGGAATTCGGTTAGCAAAATGAAACACATGAGATAGAAAATATGGTACTGGCAATGATTAACAACTAATTAACAGACAGAAAATAGAGTAGAAATCAATGGATCATTCTCACATTGGAAGACTGTGATTAGTGAGGTGCAACAAGGCTCAGTACTTGGCCCCCAGCAGTTCCTAATTTTGATTAATGATTTGGTTGTGGAGATCAAATATACTATTTCCAAGTGCACAGATGACATTTAGCTAGGTGGGAATGTATGCTGGGGTGAACATACAAAGTGGCTTCAAAAGAATTGAAGATCCTCAGGCAGCACCTACCAAACCCACGGCCACTTCCACCTAGAAGGATATCGGCAGCGGATATCTGGGAGCAAGCAAGAACGTGGTAGATGGAACATAATGTGAAAAAAGTCAGGTTATAGACTTGTTGGAAAAACAGGTCTGCAGAATATGTCATAAATGGTGAGGAGTTGGAAAGTGTAGATGTACAATAGAACCTGGTATGTAAGATAAGTCTCTGAAGACTGTGCATAAATGCAGCAGGCAATTAGGTAGGCTAATGGTATGTCAGCTTTATTGGAAGAGGATTTGAATTCAGAAGTAGCCAAAGGTTGGAGCACCTTGTTGCGACTGTACCTGAGATATTGTGTGCAGTTTTGACCTCCTTGTACTCGGAGGGATATAATTGGCAGAGGAGTGCAATGAAGGTTCACTCAACTGGTTCCTGGGATGGCAAGACTGTTCTGTGCAGAGATATTGGGTTAACTGGGTTTGTATTCACTTCTGATTTGAGGAATGCAAGGTGAACTTATTGAAACCTACAAAATACTTATAAGAATAGACAGGGTAGATGCAGGGAAGGTGTGTCCAACAGGTACACAATTTCAAAATAAGGGGGAAGTCACTTGAGACTGAGATAAGGCAAAATTGTCTTAACTGAGAGGCTTGTGAATCTTTTGGAATTCTCAGCTGTGGAAGGCTTCAGGTACTTATTCATTGAGTATTTTTAAAGTGGAGATTGACAGATTTCTAAAAAAATAGAGATCTACAAACGCATTGGAATATTAAATCAAACCAGAGATATTTTGGTGTTGTTGAGAGTTATCGCATATTAGCTGATTCATATTTGTATCTGGCAATTTGTAATTTTCTTTCAGATTGTGACAGTACTATCTCAATCTACTAAAACTTCACCACTGATGTTCAGAAAGCCATTTATTTACAACTTCTGCTGTTTTCAAGAACTGACTTTAGGACAAAGTGATGTTGAAAATTTCTTTGATTTTGTCCTTAATTGTTGAATTGTCTTTTTATCTGTTTTAAACAATACAAGGTTTTATTGTATTTGTACCATCTACATTATTTCACAGGTTTCCTCATGTAGTCCATCATTCATAGAAAATGTGTTATTTTGGTTTATATTTAATTCTTGACGTGCATTAGTTTAATTGCACCATATGTTTGATATTAGTCTAGATCCTGATCCTTCAGGAAACATGTGGTCATTTTAAATTTATTTTCACCTTGTGGCCCAGGGACATCCTCCTCTTGTAGCTTTGCTTTATGCACTAGAATATCCTGCAACTGTAAACAGTGCTGTTTGGGTTGTTTAGATAGGGGACAAAGTTCTAATCCCTTATAAATTGCTCTAAAGTGCTGTTTAGATGACTGAATTCACTCACTCTTGTTCAATTACTTTGAAGGTCAGTTGAGAAATGTGAAAATGTAAAACTCTTACGATATTCTGTATATTCTTTGGTCACCATGTGAGAGAAATAAAATAATGGTTTGGGTTCTGAAAGTCCCTCTTTGCTATCAAAGAGCAGGAAGAAATAAGTAATAGAGCACACTCTATAAAACCCCTTTCAATCTTATTGTCTCTGTCTTGCTTGCCTCAGCAACCACCAGGAGAATAAAGATTTTGGTATAAGGTTTAGGATTATACAGCAACTACCATTTGTCACAAATGTAAGATGTGCCAAATAACAGCTGTGCTAGTTTAAATGCCAAGACCACAGACTGAGGTGTTTAATAAAAACCTAGGTGGTGCTCATTACTTTGACCTCCTGATAAACTTGTATGATTATTTCAAAATAAAATGATGGAGGAAAATGTGAAATGAAAGAGGAACATTTATAAATATTATTTCCATGTTACTTGTGTTCATTCATAGCCTATGAAGATGATATGTTTAAAGTTGAATAGACAGGAAGGTATGAGTGAAATTAAATTTCAGCCAGACCTATTTTGATGATGCAATCAATGAACAAATAACCTGTTTATTTTCATTCATTATTGCAATGCGGGTGACAGAGGCAAGACCAGCATTTTCTGTCCGCTCTTATTTGTCCTTGAACTGAGTTGCGTATTTTCAGAGGGCAGATAAGAATCAACTGCATTGCCGTGGGTCTGAATGCAGGCCAAACCAGGTAGGGATTTTTGAGTGAAATTAAGTGGACAGAAGCATAACCAGAAGGAAGCCAATAAGCCAGGTTCCTCTACCAGCTAGATTTAAATCACTTGACATAAAGAAAGCCTGTTTCATTCTTTCTGCTGAGAAAGAAGGTCATTCATAATAAACAAACTTTATTTTGATTTTTAAAATGTCATTATGAGACATCAAAGGTGTGATGACTCCTAGGTGTTAGTTGACAGCATGAGGGGGGTGCGGTGCGGGGTCGTGGTGGGCAATAGTTTGCTGTTCAAACTGGATGAGGAAGACTTTATTAATATTTTATTGTGAAACCTGCATGAAGGAAAGCTTTGAGAACCCAAACTCCCAAATTGTTTCAGAGCAATTTTGAAAAGAAAAAGCAGCATTCACATCCTCATGAGATATGAGAAATTCTCTCCACATCAGCTATTTGGAAAAACGTTTGTTGAGAAATGAATGGACATGGGTAGTAACTCTTCTCAGCTGTTTGGGGTAAGAAAATTGAGGTCAAGCCTTGTTTTTTAATGTAGGTTGAGATTTTGAACTAAAAGCTTTAATGTAGGGTATTATAAGTTAAAAAGAAATTAGGAATGAACAGAGGTAATTCAGCCGTTTGAGCCTCTTCCACCATTCGTTGACATCATTGCTGATCTATATCTTTATCTAATCCTCAGCTCCTTATGTTTTTTCACCTAGTGTCTAACGAATCCAGCACTCTGATTTAAAATGATCAATAGTCAAACATAATCATATTATTGTAAGAGATGTTCTTTAATATGTTTACTTTGTTTCAGTATGTCCATTAGAATTTTCAGTTACTGATAAAATTTCCTCAAATGTCACTGGATTGAATCAATTGTCTAATGTTTTACAGGTTATCATTGGTGCTTTTCCGTACTGTTTTCACAGGATTGGTTATTTTCATATATTTTGTGCATCTACCCAATGGCAGTTTCCCAGCTGCTGATCTTGCTATGATTTTATATATTCCAAGTTTCCTCATCTAATATGCTGCTTTTTCACTTTGAATCACTTAACAAGATGTGAAGGATCAAATGTGGCAGCAAACGTTTGAAACTGTTGGAGTCACACACCGGTGCAGAATTTAAATATGTACGCACCCATGTATACAGTAAAGCCAATTCCAATGTGGAATTACTTGTGATGTGTGCTGATTGTGCTACTTTATTCCAAGTAATGTATGATATTATCAAGCCTTTGATTTACTGTAAGTTAATATTCAATTTTATTTATTATATTGAGAGTGTGTTAGAGATATTTTTATCCATTATATTGATATTTTCATGCATCTGCTAAACCAGAAAAAGAGGTAATGTGTTGTACGAGGAGTTCTTTATTCAAAATAGGGAATAAAGAGATACAAAGACAGGTAACTGTAGGCCAGTTAGTTTAACATCGGTCATTTGGAAAATGTCTATCATTAAGGATGTATTCACAGAGCATTCAGAAATACATGACACAATCAAGCAAAGTCATTGAAGAAAATTTATCAGAATGCTTCGAGGTGGTAGCAACAGGGTAGACAAAGGGGCAACAGTAAATTTATATTTGGCTTTCCAAAAGATGTTTGGTAAGGTACCACACGTAAGGCTACTTGAGGAAATAAGAACCTTCAATGTTGGGATTAGCATGGATAGAGGATTGGCTGAATAATAGAAGACAAAGAATTGAAATAAAGGAGGCATTTTCAGGATAGTGCTTTTTATCCAGTGCAGTGTCACAGAGATCAGTGGTGAAGCCATGATTATTTACAGTATATGTTAATAACTTGGATGAAGAAAGTAAATATACTACAACCAAACTTGTGGGCAACACAAAAGTAAGTGGAAAGGCAAGTAGTAAGGATAAAAGAGAGAGTCTGCAGAGTGATTATAGACATGTTGAGTGAGTAGGTGAAAATTTGGGAGATGGAATATAAGGTGGGAAAATGTGCAAGAATGCTCTTTGGTGGGGAGAATAGAAGAGCTGGATACTGTTTAAATGGGGAAAGACTGCAGAATACTCCAGACCTGAGAGATTTGGACAGTCTCGTTGATCAATCACAAAACATCCAAGTTCAGCAGATAATGGGGAAGGCAAATGAACTGTTGGCCTTTAATTCAAAGGGAATGTAATGTATCAAAAAAGGAAGATCTTCCTGAAACTATGCAAGGCACGAGTCAGGGTGAATACTATGAACAGTTTTGGTTCACTCATCTACGAAAAGATATACAGACATTGGAGACAGTTCAGAGGAAGTTCACTAGGTTGATTCCAGGTATGGCGGGATTTCTTAGGAGATTGAGTAGGTTGGGTTTGTACTCATTGGAGTTTAGAAGTGTTAAAAGCCTTCTTGAAGCACATAAAATATCTTAGGGACCTTGGCAAGGTAGATGCAGAAAGGTTGTTTCCCCTGATAGGACAGTCTATAACCAGAGGGTATAACCTCTGTAAATGTGAGTGGTTTTCCATTCAATACAAAGATGAGGAATTTCTTCTCTCAGAGTATAATGGAGTTCTTTACTGCAGAGGGCTGTTGAAGCTGTGTTATTAAGTATGTTCGGGGCTGAGATAGATTTTTTTATCAGTAAGAATCAAAAGTTATGGGGATAAGGCAGGAAAGTGGAGTTGAGGGGTTTATCAGATCAGCCATGATCTCATTGGTAAGTGGACTCAATAAGTGAATGGGAACTGCAGATGCTGGAGAATCCAAGATAACAAAGTGTAGAGCTGGATGAACACAGCAGGCCAAGCAGCATCTTATGAGCACAAAAGCTGACATTTTGGGCCTAGACCCTTCTGATTGAAGGGTCTAGACCCGAAACATCAGCTTTTGTGCTCCTAAGATGCTACTTGGCTTGCTGTGTTCATCCAGCTCCACGCTTTGTTATCTCAATAAGTGAATGACTTATTTCTGCTCCTACATCTTGTGGTCTAGATCTTGGTCTGTCAGGTTATTTCTTTTTGTATGGGAATTAATTAGAAGCAGTTCAGAATTTTGCAGGCCTGAATGAGGTTGGGTTGATAAGGTTGTGGATGGGTCGGTGGCATGTTCCCATTCAGTAAGACTCAGGAACAAATGGAGAGAAAGTGAGAAGGGTGATTTATCAGCCAGAGGGTTATTGTTCTGAGCTGTTAGCTGAAGAGGGTGATATTGATGTGGGATCTTGGCTCTGGCAGTGTTTTTTTTCTCTAACAGATTGCACAGTAATGAAAATAACAATGATATCTTTATCTGTTTTTCCCTTGCTAAGTTGTAAAGCAGTTACCAAAGCTGATTCCCCACATTAACACTATGCAAGAGTGCTCAGCATTTGATGTATTTTTGCCCTTTTTCCCTAATACACCTTAACAGTGAAGAAATGGCTCCTGATTCAATGGGAGGAATGTCATTAACACTTGCCCTCAGCACTTGGCAGAAAGGCAAGTTTGCTTTGCTTCTGTATTGATGCTTGTAACTTAGATTTAAGTCCTTGAAAGTGCTTGGATGCAGTTACTGATCCTTGAAGCAGATATGGTTTCAGAACAAAACAAGAACAGGGAAAGGCAGCGGTAGTATGGACAAGGTGAGAAGCCTGGCCTAAGGTTTCATGTGGGTGGCAGTGTTGAGAGTAGAGTTACCCACAGAAGGAAGATACAAATTGACAGCTGGGACAGTCAGAACTGAAGTTATCATTTGGGGAACATAAGTCAATGAGAAAAAAGCATATGTAACAGTGTTGGAAGCAGGAATTTTAGATGAATCACAAGGTTATAGGGTCATTTAATACACAAGATGGCCTTTGGCTCATCAAATCTCCACTGACAAAAACTACTACACTACACTAGGCTACTCTCATCTGACTTTCTAGCACGTGGTCTGTAGCCTGGAATATTACGACATTTCAAGTGCTCGTCCAAGTACTTTTTAAAGGTTGCGAGGTTTCCCAACTCACCTACCCTCTCAGTACATTCCAAGTTCCCACCTCCCTCCCCTTTCCCTTAAAATTCCCTTAAAAACCTCTCAATTAAGGAGAACAGCTGTTTTCTATCCACTGTGTCCATGGCCCTCATCAATCAGGTTGCCCCTCTGCCTTCTCTGCTCTAAAGAAAACAACTCGCTTACCCAGCCTGTCTTCAGAGCTAAACTGCTCCATCCCAGGCAATATCCTCATAAATGTAGCAAAGACCAATGTTAAACTAGAAGATTGGGAAAACTTTAAAGGTCAACAGAAAGCCACAAAAGAAGGCCATAAAGAAGAGTAAGATAGATTATGAGACTAAACTAACTTAGAATATAACGGCAGATAACAAAAGTTTCTATAAATATATAAAAGGAAAAAGAGTGGCTAAGGTAACTGTTGATCCTTTAGAGGATGAGAAGGGGGATTTAATAATGGGAAATGAGGAAATAGCCGAGGCATCAAACAGGTATTTTGTGTTGGTCTTTTTTAGTGGAGGACACAAATAACTTGCCAGTAATTGATGCCAAAGATATTAAGGTAGGTGATGACCTAGACACGATCATTATCATAAAAGAGGCAGTGTTGGACAAGCTAATGGAGCTAAAGGTATATAAGTCTCCTGGCCATAATGGAATGCACCCCAGGGTGCTTCAAGTAATGGCGGAAGTAATAGCAAATGCACTCGTAATTTTACAAAATTCACTGGATTCTGGGGCAGTTCCAGCAGATTGGAAAACAGCCAACATGATGCCACGGTTCAAAAAAGGAGGTAGACTAAAGGTGGAGAATTATCAGCCGGTTAGCTTAACTTTTGTTTGGGATTAATGCTTGAATCTGTCATCAAGGAAGAAGTAGCAAATCATCTAGATAGAAATCGCCCCATTGGGTGGATGCAGCATTGGTTCATGAAAGGCAAGTCATGCTTGACTAATTTGCTGGAATTTCATAAAGACATCATGAACGTTCTGGACAATGGAGACGCAGTAGATGTGATATATTTAGATTTCTGAAAAGCATTCAACAAGGTGCTGCACAAAGGCTACTGCAAAACATAAAGGTACATGGCATTACAGACAATGTGTGAGCATGGATAGAGGATTGGTTAACTAGCAGGAAGCAAAGAGTGGGGATAAATTAGTGCTTTTCTGGTTGGCCTCAGGAATCAATGTTGGGACCGCAATTATTCATCATTTACCTGGATGATTTGGAGTTGGGGACCACGTGTAGTGTGTCACAGTTTGCAGATGACACTCAGGTGAGTGGTAGATCAAAGTGTGCAAACTCTGAAAGTTTGCAGAGGTATATAGATAGTCTAAGTGAGTGGACAAAGGTCTGGGAGGTGGAGTACAATGTTGGTGAATGTGAAGTCATCCATTTTGTTTGGAATAATAGTAAAAGGGACTATTATTTGAATGGTATAAAATTGCAGCATGCTGCTGTGCAGAGGGATCTGGGTGTCCTTGTGCATGAATCACAGAAGATTGCTTTGCAGGCGTAGCAGGTAATTAAGAAAGCAAATGAAATATTGTCTTTGATTGCTGGAGAAATGGAGTTTAAAAACAGGAGAAGGTTATGTTGTAGCTGTAAAGGGTGCTGGTGAGGCCACACCAGGAGGACTGCGTGCAGTTTTGGAGTTTAGAAGAATAAGGGTTTTTTTATAGAAACATTTTATATAGAAGCTGGGAGGTTGTTTCCACTGGTGGGTGAAACTAGAACAAGAGGGCATTGCCCCAAAATAAAGGGGAGCATATTTAGGACTAAATTGAGAAGGAACTTCTTCACCCAAAGGGTTGTGAATCTGTGGAATTCCCTGCCCATTGAAGTAGTCGAGGCTCCCTCATTGAATGTTTTTAAAGCTAAAATAGATAATTTTTGAATAGTAAAGGAATTCAGGATTATGATGAGAGGATGGGTCAGTGGAGCTGAGGCTGTGAAGAGATCACAGCCACGATCTTATTAAATGATGGAGCAGGTGCGAAGGGCCAGATGGCCCACTCCTGCTCCTGGTTCTTACTTTCTATGTAAATCTCATCTGTGCCCTCTTCAGAGCAATTACGTCCTTTCTTTTGCGTAGTGATTAGAACTGTATGCTGTGCTTGAGCTATACCTCACCAAAGTCCGTAAAACTCTAAATACCACCCTGCTTTTATCACCTATCCCATGACTGTTAAAGGCATGGATCTCCTTTGTTTCTTTAACAACCCTATTTGCCTGTCCTGTCACATTCAGGGATCTATGGACAAGTAGGCCAAGGTCCCCTTGTTCCTCCAAGCTTCCGAGTATCCTGTCATTCATTGAATACTCCCTTATCTTGTTACTTCTTGCAAAGTGCACCACCTCACACTTTTCCAGGTTAAATTCCTTTTCCACTGATCTGCCTATTTGACCAAACCATCTGTATCCTCCTGTAACCCAAGACCTTCTTCCTCACTGTCAACCACCCAGCCAATCTTCATGTCATCCATAAACTTGCTTATCAATCCTGCCCCCACATTTTCTTCAATATTGTTTGTGTTATACATAAATTACCAGGGACCCAGCACTGATCCCTGTTGTACTCCGGTAGGAACGTCCTCCAGTCATACAAGCAGCCTTCTGTCTCCTACCTCTCAGCAAATTGCGGATCCAGCTTGCCAAGTTATCCTGGATCTCTTGTGCTTTTACCTTTCTTTTCAGTCTCCCATATGGGACCCTGTTAAAGAGTTTCCTGAAATCCATATAAACAACATCACCTGCACGGCCCTCATCCACACACCTGGTCTCCGTCTTGAAAAATTGAATCAAATTTATTAGATATGACCTTCTTCTGACAAAGTCATGCTGACTATCCCTGATCAAACCTTGCCCCCTCCAAATGGAAAGCAATTCTTCCTTCAGAATTTTCTTCATTAGTTCCCTTACCACTGAAGTGAGAGTCACTAGTCTGCAATTCCCTGGTTTACCTCTCCTGTGTACCCACAATAGCTGACCTCCAGTCCTCCAACACCTCCCCTTTGGCCAGAAAGGATTTGAAAATGTGGGTCAGAGGTCCTGTACTTTCCTCCCTCATCTCCCATAGCAGGCTATGAAACTACTCAAGAACCTCGTAACCCTGCTTCCGAAATTCTCTACCTACATTCTCCATCTCCAAACTGAAGACAGGTGTGAAATACTCGTTTAACAGTCTACCAGTATTCTTCGGCTCCATGTCCACATTACCCCGGCCCCTACTCTTCCTCTGGTTTTTCTCGTCTTGATATATTTGTAGAATATCTTGGGATTCACCCTAATCTTACCCACTAGTGTTTTTTCATGCCCCCGCTGCTTGCACTTGCTATATTCCATTGGGACCTCTGTTGAATTGCTCCTATTGTACTGTTAAAAAGAACTGTCTTTTTCTTCATATCCAGCGTAGACTATTTCGAGACATTTGGAGTTCTCTGAATTTGTTGCTCGTATATCTTGCCCTAAACTGGAAAGCATTATAGACACACAACGTTATAAGAGGCAGAAATGTTATGTGCAGTTAGTTGCCTTTAAAGGAACGCTGTGCTTTTTGCAAGTTGATTGTGCCAAGAAGAGAAGTAAAAGACTGAACTATGATTCATTTAACTGGCTTTGAGATGCTGTGGAATATCCTGACAGTTTGAGAGGCACTATAGTAATATAGCAAAATCTTCCTGTATTTCCTGCAATTTAGCCTATCTGGCAGACAAATTTTTCAGTTTTTTTTTTTAAGTGTTTACCAGAGTTTGAGAGTGAGGATATTGGATTTTAAAAGGCGGGGGCGAATGAATTAATGCGCTTCTTTTTATTTTGTCTTTTGTTTTTCTTTGATTTACTTTTCCACACATAAGCTATGAAAAGTAATAGCTATACAGCTAATAGTGATGGTAGTGTCATCAAAGGTGCTGATGTCCTCAACGTCTGACTGTTTTTCGCAAGATCTGGTGTTGTGATTCATGGTCGTGCTGTCAATATTTTTCTGTATTTCCATGAAGAAACATTTGTTGAGAATATGTTTTATTTTGTTCTCCAATTCACCGTGGTAACCTTTCAAATGTAGAAAATTTTAAGTGGGCCACCAGTGTTACACTTGCTGTCTCCAACCAAGAGGGAGGAAATCAGAAATTTTCTAACATGCGGTACCTCCCAGTAAGTCTGCTTGGAAATTCAAGTATGTGGACAGCATGTACAAACAAGATTTGTCTTATCTGAGTCAAAAAGCTTACTCAAAACAGTGGCTTCTGAAAAACAACTTAAAGGAGATAAACGAGGTAGAAAAGCAGAAAAGTTTCAGGGTAGGAATTCTAGCTTCTGGGGCCTTGGCAGCAAAGGACATAGGCACCAGTTAGTCTCAGCGATGTACAGAAGGCCAGGATTGGAAGGCTGCAGATATCTTGGAGCATTGTACGTTGGAGAAGATCACAGAGAAGGAGAAAGATGAGACCATGGAGGGATTTGCTGACAAATCTGAGATTTTTAAAATTGAGATGTCGCTTGCCTGAATCCACTGTTGGCCAGCAAGCACATAGGTGTTGGGTGAATGGGGTTTGTTTGTGGGCTAAGGCACAGGCAGCAGAGTTTAGATGACCTTAAGTTTACGGAGGGTAGCAGTTGGGAGGCTAGTTGGGCATGTGTCAAAATATTCAAGCAAAAAGGTAGCAAAGACACGGATGACAGAATAACAGCAAATAAACTGATACAATTCAAAATCGCACAATTTTACAGAAGTGGAGTGGGTACAGACGTTTGTTCAGAAACTTTTTTTTTGGTGTGCAACCAAGGTTTGTAAAGTTCCAAGTTCAGCTTCACAGTGTTGCCCAAGGGAAAATTTGTGGCATCAGTCTCAGTATTTTGTTCCAAGAAATGTTTACTTCATTAGTGGATGCTGGAAGAGAGTGTGACAATTCAGAGACACTGGGTGTTGAGAGAAGGCTGGTGTCGTGAACTTGGAGTTGCTGGCATGAATATCAAACCTGACTGTGTTTCTGGATGATGTCACTGAGGGACACTTCTAGGTGAGAAATGGAATGGAGCCTAAGGTAGATTCTTGGGAGATGTCAGATGTAATGATGCAGTACCAGGAATGGTCCAGAACTATAGAGAGGAGATAGCCTCGTGGTATTATTGTTAAATTACTGATGTTCCGAATGTCTGGGTTTGAATCCCACCATTGGTGGTTGATAGATATTGAAATTATTTCATAAAAATTTGTCATTAAGGATCTAATGATCACAGTGGAACCATTGTCGATTGTTGGTAAAAACCCATCTGATTCACTCATACCATTTAGGAAAGAAAACTGTCATCTTTACCTGGTTTGGTGACACGTGACAGCAATGTGGTTGACTTAATATCCTCTGGGCAATTAGGGATGGGCAATAAATGCTGGCCCAGCCAGTGATGCCCACATCCTATGAATGAATGCAAATAAATAACCAGATGTTCACCACCTATGACTTATGATTGGGTATATAAGAATGGAACATAGCGGGTGGAGTACTGTCCACCTGGGCAACAGTAGAAAAGCATTGGAGGAAGATGTGTCCATCTAAACAGACCTGTCTGAAAGGGAGAGGGTTAGTCGTTTCGCATAGTCACAGTTACAGCGAAGGTCCTGTCATTGGCTTTGATTGCACACTGCAGCTAGCTTTTTCTGAAGTGATGTCTCTTGTAGTGCTCTATGTTAATGCTGTGATCTGGGTTTCTACGAAGGTCAATTTTCCGAACTGATAGATAATTTTACCCAGCTCATAACAAGACAGCAACCCTTTAGCTGCTTTTCTTCTATTGTGCAATCTATTCGCAGCTGCTTTGTTTCTCTCACACCCCTGCAACCCAATCCGGTTAGAATATTTCTCTGGTAACAAGACCTTGAGTTATAGCATACCTAATGAAATCAATCCTGCAGCTTAAGTGTTTACTGGTCTGTCTTAATTACAAAAAACTAGATAATAACAAAAACAGAAATTGCTGGAAAAGCTCAGCAGGTCTGGCAGCATCAGAGCTGAGGAAGGGTCACCAAACTCGAAACGTTAACCCTGATTTTTTTTCTCTTCACAGATGATGCCAGACCTCCTGAGCTTTTCTGGCAATTTCTGTTTTTATTTCTGATTTACAGCATCAGCCATTTCTTTCAGTTTTTAAACTAGGTAACAAAATTGATAATGTAATTGGACATGTGAACGCCTACCACAGTCATTTAGTCTGCTGTATGACTTCATTCCAGAGAATTATTTTATTGAACACAAATGATTTCTAAGAATAATTATTTCTAAAGTTAGATGACTCTTTGATTTTGACCAGACTTTTGGTAGAAGCTTCTGAGTGCCTCTTGAGATTGGTAATTTATTCAATCCTGCTCTTTCTTAAATTGCTGAAATAAAAATACGTATATAGAATTGGGCTGCTGAAAAAGAGATATAAGAATTCTTGTTAAACCATGTGTGGAAATGATAAAGCAGATTAAGGATTTAAGTACCTTCGTCTGAAACCTCTCTGTAGAATTTGGAGTGCAGTTTGGCCTCCTTTCAGTTTGTACCTGAAGCTGAAAAATTGAGCCTTACCTAAAATTATGTCTTTTGTTACATTCGAACAATGGCATTAAGCTGCCGGTTCTAGTCCCTGTGTAAACAGTTTGGTGACACTGAAGGGCAACTCCTGAGTGGAAGAATGGATAGTTAAGAGCACAGTAGGACAAGCAACTACAGTGTCCAGCAACAGCCCATAGTATAGTCATGGAGGCAAATATGAAAAACATTGCACTTTGATGGACCCTTGCTAGACATTTAATGACCGCTGGTTTGACCACATGTAGAATTGGTCATCCTGAATGCAACATGTAAACAAAGTTAAGGCAGAGGCCATTGCCCCTTATAAATGTCTGTTTTCCTTTATTTTCCACCAAAAGACTTGTACAATGATAACAACTGTCTGCCCTCATCGTACTCTGCTATTAAGTTGCTACTGTAAACAGCATTTTTTTTTATTTTTCTGTATTTTTGATTGTGAACTGAACAGGGAGAAGAATTGGGCATTAAAGCCAAGGGTTTCTGAAGGATTGCTGCACTTCTTAAAAGCAAGTGACCTGACGCTCAGTGTAAGTGCAGTTTACACAGCTGTGGGTTTGGGCAGTAGGGGAAGACGAGTTACAGGCTAGCTGGAGCCAAGAGCCTATGTGCAAATAGGGATTTGGCCAGTAACAAGTAGGTGATTGATCATACCCAATGGGCCAGTTATTGATGATTAAGGCTTCCTACCTGCCAATGGCCATGTGATTGGTTCCTGGGCAACTGAACAGTTTATGAATATTTAGGCAGACACAATTGGTCATCTGGAAGGAGAAGTTTTCTTCCGAGCAGTAAAACATTTTCTTCTTTATTCATTCATAGAATATGGACACCACTGTCTAGGCCAGCATTGATTACCCATTCTGAATTACTTAGAGGGCTGTGAAGAGTTATATACATGCCAGACCAGATGAGACACCAGATTTCCTTCCCTAAAGGAATTAAGAAGTCAGGTTTTTTTTTGCAATATTTGACAATGGTTACACAGTTGCCATTTGGTGGCTTATTTTTGCCGAATTCAAATTTCACCATCTGCCATGGTGGGTTTCAAACCCATTTTCCCAGAATGTCAGCCTGGAATTCTCGGTTGCTAGCCTAGTGACATTACTACTATGCCACCACCTTCCCATCAAGCCTGAAGATGGCCAGTGTATTTCCCCTCAGCAATTGCCCTGAGCTGTGGCTTTAATATGTTATCCACACAGAATATGGTTCATAAGTGGAATGAACTGCCAGAAGAACTGGTAGATGCAGGTACACTTAAAACATTTAAAAGACATTTGGACAAGTATATGAGCAGGAAATATTTAGTGGGGGGATATAGACCAAATGTAGGTAAATAGGACTGGGTTAGTTTGGGAGACTTGGTCAACAGTGACAAGTTGGACCAAAGGATCTGTTTCCATGTTGTATGACTCTATAACTGCATAAGTCAGAGACCATCTCTCCTTGTGAACTAGTTGCTCAATACCTCCTGCAAACAAGTGCAAGTGTCTGGCAAAGGAAGACTGAAGAAAAGTGTTCTCTGATCAGCAAAAGAATTACCTCTGCAATCCCTGGACCCTGAACTGCCTTCCCAGTCTTTCCCTTTCTCGTTAATCCTATTCATTTATTTGTGCATGTCTGTATGTGTCTGTGTATATAGTAGAGAGGGAGTTTCGTAAGTTTACTAGTTGATTTACATGCCAATAGTTCGTTTTCGCCCATCTGCATTTAGGATCTATTTATTTGCAATAAATAACATGCTTGTTAAGTGCAGAAACCTGACACATGCTTTCTGGCAATTTAGGTGTAAAAGACAGGTAAATTGTGGAAATCTGCATAACATACTTCTTAAAATTTGAACTTTTGTGACAACAACAGGAATGGTGGGGCTTGATTTCAAGCCCAATGAAGTGTAGCATCACATTTATCAAAACAATGACAGAAAAAACAAACATCTTCACTGGACTAAAACATTGAACGAACCTTTAGAAGTGAGATCCTAAATACTTCAATTTGCTGTCTTTAGCTTTCTTTAGCCTTATGAACACAGTTTGAGCTGAAAGATGTTTTGCTGCTCATGGCTGCTGAGAAATGATCTCCCTAGAATGGATTTTGAAGCCACCAGATTGATCTGAAATTCCTTTCACAGTCAAATGAAGCTGGCAAGGAGCAGCATTACATTAAAATGAAAATGTGATACAGTTGTAAATGAGAGAGACCTGGAAAGTGTTGTTATTTTGGCAAAAGCTTGTTTTTGGTTTTGGAGATTAGAACGGTAATGAAAAAACTGCATTAACAATTTCTGAACAATCATTCTGTCTGTGCCTTAGGATTCGTTCTTAATTGTTAGAAGTTGAAGAGTTAATGAGGGTGACTTTAACCTGCTAAGAAAATGGGTGAGATTGGTTTGAATTGGATGTTAAATGTTGGAAATCTGAAATGGGAACTCAAACCACCTTGAAGACACTCAATTCCATTTGTGACAGAGCTATTAAGACATGTACAGTTGTTCAGGGAGCAGGTCAGCCATGAAGCCTTTTAAAAGGAACCTTTTAATAAAGTGTCGATTTTTAACCATTGTGGAGAGACTCCCTGGCTTTGAGAAACTTGGCAGTTGAAGGAATAAGAGTATTCATTCAATAAGTGCCTTCACGGCACTATTTGAGAGTTACAAACGACTAATGTCACAATGTCTCCTTATTATCAACTTCCCAAACTGGGCGATCTTCCCAGAACTACAGTATTTGAAGTTTTAAAATCTATTACCTTTAACTTCGCAGTATTAATTTTGTGTCGAAATCCATTACCTTGCATGCATTAGTACTGTGTAAGCCAATAATCAATAAAAATTGTAATATTCAGCAAGCAGCGTTCCAAGAAGTTGCTATATCCAACTCTTCCAAAATATTATGTTCAATATTGAAATGAAGGGCAAGCCTTAACTGTGAGATTTCCAGTTGGTCTTTCAAAATGGTTCAAGGGCTACTGAAGCATAGTTCAGAGGAGCTGCAGAAAAAGAGAGTGACAGAAGTACTCCATGCAGAAAAGTGCTTGAGTTAAGACGTGCTGCTATTTGGCCACTGATTCCATAAACCTGGGCTCCGGGAAAATTCTGAAGGGCAGTTGGATAGCTCTGTACAGTTAGGTCTCAGAGAAAGTTCTGGAAGTCAGTAGATGTTGTGACTGCTAGGGCCTGGTCTCTGGAAGGTTTTGGAGCTGTGAGGAGTTCAAAAGAAGCCTGCGGACAATTAATACATCAGTGCAGCTGAGAGTGAGACTGAAAAGTCCACATGCAGAATTTTGTTGGAGCAGCTGAATAGCATTAGGACTCAGGGGAAAGCAAACAGAGCAGTACTGATTTGGTACAGCTAGGTGTTTGTGAAAAGCTAGAGTTGTACCTGTGACTAAGTGCTGAAGTGCAGGTTTTAGAATTCAGAGGAGTAGAGACGCAGGAAAGGAAGATGAATTACCAGAATGGGAGCAGACGTTGAGGCAGCCTGTAACAGAGTGGCTTTTATGGAGTTCTGAAGCTGGAAACTTGTGGTTTCTGTCTTGACCAGATTGGCTATGTGATATAAAAACCTGCCAATGCTGTAAATCAGAAAGAGAAACAGAAGTTGCTGGAAAAGCTCAGCAGGTCTGGCAGTATCTGTGAAGAAAAAAAATGAGGGTTAACGTTTCAGGTCCGGTGACCCTTCGTCAGAACTTGCTATTTTATATGTTCTTTGGACTGTTCAATCAAAGTTTGTCTGTTTACCTCAGGTTAGTTTCTCAATTATGTGTATATGTGTATACAACATATAGTAGATTATATTAATCTAGTAAATTTTATTGCTATTTGCTCAAAACGTTGAAATCTTTTGGCTTTGTTCTCTTCATGAGTACCTGGATTTCACATTGTTTTTAAAGAAAAAGCTACTGATCTCTAGCCAGATAATAATAATATTCAGTGATCTGGTCTGGTACATGAACGGTAGAATGGTGTTTTTTTTTAAGAGAATGTTGAGAGTGACACAAATTAAGTGGTTTCTTGTGCTAGCACATACTAAACCTCTTGTTCACGGGGAAAATATCCTCCTCAAAGAACACCACCAACTACAGCTAACAAAGCACTCCTATTGACATAAGAGCTCAGAAAAATCCCACGCACTTGTCTGCAGTACAATCCCCACCTCCACCACCACCCTAACCTCTCAACGGAACACACACTGTACCGTACAAACTGATCAAGCTCTGCCTCCTGATTCTTTTTCATATTCATTCGTGGGATGAGGACGCCACTGTCTAGGTCAGCATTTATTGCCTATTTCTAATTGCCCAGAGGGCAGTTAAGAGTCAACCATATTGCTGTGGGTCTGGAGTCACACAGAGGTCAGAGCAGGTAGTTTCCTTCCCTAAAGGACATTAGTGAACCACATAGGTTTTTCTGACAACTGGCAATGAATTCACGGTCATGATTACACTCTTAATTCCAGATTTGTGTTTTTTTTATTGAATTCAGATTCTACCATCTGCCAGAGCAGAACTTGAACCAGTGTCCCAAGAACATTACCTTGGTCTATGGATTAACAGCCCAGTGATAATATCACTACATTGCCACCTCCTGAGTGACAGCAAACGTCACGGTTGTGGATATCTCTCAATCACTTGAGGAGGAAACAGAGGAGGTGTGAACCTTGCTCCATAAGTGGAACAGCTCAAATTGTGACTGTGGCTGATCAAGTCAGAGTATCACATAGAAGTTGAAAGCCAGCCCTGAGACATCTATTCCTTGTAGCATCACAACCATTCACACTGTGTCACCTGAAGCCATTGAATGGATTGTTAACATCCAAATTGGAATTGTAACTGCTTCCCCAGCTATACTAGAGGAAAAACATTAAGTTAAGGAATGTGTTCCCACAAATGCAGCTATGGCTGTGTATAACCTCGCCAAACAGTTTAAAAATTAATTTACACTCATTTTACTGTACAAAGCTGATGTTTCATCATTTTGAAATACAGTTCCCATTGGTAGTTCTATGAAATTGAAAAATATGTCATTGAAAGAGTTAACGTGTAACAATTCCTGTGTAGCAGGATCTTTTTATGTAGAGCATGAGACGATGGCATACCTTTTAAATCTGACTTCAACACTGGATGTTGATTTTCGGTATCGTCTATGAAGTTGCCTGGCATTGTAGAGAATGTATCAGTGATAACGGGAACTGCAGATGCTGGAGAATCCAAGATAATAAAATGTGAGGCTGGATGAACACAGCAGGCCCAGAGGTCTGATGAAGGGTCTAGGCCCGAAACGTCAGCTTTTGTGCTCCTGAGATGCTGCTGGGCCTGCTGTGTTCATCCAGCCTCACATTTTATTATTGTAGAGAATGTAGACTGTTCTTAAGAACAGCTCGGTGGTGCATGCAGTGTACATGATAAACTATCTACGATCCCTTTTCTGCTCAGGATCTTTAAATGAAAACAGGAACTTAATACATTTACAATCATCAGTTGCGTAGCACATCATTATCTCAGTTAGCATCAAGATGAGTGCCAGTATTGACTGTTTTGATTGGTTTTATAACAGGTTTACATCCGGATCAAAGATGATGAATGGAATGTCTACAGGAGATATGCTGAATTCAGAGCATTGCACATCAGGCTACGGACCAAGTTCCCTTTAGTGAACACCTTTAATTTCCCACCTAAAAAAGCTATTGGAAACAAGGTACTTATATATTGTTTTGCAAAATGAACACACACTTTAATAATTAAAGAAACAAATATTGCTGATCATTCACTGTTTAAAATATGCACACTGATATTTTCAGCATAACTTTACCAATGCAGGTAAAGCATATAAATTGAATCCATGGCACACTTAAATTAAAGTGAAAATTAGGGTAGCTTTTTAAACAGAAGTAGGATGCTAACATTTGTAGTTGCTTTGAATTTGTTTTGAAATGTTTTGGTTTTTTGTATTCCCTCTTCCATGATTAACTAAAATTAATGGACAATCAAGTTACATTCAAACCAGCGTTCTTTTAATGGATTGTTCTTCACCCAATATTTTGCAACCAGCCACTGGTATTGCAGTGCGATGGGAATTATTGCTATATAGAAAGACAGAAGAAAACAGCAGAACTTGAAAGAGATTGGGATCAATTTTGTTACAGTAATGTCACAAATGATGTCCTTTGATTTTTATCATGATGCTGATAGAGGGGTGGTGTCATACCTTCATCTGTGTAGTTGAATGACACTACTAGAATTTCTGTGGTGATGATTTATTTGCAATATTACGTTTTTTAATGCCAGGATAAAATTGATGAAAAGCTATTGGTGTAAACATTTAGCAAAGTAAATAATGACTCACTGTTGCCTGAACGAAACGTTAAAATAGAGCCTGGTGTTTTGTCCTGCAACACAGCAAAGAATGATTTCTGAGGTAAGTAACACAGATGGACGGTAACAAATTGGATAATTTGTTATCACACTGTGACGCCTTTGACAATCCACTTCTGAAACTGCATAAGAGCAAATAACATTGTGCTAATTAACTCCCACAACTCTGCTTTCAACATTGCAAATTGCTAAAACTTCGACACTGCGTATTCCGCATGAGTAGCAATGTGCATTTGATAGAAGGACTCCATGGAGTGAGTGGATAAAATGTATATCAGCAAATGGAGGAATTAGACAAATTGGGGTTGCCCTTTTGCAGAGCTTTGAAAGACAACATAAGGTGTAAAATTCTGTGATACTAGACTGGACCCTACTTGTCAAAACTAAGCTATACTGTGTGGTTAAAGTGCCCACTTTCATGAAATAGTGGGACTTTGACAGACTGAAGGAATCTTAATATAGCAATTTTATATTAGCACAGTCAAACTTCTTCATGGTGCTAGAGCGCCTAATGAACAATAACCTGTGGGGGATTCTCACAGAGCTGATGGGAAACTCATCCATGGACTGAAGAACCAGCCAGGGCTCTGTTTCGCCTCTCTGAGTATAGACCTGCAGCAACTTAATCCACTCAGACATTTTACAGACCAACATTGGGATAGCCTGGGATCATAGACCCATGGGTGGAATGTCCATAATGTATGAGCTCCCAATCAATCAGAGGACATTCCAATTGATCAGACATGCCACTGGGGAAGTGGTGACTATTGCCAGTAAGACCAGAAGCTGAGTATTATCACCAGGAGGGGTTGGTGCAAGGGAGAGTGCCACTGCTGCCATTCCCTTTCACAATGCTAGGTCCATCAACCAGGTACTTTAATGAGGAATTAATTAGGAACCAGAAAGCAGCAACACATGGGTTTGTTTATTCTATTCTGTGCATTGTAAGGCCCCACACCATGCTGGGTGCAGACCAGCACTGGCAGGATAAGACCTTTAGGTAGGCATTAATGTCCCATTTGAGGAATTCAACTGGTGGCAGGGCTGGATGGCCGTCCATGAGCCTTCTCTCCAAGGATATTATTTGGGTGGGACTAGGTCCAAACTGAAGTTCTGAGGAAGGGTCACTAGACCCAAAACATGAACTCTGTTTTCTCTTCATTTATACTGCCAGAACTGCTGAGCTTTTTCCAGCAATTTCTGTTTTTATTTCTGGGTCCAAACTCCTGTTGATTAAATGATTTTCCCACACCAAAGTCACCTTGGTAAGGCAATGAGATCTGCCCTTAGTCTTCTCAAACTAGCACTTCTGCCATTTACCAGGTACTCTAAGTATAGTCTTCGAAAGATTTGTGTAAAGGGTATTAACCAGCCACTGAATGTAACATTGACTGCATTCCAGAGAAAAATTGAAGATAGATTCTGCCAATCAGGCAAGGAGCTGGATAAAGAATGCCAATATTAAGCAGCGAATGAACGCATATGTGTGAATGATGCATTTAGCATGCTTGATTTATGACTTAAATAAATCTAAATAATCCTCATTATCATCACTAAGAAAGTGCATTGAGGAAAACCTTTTTTTAGCATATTCCTTTAAAAAAATTCTGTTTGCGTATGCTTAAGATGTCACACAATATTTGATGCACGTTTCTCTTTTGGTTTTCCCTACCATATCCTGGTTGCCACGATGCTCGATAATCAGCTTCATGTCAACCATCATTTTGGATTTGCTGCGTGGTTTTGCTGCTAGATGCTCTCCTCATTTGACTAGGACAATACACATGGGCTCGGCTGCACCAGTGGCTGGGTACTTTTGCAGTCAACAAATCCTGGAATGTGACTTGAACCGAGGGACATTCCTGCTCAGAGGCAGGAGAGCTACTCATCTGGTGACTGTAGGTCCTAACATATATTACATATCTTCTTTCAAAAAGAGACAAAATAGACATTGTCATTTATAACCCATATATTATATAGAACACAATATCTACAATATAATTAAACTTTGTATTAATTGTTCATTCAGTTCGACTTCATAGCATGAGAAAGGCTCACATCTAAGCTTGAAAAGCAGGATGTTATAATGATGCTATTCTTGAAAAACAGCACATCCTCTGACCTAGTTTCTGTTGTTGTAAAGGCTTCATATACGTGTGCAGATTCTGTCTGTCATATTTCTGATTTCAGATAAATGAAAGACAGGAATTGGAATATTAATGAAAACTATGTCCTGAACCAGAGTGTGTATGAGACATAATGGATGGCAAATTCTTAATTAATGTCTTCCATGTAGAAGCCGGTGTGTCAACTGTGATTCAGTGGCCGCAATCTAAGCTCTGCGTAGAAGGCTGTGACGGAGTCCACACCATGACAACTTGACCATAGAAATCCAAACACACATTCTGAAAAAATGCTGCACTATATGAGGTGCAGTTTTTCACATTAGCATTAAACTGAGGCCCCATCCTCCCTCTCAGGTGGATGTAAAAGATCCCAAGGAATTACATTAAAGTAGAGCAGGGGAGTTATTGCCCAGTATCCTGGCCAAGATTTGTCCCTTGGTCAGCATCACAGTAAAAGAAACTATCTGATGATTCCCACGTTGTTGTATTGTGAGAGTTTGCTCTGTGAAAATTAGCGGCTACATTTCCTACAATGTAAAGTACTTCAATGTCTTGAAGTACTTTGTGATGTCCTATGATTGAGAAGGGTACTATATAATTGCAAAGTCATCATTAAATTTGAAGCCAAACCTGGCCAGCAGTCAATCTTTGGTTACATCTTCCATGTGTTCTTATTGATTGACTTTGTGGATGTGGAGATGCAGATTCCAAAAAGCAGCCAAATAATATACATTCTATATTACCATGTTATGAGGTTCTCTTGCTACACTGCTCCTCAAGTTGAAACATAAATTAAATTATTTTGCCTGGTTCTTGTATGGCCAATCATATGCTCTTTCTAAGACTTAATATAAAAAGATCATTAGTGGAGTTTCTTTAGTAAAGACAAAACTATTGATTTATAATGCAACAAAACTAATTAAATAAAGGTACAAAACTAGTAAATGCATTCAGTTTGTAACTTGGAAAATGTAAATGTTTACCTTTGGAAATAGGTTAAATCGGTGCATGCATGACACATACGTTTACTGGGCCGAGATGAAAGAAATTGATTTCTCTCCACAGCCATTGATTTTGTGGGAAAATAATATTTTGGTCAATAAGTCTCAGATCTTGAAGGTTTGAGATGTTCAGATGGATGTGGGTCTGACATCTGGCATGAATAGCTGGATGTCAACATGATTAGCAGTTTCTTTGGGATCTTGGCAGATACAGCTTGCTGAGGAAACATAGCACTGAGAAGTCTTCCAGTCACTGTTAAAGAGGAGAGTTAGGTTTCAGACTGGATTCATCAGAAAGGTGTTTCAGAAACAGGAAACATATGAGCATATGAATTAGGTGCATAAGTTGGCCATTTGGCCTCCCGAGTCTGCTACACCAATGAATACAGTTGTGGTTGGTCTGATTGCTTTGTATTTCCACTTATCCCAGAAACTTATCACTGCAACAAAAACTACTGTTAGTGAATGAGTATAAGGAAAGGAGGAAAGATAGGTAGAATGATAGCTTGTGTATAATGGCAAATAGGAAAATAAATAGGGAGGCAGGGATGATTCTGCAGGTGGCTTAGGGGCTAATAAGATTAGTTCATGGGGTATGGGAGGGAGCCAGGTCAGGTCCAAAGCAAGGAGAGGTGTTGGTGAGGAGTCAGGTTCAAGGAGGTGTAGGGAGCTAGTTTGGGGAGGTGGTGGTGTCAAGTCAGGCCTCGAGGGAGGCATCAATGGTCAGTTCATGTTAAGTCCTGTCTGTGGGGTGGGTGGCAGTGGAGTAGGGTCAGGTGTCATGTGGAACCTGAACCATAAGATATAGGAGTAGAAATAGGCCCAACAACTAATCTAGTCTGCTCCACTTGGAGTAAGTGGTATGGTGATAGAGCTCAGGTGCCCACAAGGTCTGTGTCAGCGTGAGGGATTAGGAACTAAGCATGGTGAGTGAGGTTGGGTTTGGATCAGGCATACAGTTAGCCAGGAGTTGTAACTGGTTTTTATTCCATTCCTACATTTTCTGGCTGACTATTCAGTTGAGTAAGTGAGAACTGTCCAAAGTCTTCAGTTTTAACTCAGAGTTGAGTAATTTTCTGGATGGTGTGTTCCAGATTCCAGCTAATTGTCCATTGCATGTATAAATTCCTTGGGCAATTACTGTGTGGCCGTTGCAGCAAACCTTCCAAAGGATTTCACTGCACAGCGGTCAGAATACATCAGGTCTCTGACTATCCAGAAACTGGCAGATGTGTGCCATAATAATTTCCCAAGAAGCAGTGCCACAGAGATCCATTACTGTGCTGCTTCTGGTCTGTCAGTATGCATGACCAGTGTGCTTTAGATTGAAAGCCATGAAGATGTAATATCACAAGTTTGCATTGTAAAATAATTTTAATTGAAAGGACTCATCATTGCTTTGAAATAAATCCTGTAAAGTACTTCGCACACCATGCTCAGTCAGTGCTCAAAGGGAACTTAGCGGAGCTATAATTTCTTATTTATTCCTCTTTCAGTACATTGACATTCCAGTGGCATATTCTTCTTCATTCCAAGCCTTAGATAATGTTAGCAATCTCCCACTTACCCCTTCGCCTTGTGTGTTTGAAGTCTATGGTTAAGAGCAAATTAAAGGCTTTTTTTCTGTGAATAATCACAAGCATCAGTGTGCTTCATCAATTGCTCTTAAAACAAAGCAAATTAAAGTAATTATTCTAGGCTTTCAGAAGCTAGCTGAAATATTGCATTTTGAGTCATCTTTAAGTGGAATATTGAAGAGAAAAGCTGTTTCAAAATTATCATAGTTTAAACCTCTTGATTACAGGTATGTAAGAAATTAAATCTCCCCTAGATTACTATTTCGCATATGGCACTGTAATCTAAATAGTCAGGAACTCGAACAGTGTAAATTCAAATGTTTTTCACATCAGGTGTTGAAATTTAATTCAGTAAAGTTAGTGATTAGTGGATGAGCACCAGGTAAATGATCATGAAAACTTATGGACAGTTGTGAAGAATTAACTGTTTGCGTATCTTCCTCAGGAAAGGATAAGAGGTCTCGCCTGTTAAGCATGTTGAAATGCCTGGCACTGTTTCTGATGGGTACATAAATATCTGAAAGTCAGTTAGCTGCCACCTTGGTAGCAGATTTACTGGGCAGGGAATCAAACAGGGAAGATTGCACCCATAAATTGGTCAGCCAACCCTATGTTTGTGGCCATGTGTCAGGACTAATTTTATCCCCTGATGTTTTTAGAGACTGTGATTTGATATCTTGATTTCGTTTGGTGAAAGTAACATCTCGTTAATGTGTGTTTTAAATCATTTTTCAATTTATTGAAGGAAAAGAACAGGAGGGGACTGTTGAGTTAACAAGGTTTCCTCCAACAGTAGAGAGCTCTAACATGGCATTGTAATTTTGATTTAAAGAAAAACCGATGACAAAACAATAGCTATCAGGTTACTGTTGGAGGTTCTCAAGTGTGTATGTTCACATGCTGAACCTCAAGCTCCAAATTACTTGGCCAGAGAGATACACTGCACTTTTAAACATTGCCAATTTTCCTCTTGCCAAAGGCTGAGAATTGTCAGGAAAAGAACAAAAGAGAAAGTATTTCTCATGAAAGAGACTGGATATTGGTGTGTGATATTCCTCACCTCCTTGCTGATAGAACTATCCTGCTCTATCAAGCTCTTGCAGCGCGAATAGTAAATGGAGGATAATGTTAATCTTGACTCTCGATTACAGATTGGATAAAGAGTAGTTAAAGGGGAATTATTCCTTGCTGTTGCGAGCTCCTTGTTCTGCAGCGTTGTTAAGAACATGGTAAAATTGCTGACATCTACCATAAGTGAATAACCGTGACAAACCTCCAAGTCCCTTTCTTACTTAGTGCCGTTGACTGTTATATCCTCAACAGAGATAAAGACAAATTAGACTTGGTTTGGTTTTGTTCAAGCATTGCCTTTTACCCAGGAGTAAAATTACTATTAACAAATGTGACTTCAAACATTGATAAAATGCCAAACATTTGTATCAGCAACAAAATTGATGACATGGCATTGAGATCACTTATTAAAACTGCCTCAGTGTATGTGATAGGATAGGTTAATTTGAAAACAGCAGCATTCAGATAGCGGTCTCGAAGGTATATTGGCTTCTGAGAAATTGTCTTGTTAGTGGCTGCGGAGAAGAGAGAAATACAATTCAGTCATGACAATTACACTGAATATCAGTAGTCACCAAATAGATCCACAAGGTTTAAAAAATGGTTTTAGTGAGTAGTATACCAGAAAAAAAATCATTCTGGGACTTGAAACAGGACAAAGGCCCAGAATAAAGAACCTTTTCAAATCTGGGGCTTTTTAAGGCTGTAACTAAGACCTAAAAACCATTGTATCAAATAACTTAGTGATTTATTTCACCTTCCTCTGGTTTCAGAAAACTGGAGTTTGAATTCCAACCTCTAACTCTCCTGGGTATTTTATACAATCATATCTCATGCAGTACATACTGTTGGTAATACTTAATGTTCAAATTTCCCCAGCTATATTTTGATACTGTAAATTTGCTAGAAACAGTTGTAAGCAGTCACATTCGTTAAGGTGTGGCACCAAATTTCATTGTTGTGACAATAGTAACCTTGTTGGGTAATCATGGCAATTAGCGTAATAATACAGTGTAATTCTTCCATTTTGTGCAGGAGTTTTTGGCTTCATATTCTCCACTGAATATATAATACAGATTGATCCAAAAAAGAAGAATGGCTTATAAAAGATTCAATTGAGTGATTGGCTTCCTTAAAGAAAAATCTGTATGGAAAGAAAACTAAATCTGGTCTCAAAATTTATATAGCCATGAGGCAGAAACAATGACAAGGAACAGGGATTTATTTGACAAGTAACTGTATCTCAAATGAATAATAATAGGGAGAAACAATTTCTGAATATAATATATATTTGCCAAACTTTTTGCACTTTTTATTCCCGTATGGAAAGGGTAGAAAACAGTTATGTTTTCCACACATAGAAAGGTCCATATTGTGTGGGTGCTTCAGACCTGGTAATGTATTCTTGCACACGAGTCTTGGAAATGGGCTCTCGGTTAATGTTTGCACTTTGGTTGCTTGTACCAAGTTTCTTGCTGCTGCTGTGGAGGTGAGTTTGGCTTCCAGGTGGCATCCGCTTCTAGCACGGATTCATGGAGGTGACAGTGGAAGTGAGTTTGGGCCCAGTGCAAAGCCTGGTGCAATCAGCAGCAGCTGCAAAGGCACGGTGGGCCTGAGGCAGACTTGTGGCGGCTGAACTGAGTTTGGGCTGGTTTGGTACCCATCAGCATTTGGATTGGTGAGATCTGTCAAGGACTGTTAGTGACAAGGACATTGGACATTACCATCACAGAATCCCTACAGTGCATATCAAAGACCCTCTGAAGAGTATCTCACAGTATCCCCGTAACTATCATTAACATGCCTAGCTTGTGCATCCCTAAACACTACGGGGCAATTTACCATGGCCAACCCACCCAACCTGCACATCTTGGGACTGTGAGAAGGAACCAGAGGACAGGCTGGAAACCCAAGGGGAGAATGTGCAAACTCCACACAGAAAGCTCCTCAAGGCTGGAATCAAACCTGGGTCTCTGACATTGTGAGGCAACAGTGCTAACCACTGTGCCCCGACTGGTAATCCAGAGACCCAGGTAATGCTTTGGGTCCCAGTTTGTATTTCACCTTGGCAGATGGTGCTATTTGAATTTTGAAGAATCCTGAATTAGAAGTCTGATGATGAAAGACTATAGCTGATTGTTGTAAAAACCCATCTGGTTCACCAGTGTCCTTTAGGAAATGAACTTGCTGTCTTTAGCTGGTCTGGCATACATGTAACTCCAGACCCAAGCAGTTCCTCTTAAATGCTTTCTGAACTGGCCTGACCCAAAAGAGGTGACAGAACGTTCCAGAGGGAGTTGTCTTAAAATGTCATGCCATCAGGTTATATGTGGTCAATGAATTGAATACCATGAACTTTGCTGGACTTTAGAAGAGTGAAGAAACAACTCAATTAAACATATAAGATTCTGAGTGGTCTTGACAGAACGGCCAGTAATCACAAGGTCAATAAATTATAGTGCCACTTCCACAAAACAAACAAAAATGAACTAATTCCCAGTTTTTCTGGTTATTTAACGGACGATACTGACATTCAGTTACATCCTATAGTACTTCATGAACCACTTCTACCTGTGTTCATGAAGTGATTCAATACCTTACTTGTTTTCACTCCTGGTAGTCGCAACTTCCTCTGATAATTAGGAAGCAAACATAAGTAACCCAGCTAGCCTTGGTGATTAGTTTCACTCTCTTCCATCCTTTTGCTCAGCATGTTAAAATAACAAACTTGCTGTTTTTAAAAAAGAATCCACAGTACAAAGTAAGAATTTTGCACATGGTGTGCTCACACATCCTCTACAATGAACCATACACTGAGATTGTTGCTTACTATAGCTGAAGTTCTGATGATTATTATTTAGCTTAAAGTTTTTAGCATATACTCGCTGTGTGTTGAGGATCAAATATTATTGATTGAAACAAGCTTATAAAAATGAACATAAGGTCATACGATATCAGGGAAGAATTAGACCATTCAGCCTTTCAAATCTGCACTGCCATTTCTCAGTCAAATTCTCTTGTCTTCTTCCAATAACCCTTGATTCCCTCACCCGTCAAGAACCCATCTATCTCTGTCTGACATACATTAAATAAGTTGGCGTCCCAGCTCTTCACAGCAATGAGTTCTAAGAATCAACCACAGTCTAGCTGAAGAAATTCCTCCTTATCTCAGTTCTAAAGGGTCATCCCTTTACTCTGAAGCTATGCCATCTGGTTTTAGTCTGTCCTACCAGTGAAGAGTCTTCTCCATGTCCATTCTACCCAAGCCTTTCCGTGTTCTGAGGTTTCAGTCAGATCCCCTCTCATTCTTCTAAACTCCACTGAGTAAAGCCTTAGAATCATCAACCACTCCTCATATGAGAAGCCCTTCATTCCTGGGATCATTCTTGTCAATCTCTCTGGGCCCCTTCCAATGCTAGCATATTCTTCCTCAGATACAGGGACCAAAACTGCTCACAATATTCCAAATGCAGTCTGACCAGACCCCTATACGCCTCAGCAGGTAATCTCTGCTGTTGTATTCTAGGCCTCTCAAAATGAATGCGAACACTGCATTTGCCTTCCTGTCAACTGGACCTGCATGTTAACTTTAAGAGAATCTTGAACAAGAACTCCCCAGTCCCTTTGTCCTTCAAATTTCTGAAGCATTCCCTGTTTATAAAATTGTCTATGCCTTGATTCTCCCTGACAAAGTACATAACTTTACACTTTCCCACATTGTATTCCATCTGCCGCTTCTTTGCTCACTGTCCTGGCCTGTCCAAATCTTTCTGCAACTTCCCCACATCATCAACACTACATGTCCCTCCACCTATCTATGTCTCATCTGCGAGCCTAGGAACAATGCCCTGAGTTCCTTCATCCACATTGTTAATGTATAATGTGATTGGCTATGGCCCCAACACTAACCCCTGCAGAACTCCACTAGTCACTGGCTGCCATTCTGAAAAAGACCCCTTTATCCCTACTGTCTGCCTTCTGCTAGTCAGACAGACGTCTATCCATGCCAGTACCTTGCCCCTAACATCATGGGCTGTTACCTTATTTAGCAGCCTCCTGTGTGGCACCTTGTTTAGGGCCTTCTGGAAAATCAAGTAGATAACGTCCACTGGCTCTCCTTTATCTAACTTCCTTGATACCTCCTCAAACAACTTTAACTGATTTATCAGGCATGACCGCCCTTCTACGAATCTGTGCTGATTCAGCCCTATTGTACCATGCACTTCCAAGTACTTAGCAAGCTCGTCCTTGATAATGGACTCTAAAATCTTACGAGGTGATCAGTGAGCAAGGTGAGGCTAACTGGCCTATAGTTTCCTGAATTCTGCTTCCCTCCCTTCTTAAACAAGGGTGTGAAATTAGCCATTTTCCTGTCCTTTGGGACGTTCCCTGGCTCCACTATTTCCTGAAAGATCACCAGCAATGCATCTACAATCTCCTCAGTTACACCCGTAAAACTCCATGATGTCGTCGATCTGGTCTTGGTGATTTATCCACCTTCTTTTCAGCTTTCCAGAACCTTCACCTCCCTAATGTGTTACAAAGCTTGAAGCTCAGACTCCAGCTCATCAAGCAAAGAGTTCCTCAAGCATCCAACACTACAGATATGATCACTGTGATGGGTCCACCAGCTCCCACATCATACATTTCCAACACATCATGTGGCCCAGCATCTTTATTTGAACTAGTTAGTTCTTAATTTGATTTTTAAAAATTTTGTACTGGTCTTTTAGTTGTAACCTGTAAATATTTCCCTTATTTACTGTCAATCTGAAAATAACCTATAATAATTGGGGCGGCATGGTGGCTCAGTGGTTAGCACTGCAGCCTCACAGCACCAGGGACCCAGGTTCGATTCCAGCCTCAGGTAACTGTCTGTGCAGAGTTTGCACGTTCTCCCCGTGTCTGCATGGGTTTCCCCTGGGTGCTCCGGTTTCCTCCCACAGTCTAAAGATGTGCGGGCTAGGTGGATCGGCCATGCTAAATTGCCCGTAGTGTTCAGGGGTGTGTGATTTAAAGGGGGTTGGGTCTGGGTGGAATGCTTCAAGGGGCGGTGTGGACTTGTTGGGCCGAAGGGCCTGTTTCCACACTATAGGGAATCTAATAGTCAAATTAGCTGTCACCAATGAACTGATGGTTTGCCTGTGATTGTGCTGGGTTCCTGATTCTAGGCTTCGATTTTTTATCCTGTCAAACCTTACAAACTGTGAGCCAAAACAAAGCACCTCTTCCCCTCTGCTTGGAATTCCCATAACTGCCTCCACCATCCCTGGACTAAATACTCATTAGGCTATGTCTCATTCAGGTTGTGAACTCATCTTCCTGAACAGGCAAAGTTTCCTGCATTGTATTTATACACTATTTTCTTATCTGTATCAAAGTTTTTGAAAGCAATTGGATTTGCTTATTAAAAGGTAGGGTCTTAAGTACAAAATGACTCTCTGCAAGAAGTTCAGAGCGGACTTGGGTGAACTATTTGCATGTGTAAGAGAGTTTAAGGCCTCTTTGTTATTGGATAATAGCTTAAAAATCAGACTGAAGTATTTTTATTGAAGAACAATAGACTTGGCATGAGAATGTCTGTAGTTCATACTAAATGCATTAATATAATATAAATAAGATAAAAAGGAATTGGTCAACACATCTCACAGTGCCTTAATGTATTACCACCACCTTAGTCTTTGTTCACATCTTATTATTTAGAGACAAAAATTCAGGTTTTACAACTATTGAAACAATTGTTAAGTCTAAAAGAAATTCCTCAATAACCATTTGATGTTTCATTCACTCCATCCCTTGATTTTTTTCCACTTATCCTTCTTGTCCTGTAAGTAATCACTTTCAGTTCATTCTAACTTGGTTTCTGCCTAGTGCCAAATTCTAGTGAATATTTTTAATAATGAGCCTGCCTTGTACTTGACTACATAATGTTTAATGTGAACATGAGGTTTCAGAAGTGGGAAAAGTTTGATTATTTATTTGTTGAGATGTGTTATTGACAAATATAAATATGTAAATATATTTTTAGAGATTGCTTCTAATGCACTATTTTTCAGTTATTTGGCAAATGCAAGTTGACCAGTGAAACTGTTGCAGGGACAACAGTTGGTAATGTGCAGCATTGTTGGCTTCCTGTACATTGGGGAAACCAAGCGGAGGCTTGGGGACCGCTTTGCAGAACACCTCCGCTCGGTTCGCAATAAACAACTGCACCTCCCAGTCGCAAACCATTTCCACTCCCCCTCCCATTCTTTAGATGACATGTCCATCATGGGCCTCCTGCAGGGCCACAATGATGCCACCCGAAGGTTGCAGGAACAGCAACTCATATTCCGCTTGGGAACCCTGCAGCCCAATGGTATCAATGTGGACTTCACCAGCTTCAAAATCTCCCCTTGCCCCACCGCATCCCAAAACCAGCCCAGTTCATCCCCTCCCCCCACTGCACCACACAACCAGCCCAGCTCTTCCCCTCCACCCACTCCATCCCAAAACCAGTCCAGCCTGTCTCGGCCTCCCTAACTTGTTCTTCCTCTCACCCATCCCTTCCTCCCACCCCAAGCCGCACCTCCATGTCCTACCTACTAACCTCATCCCACCTCCTTGACCTGTCCGTCTTCCCTGGACTGACCTATCCCCTCCCCACCTCCCCACCTATACTCTCCTCTCCATCTATCTTCTTTTCTCTCCATCTTCAGTCCACCACCCCCTCTCTCCCTATTTATTCCAGAACCCTCACCCCCATCCCCCTCTCTGATGAAGGGTCTAGGCCCGAAACGTCAGCTTTTGTGCTCCTGAGATGCTGCTTGGCCTGCTGTGTTCATCCAGCTTCACACTTTGTTATCTAACCTACCTGATGACCAACAAGTCTAGAACCAGGGGTCACAGTCTAAGGTTACAGGGTTAGGCCATGTAGGACTGAGATGAGGAGAAGTTTCTTCACCAAAAAGTGGTGAGCCTGTGAAATTTTTTGCCAAATAAAGTGGTTGAGATGAAAACATTAAATGTTTTCAACAAAGAATTAGATATAGTTCTTCAAGCCAAAGATATGAAAGGGTATGGGGAGAAAGCAAGAGAAGAGTACTGAGTTGGGTGCTCAGTCATGATCACGCAATGGTGGAACAGGCTTGAAGAGCCGAATGGCCTACTCCTGTTTCTATTTTCTTTGTTTCAATGTAACCAGCAGGTGGGTTTTCCCTGTCAGCCCATTTCACTTCTGAATGTGGCTCCACTTAGCTGCCAGTGGGAATGGATTGTATGGCCTCTTCTATTAGAGGCATTGTGATGTACAGCGTGGAAATAAACCCTTCAGTCCAACTCGTCCATGCCGACCAGATATCCTAAACTAATATGGGCCAGCATTTGGCCCTATCCCCCTCAACCCTTTCCATTATTATACCCCACCAGATGCCTTTTAAATGTTGTAATTGTACCAGCCACCACCGCCCCTTCTGGCAGCTCATTTCCATCAACACACCACTGTCCGAGTGAAAAAGTTGCCACAGAGGTTCTTTTTAATTCTTTCCCCTCTCTCCTTAAACCTATGCCCCTCTAGTTTTGAAGTCCACTACCCTGCAGAAAATACCTTAGCTATTCACTGTATCTCATGATTTTATAAACTTCTACAAGGTTACCCCTCAGCTGGTGACGCTGCAGAGAAAATAGCCCCAGCCTATTCAGCCTCTCCTTATAGTTCAAATGCTCCAACTCTGGTAACATCCAGAGATTGGGAGGTGCAGTTGTTTACTGCGAACCGAGCTTAGGTGTTCTGCAAAGCGGCCCCCAAGCCTCTGTTTGGTTTCCCCAATGTAGAGGAAGCCACACTGTGTACAGCGGATGCAGTATACCACATTGGCAGATGTGCAGGTGAACATCTGCTTGATGTGGAAAGTCATCTTGGGGTCTGGGATGGGGGTGAGGGAGGAGGTGTAGCACTTCCTGCGGTTGCAGGGGCAAGTGCCGGGTGTGGTGGGGTTGGAGGGGACTGTGGAGCGGACAAGGGAGTCACGGAGAGAGTGGTCTCTCCGGAAGGCAGACAGGGGTGGGGATGGAAAAATGTCTTGGGTGGTGGGGTTGGATTGTAGATGGCAGACGTGTCGGAGGATGATGCGTTGTATCCGGAGGTTGGTGGGGTGGTATGTGAGGACTGGGGCATTCTCTTTGGGCGGTTATTGCGAGGGCGGGGTGTGAGGGATGAGGTGCAGGAAATGCAGGAGACACAGTCGAGGGCGTTCTCGACCACTGCAGGGTGGAAGTTGCGGCCCCTCTTCCCATTCCTTAGATGACATGTCCACCCCGGGCCTCCTGCAGTGCCACAATGATGCCACCCGTAGGTTGCAGGAACAGCAACTCATATTCCACTTGGGAACCCTGCAGCCCAATGGTATCAATGTGGATTTCACCAGCTTTAAAATCTCCCCTCCCCCCACTGCATCCCAAAACCAGCCCAGCTCATCCCAGCCTGCCTAATCTGTTCTTCCTCTCACCTATCCTCCCCTCCCACCTCAAGCTGCACCTCCGTTTCCTACTTCCTACCCTCATCCCGCCCCCTTGACCTGCCCGTCCTCCCCAGACTGACCTATCCCCTCCCTACCTCCCTACCCATACTCTCCTCTGCACCTATCTTCTCCTCTATCTTCAGTCTGCCTCCCCCTCTCTCCCTATTTATTTCAGAACCCTCTCCCCATCCCCCTTTTCTGATGAAGGGTCTAGGCCCAAAATGTCAGCTTTTGTGCTCCTAAGATGCTGCTTGGCCTGCTGTGTTCGTCTAGCCCCACACTTTGTTATCTTGGATTCTCCAGTATCTGCAGCTCCCATTATCTCTGATCTCCAAGGTCTCTTTGTTCAGCAACACTCCCCAGGACCTTACCATTAAGTGTATAAGTCCTATTCTGATTTGCCTTTCCAAAATGCTGCACCTCACATTTATCTGAGTTACACTCCATCTATAACCAATTGCACCCATCACCTTGAGACAGGAACTGGCAGTGCTAGTGTCTGAGATAACAAGGTGTGGAGCTGGATGAACACAGCAGGCCAGGCAGCATCAGAGGAGCAGGAAAGCTGACACTTTGGGTCTGGACCCTTCTTTAGAAGAACACACCCATCACTTTGCCCACTCCGTGAAGCTGCATTTAATTTTGTCCAAAGTGTATGAATAAAAACCAATGCATTTGTAAAAGGCAGCAGGTATAGTATTGTGATCCCCATTAGAAAATGCCACATAGAATATGCAACTTAAATAATACCACTATAAAAGGAGACTGTAACTATTTTTGGTGAAATAGTGAACGCTAAGAGATTTTTTTGGATTAGATTAGATTCCCTACAGTGTGGGAACATGTGGGAGGAAACTGGAGCACCTGGAGGAAACCCACGCAGACACAGGGAGAATGTGCAAGCTCCACACAGGCAGTCGCCCGAAGCTGGAATTGAACCCAGGTCCCAGACGCTGTGAGGCTGCAGTGCTAACCACTGAGCCACCGTGCCATACCAAATTTTTCAAATTAACATGTCAGAAACTGGATTTATTATTACAGTATTAGCATTTCTAAATTAATTCATGGGATGTGAGTCCCTTTGGCTGGGTTGAATACTTAAGGATTTTGATGGTGTGTATGAGGGAAATCTCTTTCTGTCAATGACAGGGGCTCATTTGAATGCCATCATTAAAAATATGAGCAGAAATTACATTACTCAAAAAATTGTTTAAGATGGAAAGATTGTTCACTAGTAGTAATTAGGACTGAGACTGTTGCACCCTTTCAGAAAAACATGGGTAAATAGAGGAAGAAACAGATAGCCAAGGAGAAAATGTAGAGTGCAGACATGCTAAGCCAAATGCCTTCCGTCTTGTTTCAACCTCGCATGATTCTAAAGCAAGTAAGCAACAGCAAAAACCAAACAGCATGTTTACAACCAAATGTTTCTGGTTAAATATGGGAAATAACACAGATTAAAAACATGTTTGCTTTAAAGTTCAAAATAAAATTGGACCTGGCCTAAGCATTCCTTACAAGAATTTTAATTGACATTTTGTCAAATGCCAGTTCTCAACGGACTTATTGATGAGTTAAGTAGAAAATTGGTCAGCTGCGTTAATGTTGTAAGACAAATCCTTTGAAGCTCAAACAGCAACAGAGGAAATCTAGCTTTAAAGCATAAATAAAGCTGCCAACTGTACTGACACTTAAGAACACAGACTTCTGCAGTGTAAATAAACATTACTCCAAATCCATTTATCATCATGTTACAAACCCATTTGTCTTAACTACTTATCTGAACAAAAACAAACAGACAAAAAGAAAGATTAATGTAAGCAAACAAACCTTTGTGACTCTTCCAACATATCGGATGCCAAACTTGATGGTGACTGCTTTACCAAGCCTTAAAAACAGGATGCCTGCATTTATATAGCACATTTCATGCTGTCAAAATGTTCAAACTGTCACAAAAGTGGATGGCAACTATGATACAGGCAAACATGCTAGCAAGTGTTTACACAGTATATTCCTCCAACTACCATGAGTAAATTACTACCTAATTTGTTTTGTGGTTTTAGCTGAGGGATTCATGTTGGCTCAGATGTCAGGAGAATTGCATTACTTTAATTGTATTAATACAATGCTTTCATCAAGGAGCTGAGTTGTACCTTTGGCTGCGACAAAAGAATGTACACACATGTGCATGTCAGCACATGTGCACACACCCCTGTACATTAACATGCATATGTGCACATACATGCCTGCATAGACAAACTCACATGCATGCAAGCACAGAGATATATATTCCCACACTTGGGCCAAGGGCTGGAAAATGGGACTGTAACAGTTTGGTGTTTATTTTTAACTGGCACAGGGAGGCAATGGCCCAGTGGTATTATCGCTGGATTATTCATCCAGAGACAGAGATAATGTTCTGGGGACCTGGGTTCGAATCCTGCCACAGCAGATTGTGCAATTTGAATTCAATAAATATCTGGATTGAAGAATCTAATGATGACTGTGAATCCATTGTCGATTGTTGGGAAAAACCCATCTGGTTCACTAATGTCCTTGAGGGAAGGAAACTGCCATCCTTACCTAGTCTGGCCTACATGTGACTCCAGACCCACAGCAATGTGGTTGACTCTTAATTGCACTCTGGGCAATGAGTAATGGGCAATAAATGTTGCCCAGCAAAGGACACATTCATCCCATGAATGAATAAAGAGATAGGCTGAAGGGCTTTGCCCTATGCTGTAGATCACTATATCTTGCAGTCGTATGCACAGTGCATTACACACACACACACACACACACACACACACACACACACACACACACACACACACACACACACACACACAACAATCGTCTACCAAAATATTTATAGTAAATCACAGATGCAAACATAGTCGCAATCTATTCCTGTCAGATCAAAGTTGGTTACTTCAAATGTTTAAACAATAACATTCATTAATTGCAAAAACAGCTATGAAGTAACAGGTGTGCAGACTGTATATTACAGAGTGAACACAATATGTAAAATAGTGTTGAATATATCTGTGTATCTTCTAAAGTGTAATTTAATATCAAAGTATTTATATGTCTGATTTTAATCCACTCAAATCCCTTTGTCAAATTAAAATGAGCCTTGTGTTTTTTGTACCAGTTTTTTAACGACTAATAAAATATTGAGCTGTTGTGCAGTAAAGATCCATTTTTTCAGGAGAGTTCAGCTTAAGCAGTTATTTTATTTCTGATCTTGCGTCCTTTACATTTACTAGAAGGAGGCAGCACCTGCCTTTTTTCTTTGCCAATTTCAGTATTTCAGACTTCGATCAAACTATTTTTAATCGATTTCACATGGACTCAAATGTTATCAATGGACCTTTATTGAAAACAAAGCATATGTGGAAAAATAGGTAATGAACTGAGGAAAATATAAGAGATTAGTTTTACTTTTGGCGATATCGTGGAGATGTATTAGGTATTCCCAAAAACCTTCGCTAACACAGTAAGGAAGAAGGTATATTAATTGCTGCTAGTTTGTACTGCTGGGATGTAGCATGCTGCAAATAATCATTGGCTGTATAAGCTTAATTCTGCCCCTGTTACGTTGCTGTGTTGAAATACAGGCAGGACTGTAAGGAATACTGTTTATGGATTGCTGAAAAACACACTTTGTTGAAGATTTTCATCTCATTCACAAGAAATACCAAAGTAAAGGGAAAATGAAATTTATACCCTTGAGAGGAGAGTAATGATTGTTTTGCAAATGGACACTGAATGATAGAGGTGTAATGCTCTCATTATGTATTAACAAATGAGTAATTTTATTTTTGTTTACACGTGTTTTTAAGGATGCAAAGTTTGTGGAGGAACGTCGCAAACAACTCCAGGAGTATCTACGGAGCATAATGAACAAAATTATACAAACACTTCCAGAGTTTACATCAAATCCTAAAAAAGAGACCCTTATGCACCTGCTGCCATTCTGTGTGTAAGTGTGTACTTTTGTTCTAACAGAACACAGAGATACCTTATTTCCATGATATGCAATAGCTGGATGTTTCTTTGGAATAAATATTTATTTTCATTAGTCATCTCCAATCCCAGTTATGTTTCTACTTCATTCACAGAAAGCCTGAGATTTTTATTCCATTTGATGTTTATTCACGTAATTTGCATCTTTCAGCCAGTTTTATGAAACCAATTAAAGAAGTTCAGCGATGATGCTAATTTGGATTTCACTGCAGCCTCAGAGGACCTTAGGGACGCGCTCTCATTAGAGAGAGAGAATGGTGGTTTAACTTGAGGGTCACCCCATCTCAGGTGAGGGGCTAGGTTGAGAAAGCAAGGCTTTCATGGTAATCTCAGTCACTATGAGCAATGAGACCATGCAGTGGGCATCACCCTGCATGGCAAACCAGCTATCCAGTCAACTGAGCTCACCTATCATGCAAACTATTTGTCTTTCCCTATTTGCCTCGCCTGCAGGACTACAATGCATCATCTTGTTTGTTTGGATGTTATTACATAAATCTTAAAAGTGAAGGTTTTTTTTACTATTAGTATCTGTTCCTACAGTTGTCTCAGTTTCCTAAATGAATTGTACAAGTTGGTTTAAAGTAATAAATAATATTTGAAGTAATTGACAACTGTGTTAAATTGGTGATGGTAATGAATGCTTAAACATTTTTTTTTAGAGAAATTCAAGGCTTAAGAGCTGACTAAAGCATAAGGTGGAAATAAATCTGCTGAAACATCCCTTATCACCTTGAATAAATAATAAATGTTGAGGAATTACCTTTTACCATTGAAATCATGTCCACAGTCTGAACCTGTCAAATTAAATGCTTCACTTTTAGCCCTACTGAGGTTTTATTTCTAATATAAAATCTAATATTTGACTGTCTGATGGAAGCAGTTCGTCCATAATTTTGTTTACACTGGCTTGCCAACAAATAATCATTGCATATAAATTATCAATATTTAAAAATCTGCATGTAAGCTTGGTTCATGTGTTATATTTTACTTTGAACATCATTTAGAACTACCAAGACCTTATGAAAATATTTTTCTCGTTTTACTTTCCCCTGTTGTTCTTACTGAAATACATCATTGGCTCATAAAATTAATGGAGGTCCAGTTTCTTTTAGTAAAATTGATTGATTGTTTAGGAATCGAGCAGCATGATTCACTGGAGTTGAGTCCTTTATTATTCAAATAATTTCATTTAACTTTTTGAATGGTTTTAATGTATTGGATAGATATTTGGAGCATTTGAATTTAACATAATTCTGCTTATTGATTTGATATTGGCTTTGCATTGGTTGTTCAATATAAATTACACAGATACCCTACATTAGTTGCGTAAAAGCTCATAACCACAATCAGTTAAAAGTTCACCCAGTGCAATCACATAAATTATACACCAGTACAAGCAGGAATTTCTACCCTGGTGACTTCAAAGCAATTCGCTGAAGTATCTAATGAGGAGTCCTGTAAAGTCTTATTATTTAAATATTGTGATAACTGCAGTTGAAAAAATGGCATTTTATGTTGATTTATCATTAGGAAGCAATTATTAGTGAAACACAAACTTGAAGCTGTGATATTTATCGGAACTAAGGCTGTGTGCAAGATGTTGCACTGCTAAAAAGAAATGTCTGGAAAGATCAGTGTCAGATTGACTCAGTCTTAGTATTGTGTTTACCATATACTCATGGAATTGAGCCCTATTCCAGGAAGTGAATACTTAATCCAGCTGAGAGCTGATAGATTTTTGCATTGTTGGTGTTGCCTGTCCTTCAAATGAGACATGATATCCTGCCTGTGGGCAAGTATTTGAGATGGCCAGAAGAGCTCTTACCTTGTGCTTGTCTATCAGCCAAAATCACCAAAAAATAAATTAACCAGTCATATATATTGAGTGACTTTCTGTAATAATGGATTTTTGCATTTGACTTCATTGCAAAATAGAGTTGATAGCCAGAGACTATTTCCCAGGGCAAAAATGGCTAACACGAGGGGTCATAGTTTTAAGCTGGTTGGAGGAAAGTATAGAGGGGATGTCAGAGGCGGGTTCTTTACACAGAGAGTTGTGAGAGCATGGAATGCGTTGCCAGCAGCAGTTGTGGAAGCAAGGTCAATTGGGGACATTTAAGAGACTGCTGGACATGCATATGGTCACAGAAATTTGAGGGTGCATACATGAGGATCAATGGTCGGCACAACATCGTGGGCTGAAGGGCCTGTTCTGTGCTGTACTGTTCTATGTTCTAAAACAAGTTTTTTTTCAATACTTGTGCATGTCCTGAGAATGTAGATGGAATAATATAAATTTTGGTTCTTTTTTCTTTATTAAAGAGGTCTTCAGATTCCCATATGATTTAGAATTATAAAATCACAGAAATACTTAACTTTCAGTCTTGTTTTCCGGGGAGCCTTTTGTAATCCTCATTTTTACGGAAAATAAATCCTGATCCTTTAATAATGCACTTTAAAAGTTAATGATTGCTTGTGAAAATTTATAACTTTCTTCAGTTCTTTCTGAAAAATAGACCTTTATAACTTGCATTGCGAGTTCCATAAAATGAATGGCCGTTTAACTGTTCCACCTCGAGGTTAATGTGCATTTTCAACCAACCCTTACCCTCATCCCTCCTCAATATTGTGACCGTTTGATACTGTACTTTGTATGACATGAATTATTTACATCTAGCTCTCTTCAGCTTTTCTTCTTCTTTCATGGGATAACGATGTCACCGTAATTATTTAGAGCATAATTAAGAGTTAACCCACACTTCTCTGGTTCTGGAGTTGCATACAGACCAGGCGAAAGTAAAGGACATTAACTTTTAATTCATTTTTTAATTGAATTTCACATTATATTATCTGCCATAGCAGAATTCAAACCTATATGTCCAGAACCTTAGCCTGGGGTTCTGGATTACTAGTGCAGTGACATTACCGCTGTGTCACTGCCTCCTCTAATATATCAGGTTGTTTTCTGAATACACTCCTCAATACCCTTCTCCATCTCATTGATTTTTTTAAAAGCAGGAACTCTGCTTATTCAGAAAGATGAATGTTGTGTTCTTATTATTTTGTCATAATCATTAGAATCTTGACACTGTTTGGTATGATATTTAGAAAGATAGGATAGGTTAATAGCAAATTAAATTTAATATAAATCATGATAAACTGAACTTCAATATATTAATTTCACAGCATATAATTGATTTGTAATTTATTATAGTTTATCTTTTCTCCCCCAGAATTATCTGTTCTCTGTCATAAACTTAATCTCTCGTGGATTTAGAACAAATGTTATTGCATGCATCGTCTCATTAGAGATGTCTTAATGCTCTCTACGTTCTCTTGATCAATATTAATCATTAATCAATGTTAGGATTTACTGTGCAATTATAATGAAATATTTGCAAAGAACAGCAATTCCCAGTGTTCTGAAATGCCAAAACGATATTTAGCGAACTAAAAATGTGGGATGTATTATTTAGGGAATTGACTCACTAGAGTTAATAACAAACCCATTAAGTTAAATAATTTTGCATAATTTTAAGGAAGTTAGTTAGAAACAAGTCAACTCATTTGGCTAGCTGGCCAGTATCTGGTTGAGAATAATGCCCTCTGTTGGGAGTTTGCTCCCTGTTCTGGCTGAGGTAAACTTGAAACCTGCCTCCTTGATCTAGTACTGGCAAAGAACTACTGACAAAAACTGCCAAGAAAATGACTGAGGATGAAACTTTAACAGACATTGGGCCAGTGACCTGCCTGCATACAGAGCACATTTACCATAACATGGAAAGTAAACTATTGCATAATTGACATAGCCAGTGCTCAGTGTTCTTGATAGATGTGCCAGTGTTGTCAGAACATGAATATTTAACCAGTAAGAGTTCAGGAAGATCTTCATTTTGAAGTATGTGACCAGTAGACCAGACAAGGGTAAAGCAGTAGATGTTGTGGATGTGAGTTTGCTCGCTGAGCTGGAAGGTTCGTTTTCAGACATTTCGTCACCATTCTAGGTATCGTCATCAGTGAGCCTCCAGTGAAGTGCTGGTGTTATGTCCCGCTTTCTGTTTATCTGTTTAGGTTTCCTTGGGTTGGTGATGTCATTTCCTGTGTTGGTGATGTCATTTCCTGTTCTTTTTCTCAGGGTATGGTAGATTCGCTCCAAATCAATGTGTTTGTTGATGGAGTTCCGGTTGGAATGCCATGCTTCTAGGAATTCTCGTGCACGTCTCTGTTTGGCTTGTCCTATGATGGATGTGAAGTCCCAATAAAAGTGGTGTCCTTCCTCATCTGTATGTAAGGATACGAGTGATAGTGGGTCATGCCACCAGGATATATGAACATCAACTAGCCACAAAAAGACATGACCCACTATCACTAGTATCCTTACATACAAATGAGGAAGGACACCACTTTGATTGGGACAACACATCCATCCAAGGACAAGCCAAACAGAGACATGCACAAGAATTCCTAGAAGCATGGCATTCTAACCGGAACTCCATCATTGATTTGGAGCCCATCTACCACCCTCTGAGAAAAAAAACAGGATATGACATCACCAACCCAAGGAAGCCTAACCAGATAAATAGAAAACGGGACATAACACCAGCGCTTCACCGGAGGCTCACTGATGATGTTACCTAGAATGGTGACGAAACGTCTGAAAACTAACCTTCCAGCTCAGTGAGCAAACTCAGATCCAGAACCTCAACCTGAGCTACAAATCTTCTCAAAACTCGCTAGTAGATGTTGTGTGTCTGGGCTTTCAAAAGGCTTTTGACAAGGTTCCACACAAGCGATTAGTAAAGAAAGATAAAACTTATGGTATCGAAGGTAATGTATTGATGTGGATAAAGAACTGGTTGGCAGGCAGGAAGCAGACAGCTGGAATAAATGGATCCTTTTCAGAAGGGCAGGCAGTGACAAGTGGGATGCCGCAGGGTTCAGTGCTAGGACCCCAACAGTTCACAATGTACATTAACGATTTGAACGAAGGAATCGAATGCAATATCTCCAAATGTGCAGACAACACAAAGCTGGGTGGCGGAGCATGCTAACAGGCTGCAGGGCGACTTGGACAGACTGGCCAACGGGGCAAATATTTGGCAAATGCTGTATAATGTGGATAAATGTGAGGGTATCTGCTTTGGTCTCAAAAACAGGAAGGCAGATTATTATCTGAAAGGTGGCACCTTAGGAAAAGGTGAGGTGCAACAAGACCTGGGCATCAGTCACTGAAGGTTGGCATGCAGATACAGCAGGCCGTGAGGAAAGCTCATGGCATGCTGGCCTTCATATCAAGAGGATTTGAGTATCGGAGTAAGGATGTCTTGCTGCAGTTATACAGGGCCTTGGTGAGGCTAGACCTTGAGTATTGTGTGCAGTTTTGGTCTCCTCGTCTGAGGAAGGACATTCTTGCTATTGAGGGAGTCAAGCGAAGGTTCACCAGGCTGGTTCCAGGATGGCAGGACTGACATATGACAACAGACTGGATCAACTGGGCTTGTATTCACTGGAATTTAGAAGAATGAAGGGACATATCCTGATGGGATTGGACAAGTTAGATGTGGGAAGAATGTTGCAGATGATCATGAAGTCCAGAACGAGGGTTCACAATCTAAGAATATGGGTAAGCCAATCAGGACTGAAATGAGAGAGAATTTCTTCATTCAGCAAGTTTGAACCTGTGGTAAACTCTCCCATTGGAAACTGTTGAGGCCCGTTCATTAGATATATTCAAGATGGAGCTGGACGTAGTCTTTCTGGCTAAAGGGATCAAGGAGTATGGGGAGAGAACAGGAATGGGATATTGAGACTGCATGATCAGCCATGATCATATTGAATGGTGGTGCAGGCTCAATGGGCTGAATGGCCTATTCCTGCACCTATTTTCTATGTTTTGTTTGCACTGTGTTAATCAAATGTTACTATAAAACTCATTTAAAGGCCTGAGCAGTTTTGGTTTTCTTCGCACACATAACAGAGAGTAGAAATGATCAAGCCTTTGGATTATTTTACAACAAATTAGACCAGAATTATGCAAGCAACTTTGGTATGTAAGTCAGTTGTAGCTCAATGGTATGCACACTTCCTTCTGAGTCAGAAAGTTGTGTGTTCAAGCCCAGTAAATGTTAAATTAGATTCTGTGTTCAAGGGCAGCACGGTGGAATGCAGCACTATACTGCCGAAAGAGTTCTCCTCTGGATAAGAAACCTTCTGGACTGAAACCCCATCTGCCCTCTTGGGTGAGCATAGAATAGCCAGCCCTTGACACTATTCTAATACGACCAGTGGTGTTCTCTCTTCTGTCCTGACCAATAATATACCCTAAAATAGACTACTTGATCATGTCAGTTGTATTTCTCTATATTACAGGTCTGGCAGCATCTGTGGAGAGAAAGCAGAGTTAATGTTTCAAGTTCTAGTTGGAATGCCAAGCCTCCAGGAATTCTCTGGCATCTTTGTGGCTTGTGCTATTATGGAAGTGTTGTCCCAGTTGAATTTGTGTCCTCCTTTGTCCGTGTATATTGAGATGAGTGAGAATTGGTCATGACCCTTCTTCAGAGCTGAATTTCTTCAGCACCATCTGTCTTTGTTTCATATGTCTAGCATCTGCAGTTTTTTGTTTTCTATTATCCATACGTTACAGCTGTACTTTTTTATAGTTGGCTGTGGAGAGATTGCAACATTCTGAAGTTCTAATGATGATGTTCTTTGCCAACAATTTTTGGGGCTGCTGCCTTATGGACCTGCACTTTATTGACCCGCATCTTATCTATAAGGCACCAGGAAATGCATCATCACTGGATTTACAGTCACATTGATTCCCCATTGAATGTTTGTTTTCTGCAGGAAAGCAAAGCTACTTGTATTCATAGGTACAATGCACATGGACTTTGCTCACTGAATTCTGACTGCTAATTAGACGATCGAAACTACACATAATTGCTTCTTTTCAGTTGTAAGCAGCAGTTTCTTCAGATATATGAAGGGCATAAGTGGACGTTGGACTGCTGGAATACCAATGCTGGAGAAGCAGTAATGGGGAACAAAGAAATAGCAGAGAAATTGGACACGTACTTTACATCAGTCCTCACAGTAGAAGACAGAGCAACATCCCAAAAATTCAAGAGAGTCAGGCAGCAGAAGTGACTTATGGTGGCTATCACCAAGGAGATGGTGCTAGAAAAACCGAAGGGTCTGAAGGTGGATAAATCACCTCGACCAGATGGACTACAGTTTTTGCAAAGAGTTGTAACTCGGGTTGCGGATGAGGTTGTAGACTTGCTCGCTGAGCCGGTGTGTTTGGTTGCAGATGTATTGTCACTCTGCTTGGTAACATTGTCAGTACGCCTCCAGTGAAGCGTCAGTGTTCTATCCCGCTTGTTATTTATACACCTCAGTTTGCTGGGGTGGTTGGCCTCTCTTCCGGTTCTGTTTCACAATGGTTTGTATATTGGGTCCAGTTCAATGTGTTTGTTGATGGAGTTCTAGTTGGAATGCCTAGCCTCCAGGAATTCTCTGGCATCTTTGTGGCTTGTGCTATTATGGAAGTGTTGTCCCAGTTGAATTTGTGTCCTCCTTTGTCCGTGTATATTGAGATGAGTGAGAATTGGTCGTGTTTCTTGGTGGCTAGTTGGGGGACAGAGGGACAGGTATTATGGAGGAGGCAGGAAGTCTGCAGAAGGATTTAGACAGGTTAGGAGAGTGGGCAAAGAAGTGGCAGATGGAATACAGTGGAGGAAAGTGTGAGATCACGCACTTTGGTAGGAAGTATAGAGGCATGGACCATTTTCTAAATAGAGAGAAAATTCAGAAATAACTGAAGTGCAAAGGGTGTCCTAGTCCAGGCTTCTCTTGAGGTAAACTTCCAGGCTGAGTCCGTAGTTAGGAAGACAAATGCAATGTTAGCATTTATTTCAAGAGGTCTATAATATAAAAGCAGGGATGTACTTCTGAGGCTTTATAAAGCTCTGGTCAGACCACATTTAGAATATTGAGAGTAATTTTGAGCACCAGACCTTAGGAAGGATGTATTGGCCCTGGGTCGCGAGGAAGTTCATGAGAATGATTCCAGGAAAGAAAGGTTTAACATATAAGGAGTGGCTGAGGACCCTAGGTCTATACGCGATGGAGTTTAGAAGGATGAAGGAGATCTAATTGAAACTGACAGAATACTGAATGGCCTGGGCAGAGTGGATGTTGGGGAAGATGTTTCCATTGGTAGGAGAGATGAGGATCTGAGGGCACAGCCCCTTAGAGTAAAGGGAAGATCCTTTAGAATGGAGTTAAGGTGAAACCTCTTCAGCCAGTGGTAAATATATGGAATTCACTGCCACAGAAGACAGTGGAGGCCAGTCATTGAGTATATTTAAGACTGAGATAGATAGGTTCTTGATTGTCAAGGGGATCAACGGATACGGGGAGAAAGGAGGAGAATAGGGTTGAGCAACTTACTTGCCATGATTGAATTGCGGCGCAAACTTGATGGGCCGGATGGCCTAATTTCTGCCAGGAGCTGTGTCAAGGTTTCCTTTAATTTTATTTTTTGGAAAAGTTTTGCTACCATTAAAATTTGTATTTTTAGTGCAGACAGAACATGGACATCTCTGTTGCTGAGAATTTGAAATTTCTGAGGAAACACCAAGAGGTGGTGCGGAGTTGATAGCCTAGTGGTATTATCAGTGGACTGTTAATCCTGAGATCCAGGTAACGTTCTGGGGATGTGGGATCGAATCCTGCCACGCATACGATGGAATTTGAATTCATGGGATTATGAGTCCAGTGATGACCATGAAACTGTTGCCAATTGTCGGGGGGGAAAAAGACCCATCTGACTCACGAATGTCCTTTAGGAAAGGAAACTTCTATCCTTACGTGCTCTTTCCTACACGTGACTCCAGGCCCAAAGCGATGTGGTTAAGCCTTAAATTGCCCTCTGAGATAGGCAATAAATGTTCACCTAGTCAGTAACATCCTCATCCTATGAATGAATGAAAGAAAAACTCATACGAAACCAGAGAACGGAGGTTTAAGGATGGCAAACATATGAAAAAGAGACTGGGTGGGTTGGGGGTGGGCAGCGTTGCCTATGGTGATTTCAGTGCTCTTGGTGACAGATAGAATGCAGGGTTTGAAGCTTAATTCTAAGCTGGCTAGGGTGCCAGAATCTAGCATAGTCATGCTCGCTCTGAATCACTGACCTAAGATGGAGTTGATGCCAAATAAATGGATTTTCTCGTGAGAGCCAAAATGGATGGCTTTGATGTTCAGCTGGCGAAAGGTTTGACTCATTCATGACTTGATTTTGGGCTAGAATTCTGACTGCAGTGAGCCAATAGAGCTGAGTACCATCACCAGATTACCTTATCATACAGTAGCCGAGACCCCAAGAAGCAATAAGTAGAAGATGAGGCTAAGACTGGATATTCTTTTAATGCAGGTACAACCATGGTTATGCTTTCCATTGTGTGTAACAAATGCCCCAAGTCCCACATTGCTTGGTCATCGATTGAGTTATTTTGCTGTTTCATCTCAGGATAATTTGAAACACCACATTAAATAGAAACTGAGCTGCCTTAATTCCTCTTAAATCGCATATTGAAATGGATATTGAAATATTCTGACCTTACTCTTGAACATTCAGAATTGTTACTGAGGATGTATATGAGGTAAATTGTGTTAAGAACAGTCCCATATGTGGATGGGTGTCAGTAAATTATCCATTTGTACTTGCAAGGAGTAAAAATCGACATGGTGCAGACATGATGGGCTGAGTGGCCTCCTATAAACAATAGTTTTGTGATCATGCACTGTTTCATTTAATATTTAATGTTTCATGAAATATTTAAACAGAACCAAATTAAGCACAAGGAGAGAGCATAGGAAAATTAACATTCTGGGTGGTAGTTAGGTCTAAAAAAGATTGTAGATGAACAACTTATTGAAATTAATGGTTTAAACATGTGACAGTTCAGTGATTGCAGTGATATTAACATGAAATGATAGGGGAAAGCATAGTGAAAGTAAATTAAATTTTCCAGAAGAGAATATGTGAAGGTTGAGGTGTGGCATTCAGTTGGGGAGAGGTGGAAACATTGCAACCAAAAGGTGCTAATACAAGTGAAGTGAATCGAACGACATACAAGAGGACCCAAAAAGGCTGCAAGTAAAATACAGACTGTTCCTCCACCATAGTGTTCCAGCTGAGTGCCTTTCTCCCCACTGCACCATGCACTCCTTTCCTCGCTTCCACTGACTAACATGCAGAGAGAGCCATCAGACATCACAGGTCCTCTGCCTTAAGGATATTGGGGCAGTGGGAAAGCCAGACCTAAAAGTAGAGGCAGAATTTCAAAATGTTCAATAAAAAGATGAGGTTTTGTTTCTTCAGTTTGTGCAGAGATTGGCTGAAATAATATAGAAAGTCAAAAATCAGAAATCCCGAGTGCTGTGAAGCAAAAGCAATCTCTGCCCATCTGCTGACTGTCTTGAACATTTCTAGCATTTCCTGCTTTAGAATACAAAATGTGGGAGTAGAAGTAGGTTGTTCGACCCATCAAATCATTCAATGAGATCATGGTTGATCTTCAACTTAAGTGCTTCATTATCCCCGCATCCCTTGATATTGAATATCTAGAAATCTATCAAGTTGTGCCTTGAATATGCTCAACAAAGATTCACCATCATCTGAGTGAAGATATTTTTCCTCAACTTTGCATCAAAGGACAATCCTATTATCCCAGTAGTGTCAGATTTCTGCAGGATCCCATGTTTTGTTTCAATCGGATGTTTCATTGGGCTTACAGACATGTAACGTGTTGTTTATAGTCTAGTGCTGCAGGGATGCTGCATTGTTAAATATTAAATCAAGGCTTTAGATACTGCTAAGCTGTGGAAAGGTGACTCCACGCTTCCAGTTGCCTGCATTCAATTCTGCTACCCCATTTACAGCTTTGACAGTCTCTTCCCAGTCTCCTGTGTTTTGTGTTCAGCTTTGTTGGAAAACACAAGAATTAGCGATTCATTTTTTGGCTGGGCGTTTTGCAACTTTCTGGACATAAAATTGAGCACAAACATTTCAGGTCATATCTTCTGCCCCAGTTTCGCAGACAGCAGCTGTTCATAATCAACAAACACAGAATGTTGGAAAACCTCAGCAGGTCTGGAAGCAATGCGGACAGAGAAATAGAATTAACATTTTGAGTCCAGACTCCTCTTCAGAACAGTTCTTCAGTTTGCTCAGAATGCTGAGCTTTTCCAGGATTCTGTTTGTTTCAGATTTACAGCATTGCCAGGATTTTATTTTAGCTGCTGATTGTAATTCTGCTCTTCTCATTTACCCTCTCTCAACCAATCTTTTGTTCCTTCATTTCCTTTGCCTTGTGACATTAACGCTTTTATAATTTAATCTCCTGCCTTCTACTTGATTCTGGTCTTTCTATCCCCCCCTCAGCTTCCTTACATCAATGATCTGAAACATTAATGCTTGCTCTCTGGCACAGATGCTGCCTGACTTGCTGAGCATTTCCAGTATTTCCAGTCCTCGGCTGCTTTGGGAAGCGAGAAATGCAATTGCTTCGCCACTTGCGAAGATCTTTGCATCCTCGCTCTCCACTGGAGTCGTACCTAAGGACTGGAGAGAGGCAAATGTAATTCCTCTCTTCAAGAAAGGAAATAGGGAAATCCCCGGCAATTACAGACCAGTAAGTCTCACGTCTGTCATCTGCAAGGTGTTAGAAAGGATTCTGAGGGATAGGATTTATGACCATCTGGAAGAGCATGGCTTCATCAAATACAGTCAACACGGCTTTGTGAGGGGTAGGTCATGCCTCACAAACCTTATTGAGTTTTTTGAGGATGTGACTAGAAAAGTTGATGAGGGTCGAGCTGTGGATGTGGTGTATATGGACTTCAGTAAGGCATTTGATAAGGTTCCCCATGGGAGGCTCATTCAGAAGGTCAGGAGGAATGGGATACAGGGGAACTTAGCTGCTTGGATACAGAATTGGCTGGCCAACAGAAGACAGCGAGTGGTAGTAGAAGGAAAATATTCTGCCTGGAAGTCAGTGGTGAGTGGGGTTCCACAGGAAAATATTCTGCCTGGAAGTCAGTGGTGAGTGGGGTTCCACAGGGCTCTGTCCTTGGGCCTCTACTGTTTGTAATTTTTATTAATGACTTGGATGAGGGGATTGAAGGATGGGTCAGCAAGTTTGCAGACGACACAAAGGTCGGAGGTGTCGTTGACAGTATAGAGGGCTGTTGTAGGCTGCAGCGGGACATTGACAGGATGCAGAGATGGGCTGAGAGGTGGCAGATGGAGTTCAACCTGGATAAATGCGAGGTGATGCATTTTGGAAGGTCGAATTTGAAAGCTGAGTACAGGATTAAGGATAGGATTCTTGGCAGTGTGGACGAACAGAGGGATCTTGGTGTGCAGATACATAGATCCCTTAAAATGGCCACCCAAGTGGACAGGGTTGTTAAGAAAGCATATGGTGTTTTGGCTTTCATTAACAGGGGGATTGAGTTTAAGAGTCGTGAGATCTTGTTGCAGCTCTATAAAACTTTGGTTAGACCGCACTTGGAATACTGCGTCCAGTTCTGGTCGCCCTATTATAGGAAAGATGTGGATGCTTTGGAGAGGGTTCAGAGGAGGTTTACCAGGGTGCTGCCTGGACTGGAGGGCTTATCTTATGAAGAGAGGTTGACTGAGCTCGGTCTCTTTTCATTGGAGAAAAGGAGGAGGAGAGGGGACCTAATTGAGGTATACAAGATAATGAGAGGCATAGATAGAGTTGATAGCCAGAGACTATTTCCCAGGGCAGAAATGGCTAGCACGAGGGGTCATAGTTTTAAGCTGGTTGGTGGGAAGTATAGAGGGGATGTCAGAGGCGGGTTCTTTACACAGAGAGTTGTGAAAGCATGGAATGCGTTGCCAGCAGCAGTTGTGGAAGCAAGGTCATTGAGGTCATTTAAGAGACTGCTGGACATGCATATGGTCACAGAAATTTGAGGGTGCATACATGAGGATCAATGGTCGGCACAACATTTTGGGCTGAAGGGCCTGTTCTGTGCTGTACTGTTCTATGTTCTATGTTCTATGTTCTATTTCCTGTGTTGCACGATGAGTGACTCATCATCCAGGCTAGATAGACAAAAATCGCTTTGTGCCATGTAAGTAAAAGCACTGAACCTTGTAAGGTTCGGTGAATGTGGATGTGCTCTGATGATCACTATGTTTAATGAGAGTGTATTGTCTGAGCACAGTATGTTATGAATCTTGGTGTATTTCCAGAATTTGCTCCTTCTTTTGTATATAAGCAGTTGTTTTACAAAGAATTGAGCTAATTAAAACTGTAAGTTAGATACATTGGCAAATAACTTCCAGAGGGTGTTACAGGCATTTAACATTTTCTTTAAAAAAACTTGCTTTTTTTGGTCACATTTTCCCAAACCTGGCAATATCTGTATTTTGTTCTAACTGTGGAGTTTGTACAACAGGGAGCTGAGAAACAGAGGCACAGATTAGGAAATAGAATATTCTAGGAATAAGAATGAGCATATACCCTCTAGGAACAAATTCTGCACACAAATATTTTTAAAATATTTATTTCTAAAACCTAACCCTATACATCAGCCAGGTGTGGACCCTTCTGCTCTCTCACCTGCTCTCGTTCTTCACCATTTGCTCCAGAATGTGAAGTGGAAGATTGCTGAGGCTCAGTCAAAGGCTTATACAGCGTTTGTGAATGTGAACTGAAGGAGCTAAGGCTGGAGGGGGCCCAGGTGTAGACTTCAGCAACTTGGCAGCTGGTCATAACACTCTGGCCCAGCTGGCTTTTAAACATCAGCGTTGTGGTTGGCAAGTGTCTTGTTATGCAATGCTCATTACAGGTGGCAACACATTGTCTTTCCATTATGTAGCTGTTCCTGCCATCAGGTTATCGTCTGCATTTGCATTTCAGTTAGGGGAGTACGGGAGAATAGACAGTGATCTAGTTGAAGCTCCTATCCATTTGTCCTCTGACTGTGCAAGGTGGAAGTTATGGTTGAGCTCACAGACAATAAGCTTCATGAGCATTATTGAGGGATATTTTTTATGCACTACTCATTGCTTTAGTTCTCTGAAGAATGTCAGTGTCAGAACACTGCCCAATATTGTTTCTCATGTTTTGAAACTCCCTGGCAGATAATACAGTCATTGAGAAATTACACATCGTATAGCAACTATAAAGACTGGGTCCATGAAATCTTCATCTCACTTTAGATGGGAATTCGTCACCTGGGCTATCCATTCAAATTGAAATAGATTTTGCTCATATATAAATCAAAAATCTTGACCCTTTAACTTACTTTGAATATGATTTCTATGTTGATTATTGGAAAAAGGGCACCAAGTGATAGCACATCTTCCATGAACATTTTCAATAGTGCGTGCCTTGTCTCTGATAACTCTTCCACTGTTTTCAGGGTATGGAGAGAGGCAGGTCATCTTTCTGTTCTGGTAATATTCCTGCAAAAGCAGAAGGAAGATTAGTATGCTGTTTTGAATGTGTGGCTGAGTTTCAAAGGCTGTGTATATACATTATATATATCACCAGTGGGTTATGAATTAAAAGCTTTACTGATAATTCAATAGTCTATTAAAGTATTACCAATCTTTCATGTTTATCTGAATACAGATTATTCTGTCTTTATAAGAGATTAACCCCTTGAAATTTAAACACTTCAAAAAGATTTAATGAATAGGAGCTTTTTTAAATCTATCAGTTGAGCAGGTATGATAAATATATTAGATTGTTAGAAGGCTTGTTTGTATCTTTGTGTCGCTACTGAGATCTTCTCAAGGTAGTGACTAGGAGACTAATTCTGGACCTAACTGTGGGGAGTGGATGGAGTAATAAATTGCCATGGATGAGCCATAGGCAGGTATGAGTGAACAATGGGACGGGTGGGAGGGGGGAATTGGCATGAGTTAACATGGAGGGCCCATAGGAGAGTGGTGGATGAGGTGAGCAGAGGGACATAGGGCAATTTCTAAAATAATTGGGTTGAAGTTCCCGAAAAATGAGAGTCTAGCAGGGTTCTTTGACTGGGTCTTTCTGTCATCTCAAAAAGTTTCCAAACTTGAGTGTCCCACATCCAGAGTTTCAGGATAAAAACTGAAAGAACTGCGGATGCTAAAAATTATGAACAAAAACAAAGTTGCTGGAAAAGCTCAGCAGGTCTGTCGGCATCTGTGAAGGTAAAAACAGAGTTAACGTTTCGGGTCCGGTTCTGAGGAAGGGTCACCGGAGCCAAAACGTTAACTCTGTTTTCTCCTTCACAGATGCTGCCCAGATCTGCTGAGCTTTTCCAGCAACTTTGTTTTTGTTCGAGAGTTTCAGGACTAAGACAAAAAAATTCCGTCACTAACGGATGTACAGATGATACATAGTTTCATACCCTCTGAAATCCCCTGAACCTATGAAGAAAAATCTCATTGTTTGCCCTTACTGAATTCAGACAATGGAAGTTCAGATATTACCTTGCACAACATTTAACAGCCCACAGAAAGAGAAATTGTTGGAGAAATGCAGGAGGTCTAGCAGAACCTGTGGGGAGAAAGCAGGGTTAACGTCTCCAGTGTTTCTTCAACAGAACAGCCCACTATTACTGCAGTAAAATGCACCAACCAGGACTTGAATTTAAGCTTTAATTGCATTTCAGCATTGTGTACTAATTACCTTTAACTGGTAAAATAAATGCATTTTCACTTTTATGGTAATGTCATAAGAGCTTTCATTTTTACTTTTGAAAATAACAGATTGCTGAAATTCTCTGCATTTTCCTGAAGCACGATTTACAGTTTTACTGTGCACCTTTTAAATTCTCTTACAAGAGCATTGCTGCCCTCCATAAAGCTAATCATTAGTCATATCATACTAAAGCCATTCTGAACGAAGTTGGCATTTTTGCTTTCCTATCATGTCGTTTTTAAGACACAACCTCTTGTTGCCTGTGGTCTGGCTATTTCACTGACACATCCGAGCATCTCATCAATGCTGCTGGAAGCTTCTTGTCAGGTGATACACAAAAGTAGCCCAGGAATTATTGTTCCCAACAGGCAAACAAAAAGTCAACTGAGTGCATAATGAAATCTATTCCCTCAGCACTCCAGTTCTTGGTGCTCCTCACTGTGTCACTGCATCACCTGGCTAGCCTTTATTCTGCTGTGTGCCCTGTTGCTTGTGTATTCATCAAAAATTCTTTTCATATCCTTTTAATAGGTGAAGCATGAAGTTGTTAATTAGTGATCTGGTTCCTCAGGGAGTTTTGGCTCATGGATTATAGATGGGTCAAAGAACAGGATTCAAGAACAGAATGTTTTGGCCAACTAACCAGATTTAGTGTGCAATATTTGATGCTGTTTGTTGAAACATGTTTCCAAAGCTCTTATTCAGAAAAATACATGTAAATGAAAGATTATGTCAGTCTTACATGTGAACTGATGGTTTACACACCAGAGGCAAAAGATGTAGATATTTTTCTAAATATGCTGGAATTTATAAGGCAACTCATCTGTTTGATATTTTTGGTTGTCATGAGCAACTAATCGGAGGAAAAGTCTCCATTAACGTCACCTTACAAAGCTGTGCAACAGCCCAACTCAATAAACAAGTCTCAAATGTTCATAAACAGCAACCAAAACAGCCAAATGAAAAATCTCAGGAGCTTTGGTAGCATCTGTGAAGAAAAATATCAGCATTAATGGTTTGGATCCAGTGACACTTCCTCAGAATACAGCATCCGCAGTTCTTTCAGTTTTTAAATGAAAAACCTCATTTGATCCCTTTCACATCCCCATCCGTCAAGAGTGTCCAGCCGATTCACGTTCTTATAAATACTGGATACACTTAAAACTATCAACCATATCAAATCTGTTGTAGAGTTTCTGACTCCTAGTTCTGTACCAAAATGATGTTGTATTCCAACACCAAGCAGTTGAGATGATGGCAGTGCTATCTGATAAGGTAGAAAATTTTCCAGATATGACTTGCTGACTAAGTAGAGGACCAATATAATTTTAAGTTACTGTCCTTTCATTTTCATCTTGATCATAAGCAAAGTGATGGAAAGACACATCAACAGCATGACCAAGCAAACCTTACTTTTAATAAACTAAACTTTTCTAAATAATTGCTTTATTTATGCAGTCTTTCAAAGTATGATACAACAATGTGTAATGTTTTCCCAGAAGTGCTGGGTAAATGTCATACAACCCTATATAGAAATGAGGGCCTTTAGCCCATCAGGACCATACCATCAAAATACTACCTACACTCATCCAACATTACTGCATTAAGCCCAAAGCTTTGAATGTTCAGGTGTTCATCCAAGTACATTTTTGATTTGATTTGATTTATTATTGTCACATGTACCAAGAAACAGTGAAAAGTATTGTTTTGTGTCCTAACCAGACATATCGTACCTTACGTAAGTACATCAGGGTAATAGAACAGAGTGCAGCATATAATGTTACAGCTAGAGAGAAGGTGGAGAGAAAGATCAAGATGAAGATGAGACGCCCATTCGTAAGCCTGATAACAGTGTGGAAGAAGCTGTTCTTAAATCTTTTGGTGTATGTTTTCAGACTTTGGTATCTTTGTCTGGTGGAAGAGAGTGAAATAGAGTAAAACAGAGGTGGGAGGGGTTTTTGATTATATTGCTTTTCTGAGGCAGCGGGATGTGTAGACTGAGTCAGTGGAAGGAAGGCTGGTTTTCATGATGGACTGGGCTGTGTTCACAACTCTCTGTAATTTCTTGGTTGCCACAGCAAGCTGTGATGCTGCATCCAGATAGGATGATTTCTATGGTGCATCTATAAAAATTAGTAAGAGTCATTGTGGACATGCTGAATTTCCCTACCCTTCTGAGGAAGTAGAGGTGTTTGTTTGCTTTCTTGACACTAGCGTTGACATGGATGGACCAGGACAAGTCGTTGCTGATATTTCTTCCTAGGAATTTGAAATTCTTGACCTCCACCACCTCAGCACCATTGATAATAACAGCACCATTGATAATAACAGGAGTATATCCTCCACTCCGCTTCCCAAAACCGATCACCAGCTCCTTTGTTTTGCTGACATTGGGGGAGAGATTGAGAGATTTACACTGTGCCACTAAGCTGTCTATCTTCTTCCTGTACTCTGTCTCATCCTTTTTTGAAGTCTGACCCATTATGGTGGTGTCATCAACAAATCGTAAATGGAGTTAGTGTTGAATTTGGTCACACAGTTGTGAGTGTCTCGGGAGTATGGTAAGGTGTTGAGTACACAGTCCTATGGGGCACCGTTGTTGAGGATTATTGTGGAGGAGGGGTTGTTGCCCATCTTTATTGATTGCGATATGCAGGCCAGTTAGTCAAGGATCCATTTGCAGAAGGGGAGCAGAGTCCTAGGTCTTGGAGTTTGGAGATGAGTTTTGTTAGAATTATGATGTTGAAAGTGGAGCTAAAAACAATAAATCAGAGTCGAACATATCTGTCCTGGTTATCCAGATGTTCCAGGAATGAGTGTCGGGCCAAGGAGATGGCTTCTGCCGTGGACCTATTGTGATGGTAGATGAATTGTCGCGGATCAAGGAAGTCTGGGAGGTTTAAAGATTTTGAGGCTATCCACCTAAATGACTGCCGAGGCAGTGTATTCCAGATCCCATCACCCTCTGGGTCAAAACAAAGGCTTTCCTTGAATCACCACTAAGCCTCCTGCTTTTCACTTTAAAGGTTTGCCCCTTTGTTCCTGACCCTTTGACTAAAGGGAACAGCTGCTTTCTATTCACTGTCCGTGCCCCTCGCAATCTTATATGTCTTTACATTTTAGATTATATATACAGTTGACAAGAAATAGGACCATAGAGCCCATTGAGTCTGCTCAACCATTAAACACAATCATGGCTGATCTTGTGCTTCGACTTTCTCACCCACTCCCCATATCCCTTGAATCCCTGAGAAACCAAAATCTGTCTATCCCAGTCTTAAATGTTTCTAGTGATAGAGCGCACACACTCTAGGGTAGAGAATTACAATGATTCACAACACTTTGCATGAAGTGATTTCTTGTCATCTCAGTCCTAAATGATAGGCCTCTTATCCTGAATCCATGCTGCTGTGTTTTTACATTTCCCAGTGGAAACAGTCTTTCAGTATCAACCTTATCAAGCCCCTTCAGAATCTTCTATGTTTCACTGAAATCACCTCAAATAGTCTTCCACATTGTAGAGAATATGGACCCAATTCACTTGGCCTCACAGCAGAGAAGTCTCTCACATCCCAGGGACTATTAGGTGAAACACAATTGTACCACCTCCAATGCAAGAAAAGCTTCCTTTAAGCCTTGTGTATTTATATCAATATCACATAATATTACTGATAAAATTCATTATTTTGGTGGAAATTGGGTCAATCCTCATGTTTTTCTCTGCATTCAATTTTCTTCAACCCTGTGGTCCCCAGTAGGTGCACTTTCTGGAAGTAGGTATCATTGGCTTTCACCTAAATTTTCTCTTCTGCTCTTTCCTTTATCTACAAGATATACTTTGTAAAAGTCAGGCTTTTGAGACTGTTTTTTAAGGAAAAAGTAAGAGGTAGATCTGTACACAAGCAATAGTGCAGAAGTGTTCAAATCCAGGTCAATTCTTGGGATCTGCTAATAATGAAACTTCAAGTTGCTGCTGACCATGGTACTGAATTTGGCAGGATGCTGCTATCCCAGGTGAGAGATAATGGGAACTGCAGATGTTGGAGAATCCGAGATAACAAAGTGTGGAGCTGGATGAACACAGCAGGCCAAGCAGCATCAGAGGAGCACAAAAGCTGACATTTCGGGTTTAGACCCTTCATCGGATCTAGGCCCGAAATGTCAGCTTTTGTGCTCCTAAGATGCTGCTTGGTCTGCTGTGTTCACCCAGCTCCACACTTTGTTATCTCTGCTGTCCCAGATTATCAGTCTGTGATGGTTCACATGAGAAAAGAGCAATTGTGAAAAAGACTCAGTAGACAATTCTTGCCAACTCTGCTCCAAAAGTTAGATTGACATATTATTCCATCTATATGGTATTTTTGACTTAGTCTCTTATATATCTTTCTTAAAGTAACCTGCATTTTTCTATATCTTATCTCTTTGCATTTGCATTTCCATTTCCTTTCATTTTTGCGCAAAATTATACTGAAAGTTTAAATTTGAATTAGAAAGGCAAAACTGTGAACACGTTTAGCATTCATACTGGTGTTCCTCCTGAAATTCTTCAGCAATTGCACAAAGTATGATTACTTTCTAGATAATCAGAATTGTGTGGCAACGTCAAAAGGATTAAAAAGCGTGGTTTGTTATGCTTATGACGTTCAAACCCTCTTTTAGCAATTTGCTAAACATAGACATAGATGTGCACCTTTAAAACTTACTGCTTCAGCCGCTATTTCTTGTAGCAAAAGGAATGATATTTTACCATCAGATGGTAGACATTAGTCACAGTTATAAATTCCACAGAAGTCACAGTGAACTGCAGGCAAGAGTTCTTAGAATTATAGGTGAGACTTCTTAAAAAAGAACTGTATGCACTAGCTACGCAGCAGGATTTGAGCTGTTTATATACATTTTTTTATTAGCTGACTATTAACCCTACTACTTCTGGAGTGTCTGAGAGTTTAAAACCTATAAAAGTACAACAGCATTTGAGTGCATGGAATTCTGATTCTTGAGTTTAATTTGTCAGTTCCCTGCTACAGATCGAAAAAAAAAGATATGCATGGAATTTGATGAAATAATGCTTGCAGTTTGAATAAATTAATAGATGATTACCACTAAGTTAAACATATACCATGTTTTTTTAAAACTTTTATCACTGTGATTTAAGCAGTGAATATTTTCACCATTTGTTGGAATAGTCTACCGTTTCCTTGAAATTTCACATCACTATGTTTGGAAGAAGTATGACTTTAGGTTTCAATACGCTGATGGACCCTTTTTTGCTGAATTCTGTTCAACCTTCTAAATGCATAAATCTTCAATTTCTTATTACTTTGCAAGATTAATTTTCTGCTTATTGATAGAAATATTGTGAAGTGTTACTGAAGAAATTATTCAACCAAATATTGATTTGTACGATTTATAAAACTTAATATAAAAATGAGACTAAAGTATGTGAGATTTTGGTGCTGAAATGTGACTGGATTCGCTGAAATATTAACTAAAACACCCACTCTTTTATAGGATGCTTCTGAGTGTATAGAAAACTGACAACTGATTTAAACTGATTCCATAATTTATGTTTAATTATTCATCTTTGGTCAAACATACAACATTATTCAGCATCAAATTATTTAAATTGTTTAAACATGGTGACTGTAGTTCCATGAGGATAAAAGTTTCATTTGATGGGAGTGAATTCTTGTAAAGTCATTGTGTCAGTCTCTTTCATGAATAAAATGGTGTTTGCTTATACAAATTCTTCTCCTGTGGCAAAAAATTCCTTTGCTTTTATTTTTGGGATCTCTAATGCCAATATTTTTCATCAGTAACTTGTTGCTGACTTTCAATTTTGATCCATTCACAGAATGACCCTCTCATTATGTTTTCTCATAAACAGCACTTATGTTTATGATTTCCAATGTGTGTTGTTTCTTATCAATTGAAATCATTATCACAATGATTTCTGAATTTATACTTTCACTTAGTGAAATTAGTGTTAACTGATTTTATTACTATAATAACATTTGATTTTATTTCTTCCTTATGTTTCTGAGCATCACTTGTGTTATGTACACAATTAAGGCTTACATATTTGTTTACCAAAATTTGACTCGTAATCCCACAGCTGCTGAGTAAGTTTACCTAGGAACGACTGAAACAAAATCTCAAGGAGATTCCAGTGCACAATTCCTCACTGGTTGTGTGAGAGCTAGGGCTTCTACAGTGACTTAAAATTTGGGATAGGATAAATCAAGGTTTCGAGCACTGATTACTATCCGAGAACCCTTGCTGGGAGTGAACATCTGTCAAGATTTGCCCATTTGTGATTTTCTCTCTGACTATTAAAAGCCTGCTGACACTTGAGACTCCAACATAACAATGGTCAGTTAGGAGAGAAATGAATGTGTGCCCATGATTTGTGAAACAGTACTCCTTCAAAGAATCAACAATTTTAAGAGAGAAGAAAGATGAAAATCAGCAAGAGAAAGGAAAGGAGAATTATGCATTTACAGAGAAGCTTTCATAACCTTGGCTGTGAAGGACATTCCTATGAGGTATGAGCTCGTGGCTAAAACGTCGCAACTAATTTATGCCAAGCAAAATTCAACAAACAGCAACGAGATAATGATCAGAAAATCTGTATTTTGTCATGTTGGTTAACAGCTACAGTACTGGTGAGGACGTCACAGACAATTCCTCTTTTGAAATTTGCCATAGAATCCTTCAATTATTTTCAAATTCTTTCATGGCATGTGGCCATGATTTGTTAGCTGTGCCAAATTACTTCAGAATGAATTAGCTGCCAAGGCCATTTCAGAGGGCAGTTAGAGTCAACCACATTGTTGTGGATCTGTAAGTCAGGCCAGGTAAGGTTGGCAGGTTTTCTTCCCTGAAGGATATTAGTGAACGAGATCATTTTTTACACCAACCAGCAGTATTTACATGGAACAAGTTTTCAATTCCAAACTTTTAATTGTAATTAATTAAGGAATTTGAACCCATGTCCCCAGAGCCTTGTTCTAGACCACCTTTGACCTCATTTGATAATGTAGCTGTCCATCAGTACTGCACTGGAGTGTCAGCGTCGAACATATGCTCGAGTCTCTTTTTTTGATGCTTGAACCTACAACCTTCCAATTCATAAAAAGGGCTGATATCCAATAAACTGCGGTTGATACTTGAGAAGGAAACAGCACATAGTTAAAAATAAAAGATGCACTTCAACTCTTCCCTGTTTTATATTCTATCATCATCTAATCTATCTTTTTTGCCTTTTTATATTCCAACATTATTGACATGGTTTGTCCTGCTTCCCATGCTCGTTTATGCATGCAGAGACTCAGCTGTGAATGCACAATTGTGTCATGACATTCTCACACCTAAAGAATGCCTCAGTCATCCTCACTTTCTCCAGGTGCTAAGCCCAGCGAAGCTGTAACTTTTTATCCTTCTTCAGAATATATCAAATGTGTCACCCTTCCTGCTTTCAGAATGTCTCATTTAAAAGCTGGGTCATTTTAGAAGCTAATTTTTTTTTCTTACAACTTTGTCTACTCTTTATTTCAGTAGCAGACAGATCCAATTGGACTTACTCTTTTGCTTTATTGGCTGCACCATTCCTCTCCCCCAAAACTTTACCCTCCACTCTAGGAATGAGGAACTTAAGTGATGTAGAGTGGCCAAGGAAGCTGGAATTGTTCTTTCTCAGACTTGGTTCAGGTGAATTTAACAAAGATGTTTAAAATTGTGAGGGAGTTTTGATAAGGGTCAATAGAGGGAGAATGTTTCAACTAACACAAGAGGTCACCAATGTAAAATTGTTGGCAAAAGGGCCAGACAGGAGATAAGTGGAAAAGTTTTTTTACGTGGTAAGTTACGCTGATCTGGAAACCATTGTCTGAATGGGTGTTTGAAGGAGATTCATTAACACATTTCAAAGGGAGGTTGTATTATACTTAAGAAGGAAAAAGTTCCAATGCTTGCTGAATGATTAATTCATTAGTTCTTTCATGAGGCAGAAAGGACTCATTTGACTTCAGTGTTCTAGGATTGAATGATTTGCTGCAGTGAACCTACTAAATAGGTCAACCTAGAGATACATGAGCCAAAGAATTCCTTCAGTTCACCATTCCTCCAATGTCACTGGGTCAAAATCCTGGAACTCCTTTCCTAACAGCACTGTGGGTGATCCTATACCCCAGTGACTGCAGCGATTCAAGAAGCTAACTACCTCCTCCTGGGCAATGAAGAATGGGCAAAAAATGCCAGCTGAGCTGCTAACACCCACATCACATGAACAAGTAAGAAATCTTTGAAACTAGGCTTTACAAGCCCAACATGATTGCTTGCCTACAGAAAAACATGCTCATTCACCCATTAATGTAATGAGAGTACCAGAGAAGATTGAAACAAAAACAAAGTTGCTGGAAATGCTCAGCAGGTCTGGAAACATCTGTGAAGGAGAAAACAGAGTTAACGTTTTGGGTCTAGTGACCCTTCCTCAGAACTGATGGTCACTGGGAAAACGTCACTTTATATGAAGTAAGTAGGGAGTAAACAATAGGATAGAGCCCGAAGAGAGAGAAAGACAGATGGACAGACAAAGGAGTTACTAACAATCAGGCTGGGAGGATGAATAGTTGTTCAAACACTAGTAGTGACAGTGAAATTAAAGACAGTGGGCAAGAAGAGAGATTGGAACAGAAATCCCATCGGAGAGAGGAGCAGAACTTCTTCAAGGTGGGCATGCCCAGAAGAGATGTGGCAGTGAGTTAAATACTAAATAAAAACCAGAAGAACTGCAGATGCTGTAAATCAGGAACAAAAAGAAAATTGCTGGAAAAGCTCAGCAGGTCTGGCAGCATCTGTGCAGGGGATTCAGTTAAGATTGAAATCTTAATAGTGACAATATACATTTAGAAAGTTTAAAATTGTGCTTGACAAAGGAACGCCGAACAGGTGTAGAAGAACAGAGGGCTTGATTGAGAAAATGATGGAGGAGGAGAAGTGGCAGGAAAAGGTGGGAGAACAGGTACAAAAGAGGGAAGAGATCGTGAATAATGTCAAGTCTGGATAAGCATGTAGGCTTTTATCTGTCCATATTGATGCACAACCTCATCGATCGCCGGTTCCAATGTGCCACAGCGAAAATCTAATGACTTCCTCAGATGACAGACATGGGACATGACTGATAGGGTACCCTATGTTGTCCAGTACTTCCTGGGAGCAGAGAAACTACGTCACACACATCAACGATGAAAATCAGCACCTTGCCAAGATCTTTCCTACGCCTCTACTTCTTGCCTTCAAACATATAAATTCTGTGTCTGATTCTACCTCTCTCACTGACACCGGAAGAAGGAGTGACACTCCAAAAGCTTGTGCCTCCAAATAAACCTGTTGGACTATAACCTGGCATCAAGTGATTTTTTGACCTTGTCTGCCTCAGTCCAACACCAGCACCTCCATATCATTATTGTTCATGTGTAAAATGACTGGCAGTTTTGCCACTAGTGTTAAAGAGTAGCATTGGGAAATGCACAAGGGGACAGAATCTAAAAGCCAGAAGAGACTGGTCTGAAAATTGGAACAAGTTATGGAGGGAATTTTGACAGAGGGAAAATATTTTTATTTCAATGCACTGATTGCCTAAGATTATTATTGGCAATGGTTCCTTCGTTGACAACTGAACATTCAACTAAGACTTTTTAAATCTGAAAACTTGATCTTGTATGAGTTCTGGTTCGTGAGTAAAGACATGTGCTCCCAACCTTGTCCACAGAAGGAGCAGGAGTGGTTTACATTTAGTGAAAAATCCAAATTTGACCATCTATCTGATTTGCTATTTTATTTGTGCTGAGGAAACGGCTGAAATGACTACAAACCTATGTGCATTTTGCAGAGGGAGAGGTAACATTTTGAAAGAGAAATAAAGCACAGGCAGAAGTTAATCTCAGCTTGAGGCTTACTTTGATTCAAAGAATAACATTTTTAACACACATTTCAGAAATTCACTATAACTTCTTATGTTTAACTGGATCTCATGTTTTATCATACAATATTATTGGGAGTAGATGGCCTAGTGATATTATTGCTGCAGTATGGATACTGAAATCCAGGTTCAAATCCCACAGTGGTAGTCAGTGGAATTTGAATTCAGTAAAAATTTGGAATTAGGAGTGTAATTGAAACCATTGTCAATTGCCATAAGAACCCATCTGATTCACTAATGTCCTTTCGGGAAGGAAACTGCTTGGCCTGGTGTACATGTGCCTCCAGCCCCATGGCAATGTGGTTGATACTTAATTAGGGATGCCATTACTGCTGGCCTAGCCAGCATCACGCATATCTCATGAATTTTTAAAATTTCTCATTTAACATTTATTCAACATTTTAATATTTATTGAGAACCATGTAGAGTCCCTGAAGACAAGAAGTGTAAATGATAACATAATTTGAAAGGCAAGTGTTGGGAATAATATGCTATTTTATTATCTATAAAGTGATCTATAAAGCCCACCTCAAATGATATTATAATTAACAATAAATAATGCCAGCAACATCCACACCCTGTGAATGAATCTGAAAAAAAAAGCCAGTGTAGGAAAATTTGAAGCAAAAAGGCCAAGCAGTGGCTGAGTGGTTAGCACTGCTGTCTCATAGCACCAGGAACCTGGGTTTGATTCCAGTCTTGGGGACTGTCCGTCTGAAGTTTGCACGTTCTCACTGTGTCTGTGTAACTTTCCAGTGGGTGCTGTGGTTTCCTCCCACAGTCCTAAGATGTGCAAGTTAGAGTGGATTGGCCATGGGAAATTCGGGGTTATGGGGATAGAGTGGGAGGGTGGGATGCTCTTTGGAAGTTTGATACTGATTCTAGGGCCAAATACCTCTTTCCACACTGTAGGGATTCTATAATTCTAAAACCTGGACATGTTTATGGCCTTGTGTTTCCAACTTCATACTAAACAATTCCAGCTATGCACTCTAACATCATATTCTCTTTTCCTATCACTTTATGATACTGGTCACAGACCTTTAATATATCAACTATGACTTACACAGGACTCTCTTCTGCTCCGCAGCTTTCAACATTTAACTCTGAATGGCATAATTACAGTTAGAATGGCTCTGCGTTTGAGGTTCTGCACAGTAGACTGGTTGGGAAGTTTAGATCACATGGGATCCAGGGACAATCAGTACAGTGTGGAGCTGGAGGAACGCAGCAGGTCAGACAGCATCAGAGGAGCAGGAGAGTCGATGTTTTGGGCCTAGACCCCAAAATTTGTGGTATAGCCAACAATGAAGAATGTTATCTAAGAGTACAACGGGATCTTGCTCAACTGGGCCAGTGGGCAGACGAATGGCAGATGGAGATTACTTTAGATAAATATGAGGCGTTGCATTTTGGTAAGACAAATCAGGGCAGGACTTAAACAGGTAAAGGTAGGGACCTGGGGAGTGGTGTTGAACAGACATACCTAGGGGTATAGGTACATAGTTCCTTGAAAGTGGCATTACAGGTGGTGAAGAAGGCCTTTGGCACGCTTGCCTTCATTGGTTGGAGCATTGAGTACAGGAGTTGGGACATCATGTTGCGACTGTACAAGACATTGTTCAGGCTGTGTACAATTCTGGTCGCCGTGCTCCAGGAGAGATGTTCTTAAACTGGAAAAGGTTTACAATGATGTTACTGAGGCTGTGGAGGGTTTGAGTTATAAGGAGATGCGCCATCTCCCAGGATGCACAGTCTAAGTGATCTTTGTTTTCTTTACTGTAATCAGAACATCTGTGCCATTGATATCGCTGGCTTCAGGTTCCACAGGTGTCTCTTTTAAAATTAATATAAGTAAGCTTGTTATCTTGCTTTATTCATTTTTCTAGTCTCACTACCTTGAATTTGTCCAAGTTATGAAATTGTATGGTTCTGAAGAAAGGTCACTGGACTTGAATTGTTAACTCTATTTCTCTTGTACAGATGCTGTCTGACCTGTTGAGTTTGTCCAGCAATTCCCGTTTTTGGTTGGGATCCTCATCCTGTCTGTTCCTTGTAATCTTGCTTTTTAATTGAATGCATTTTTTTTGCATTTGATGAACATGTTCCATGTTATTGTCAGCAATTTATCAGCAAACTTAGAGAGCTTTGTTTTTGCCTGCTCTTATAAATCATTTACATACTTATTACAAGCAATAATCTAATTGCTAAGGTACCCCACAAATATTACCATCATTCCAATTAAGCTGTATCTACAATGTTCTGTTGTGTCCTTTGATTCAAGTTCTTTTAAAAAAAACTCAGCTAAATTCATTGGGCAAAACCTCTCTTCCATCAGTTAATAATCTAAAATTCTCAATTAGGTGATGCAGATAATTTTATATCCAAACACCTTTCAACTTTTACACATTAGTGTTCTGTATAATGCTCTCCATTTTCAAAGATGGGCTAAAATTCCACCATTCCCTTAAATTCTAAGACACAAAGAAATGGATAGGAGTAAATAATCACTTCTTTTAAAATTCACTGTGCTGTTTTGTTAATGAGAGCATTATAATTACTGTAGATTCCATAACGAAGCATTCTGCATTCAGAAAGTCATGGCTCAATGCCTCACATTATTTCCCTTCATAAATCCCGTTGACATCAGAATGTAGCAGAATAAGCATTTCCATTTTTCGCAATTAGGAATCTGGCCGCCTGATTTGTGATACTGCTTACACTTGCATCCAGTTCTTTTAAAGAATGTGTTGCTGAATTTTGAATAAATTGTTTGAACATCTAATCAGGGAGGGCTAAAGCTTGTGCAAATTCAATTTTAAATTGGGGCATAAAATTCATTGTCAGCCCTTGAAGTACCCTTAGCCAATCTCTTTTATGTCCCATTATCATTTCTTACCATCGAACCTGAGTCTACTTCAAAACATATTATGCTTCTTTCAAGCTAAGTGTTTTTTTCCTTTAATTTCTGCTCTACTTAATTACAAGTCTATTACCTTGATGGTTTCAATACACACACACAAACCAATTCATACGTTTTTTTTTAGTGTTCAATTTGCTTTGTAGACTGCACGCTTTTTCTCATTATCTGCAGAAACATGGGTTTGACAACATTGCAGTATAGGAAAGAGGAAAAATCTATTTGTTTGAAATAAGGTTGAAAATGATCCACTGAAGTATTAGTTCCATCATACTGATATGATAAAATAAAATGGTTTCCTCTCTGAAACATATTCTGTAATATTCTTGGAGCTATCACTAACTCTTCTATTTCAAAGAGAAATTTCATTCGTGTATGTACTCAGATAATTTATCCAAGACAAAAGCTTAATGCTGACTTGTTTCCTTTGAGTTGACATCACCACAGGATTGCAACAGTTCCTAAAGACCAATTTTATCTTTCCAGTGCCACCAGAGGTGAACAATAAGTGCAGATGTGAGTTTGCACAAGATGAAGCAAAAGCTGTGGGCCCTGCCAATGAAGACTTGTATTTCAAAGCAAGCCAGTACCCCTAGTCAATCCACAATGCTTAAAATCTAAAATGTGGAAAATTTCCCAGGTATGTCCTATCTACCAAAAGCAGAACAAGTCCAACCTGGTCTTTTGTCACTTTAACAGTCTGGTGTCAATCATCAACAAAGTGATGGCATGCATTGTACACAGTGCTACCAAGTGGCACCAACTTAGTAAAAACCTCTTCAGTTTAGATTGTGTTAAAATTTCAGAACTCATTATAGGCTGCTAGACATGACAATTTGATGCAAACTTAACAGCAGTTGTACACATGCAGTTTAATTAAGGAAAGTCAACATGGATTTGATAAGAGCGAAAAGCATTCAACTAAGTTGCTTGAGTGTTTTGAGATAGTAGAGGGGATGGATAGATGTAATTCAACTAATGTGTTGTGTGTGGACTTGCGAAAATCATTGGATGAACAGCCACATAATCAGCAAAATTGGAGCCAGGGGATAAATGAAGCTATGTGGATGCAAAATTGTTTGAATGGCAGGAAACACAGCAGGATGAACAATTGTTTTTTGGACTGGAGGAAGACTTACAGGGGAGTTCCCTAGGAGTTTCTTGTGCTTCCTGATATATATTAATGACCAGACTTGTACATACCAAGCTCAATTTGAAACTTTGCAGATGACCCAAACTTGGAAATATTGTGAGCTGTAAGGAGTGCAGTGTTAGATTTCAAAAGGGCATTGATAAGTTGGTGGAATGGTCAGGCAAGTAGCAGTTGAACAAAAACAAAGTTGCTGGAAAAGCTCAGCAGGTCTGGCAGCATCTGTGAAGGGAAAAACAGAGTTAACGTTTTGGGTCCGGTGACCCTTCCCTCTAAACCCTTCCTATTCATGTACCCATCCAGATGCCTTTTAAATGTTGTAATTGCACCAGCTTCCACCACTTCCTCTGGCAGCTCGTTCCATACACGCACCACCCTCTGTTGCCCCTTAAGTCCCTTTTAAATCTTTCACCTCTCACCTTAATCCTATGGGCTTTATTTTTGAACTCTGCCACTTTGGGGAAAAGACCTTACTATTTGTTGTATCTGTACCCCTCATAATTTTATAGACTTCTATAAGGTTACCCCTCAGCTTCTGATGCTGTAGAGAAAATAGACACAGCCTATTCAGCCTTTCCCAATAGCTCAAGCCCTCCAAGCATCCTCATAAATCTTTTCTGAATCCTTTCAAGTTTCACAACATCCCCGCTTTAGCAGGGAGACCCTAACTGAATGCAGTATTCCAAAAGTGGCCTCACCAATGCCCTGTATAGCCGCGGCACGATCTCCCAACTCCAGCACTCAGTGCACTGACCAATAAAGGCGAGCATACCGAACACCACCTTCACCACCCTGTCTACCTGCAACTCTACTTTCAGGGAATTATGAAGCTGCACTCCCCAGCCTCTTTGTTCAGCAGCACTCCCCAGGACCTTATCATTACGTGTAATTACCATCGATTTGCCTTTCTATAATGCATCATCGTACATTTATCTAAATTAAACTCCATCTGCCACTCCTCAGCCCATAGGCCCATCTGATCAAAGTCCCATTGTACTCTGAGATTACCTCCTTGGCTGTCCACTACAGCACCAATTTTGGTGTCATCTGCAAAGCTCCTATCCATACATCCTTTGTTCACATCCAAATCATTTACGTAAATGACAAAAAGTGGACCCAGCACCAATGCTTGTGGCACACCACTGGTTATAGGCCTCCAGTCTGAAAAGCAACCCTCCAGCACTGCCCTCTGCCTCTCACCTTCAAGCCAGTTCAGTATTCAAACGGAAATAGCAAGAACTGCAGATGCTGGAGTTAGAATCAGTAGTGTGGAGCTAGAGGAATACAGCATGTTAGGCAGCATCAGAGGAGCAGGAGAGTCAATGTTTCAGGCCTGTTAATGAGACATGATTTCCCCTACACAAACCCATGTTGACGATCCCTTATCAGTGCTTGCCTTTCCAAGTACATGTAAATCCTGTCCCTCAGGTTCCCTCCAACAACTTGCCCACCACTGATATCAGGCTTAAAGGTCTTTAGTTCCCTGGCTTTTCCTTACCACCTTTCTTAAATGGTACATTAGCCAATATCCAGTCTTCCAGCTATTGGAACTGTGGCTATTGATGATGCAGATGTCTCAGCAAGGACCCATGCAATCACTTCCCTAGCTTCCCACAGAGTTCTAGGGTACATGAAAGAAAAGAAAGAAAGTAGACATATTCACATTTATATAGTACTTTCCAAGGCCACCACATTTCACAAAGTACTTTGCAGTCACTTAAGTATTTTTTGAAGGAAAGACACTGATGTAATGTAGGAAATTGGTAGACCATGTTGTCCTGTCACAAACAACAGTGTAGTGATGAGTAGATAATCTTTGTGGTGTTGATTGTAGGATCAATATTATGACCTTGCTGTTCTTCCAAATTGTACCATAGCATCATTTATACCCATCCATACAGGCAGATGGATTTGAATGTCTCATTGTCAAGTCTGCACTTCTGAGGGTGCAGCACTCCTGCAGGATAGCACTTTTGTGTCAGGGTAAATTTTTGTGCTCAAGTTCTGGTGTGGGCTAATGGTTGACACATAGATTGCAGCATTTCAAGAAGGCAGCTCACTACCACCTTCTCAAGGGCATTCAGGACCGAGCAGTAAATATATTCATCCTGTAAACAAATAAAAGACTGGCTAATATCAATACCCATTGGACTGAAGAATTTTGTAAGTTTGAGACTGACAATAAAGGATGGATTGTTCTGAATTTGCAAAACCTGATCACTGTCAATAAATCAAGTTGATATTCTCAAATTATGAGGCACTCCTGTCGCCAGCACTATTGTTTCACGAATGGTTTGTATTTTTCTTCATGTCCATGTTTTTATCCATTGCATTAACAAAAACTGTCTACACACAGCTCAGTAATAAAAACTGACGAGGATGATGGTGAAGCTGAAAACTTCCAGGAAATCTGATATTGACCACTCTCTAATTTGCCTGCCTAGAAGATTTATAGTCAGTCCTTTCCATTTAAAGCAAGTCCCATTCTTGAGATGAAATCTTTACAATGTATAGCACTGCCTTATTGCTGTGAAAATTATTGAGTAATGATGGTAGGGATTTGAGCAGATCAGTGGATTATAAAAATACCCTTGAACACTGGAATCTCTTGATTTTGAAACTGAATATAGTTGGCTTACTTTCCTGAATATTTTGACTTTTCGTGCATAATCCATAACACTCCTTGGCTAAATTACATGTCCTTCATTCCTTTTCTATTCTCTCCATCTCTAACCTCCTGCATGAAACATCAAACACAAGTGTAAATCAGAGACATTAACTTCTACCTGTGCACTGTAGCCTCTGGTCAGAATTTGTGATGATGTGCCATCCTTGTTTCTCCCATTCACATCCCACGTGGCTTGTCTCTAGTCGTACCTGTCTATCTGTAATGTGGTTTGATTTTCTAACAATGATCTCTTGTCTGGAAAGTGCCCTTATGTTCTAACTTCTTTATAATCTGTTTTTTTAACAATTCTGACTGAGGAAGCGTGCCTTAATCATTAAATGTTTTTTTTTCTTATGTTGCTGACAGACTAGATGATTCCTTCCAACATTTTCAATTTTATTTCAGTGATGGTGTTTAAAAGAACAGTAACTCTTCTTTGAGGAGTATGATAGGCTCCTTTTCCAAATCACTCCACTCTGAAAACTATGATCAGATTTCTAGAAAAGCTATTACTGTATTCAATATTCTACAACCTCTAAAGGCCAATACACTGCCATCTCCTTCGTTTTCTGTTTGTTTCCACAAATTCATTGGCTTTCTCTTGACAGGGCAGATTATGCTCAGAGGAGGGGAGGGGGTTGAATCCAGTTCTGAAGAAGGGTCCAGACCTGAAACGTCAGCCTTCCTGCTCCTCTGATGCTGCTGGGCCTGCTGTGTTCATCCAGCTCTACACCTTGTTATCTCAGATTCTCCAGCATCAGCAGCTCCTACTACCCTTGTGGATGATGTTGGTTTGAGGATCCAATTCCTGAGCCTATGGCAAGTTCTGATACCCGGGGGTTTGAGTACCTGACCCCAGGGAATACTGTCTGGTCCCCAGCACCCGCGCTGTTCAGATTGTGAGGGAGGAGCACCAACTTTCTCTTCTCCCCAGCCCTACCCTCCATACAGCTGTTAGCTGAGGACTGAGAAAACCACACCCAACCACAGTTAAAATGCAGAGCTGTTTCAATCAGAGGCTTCAGCCTTGTGAGTGTGTTGGTTTCGTGCCCCTGATCTCATCACCATTGAGATTTTTCAGAATCTAGCAACTCACAGCCTCAGGCCACCTCTTCTCAGGAATAAGATTCAGCATATTGTCAAACATTCTTCAGCAATGATGCTAACTTGAATTATTGCTTTTTTTTTTCTTTATTCAATGCAGGTGTCACTGGTAAAGCCAGCATTTTATTGCAGATCCCTAATTACACGCTGAAAACTGAGAGGCTTGCTAGGGTCATTTCAGAGGGTGGTTAAGAGTCAACCACTTTTCTATGCCTCTAGCGTCATAAGGACTTTGAAAGGATGAGGAATTTCCTTCCCTAAAGGACATTAGTGAACCAAAATGGTTTTTACAACAGTCGATGGTGGTTTCATTGTCACCAGGAGACTGAGACTTTATATGACAGATTTTATGTTCCTTTAAGGCAAAAATACTCAGCAGGAAAAGTAAGAGAAGTGTGGTTCCCAGGGACATGAAAGATGGTGTTCAACAAAGGAAGAGACGTATAAAGTTGCCCAAAAATGTTTGTACGCTTGAGGATTGAGAGGATTATAGAATTCAGCAATGCAGGACAAAGAAAGAGAAAGTAGAATCTGAATGTAAAATAGGAAGAAACAAAGGATTGTGAATGTTTCTGTGTTTTCTTAAAGTGAAAAAAAATACCGAAGATAAATGTAGGTCCATTTTATATTAAGTTTATAATGGAAAGAGAGAAATGACAGCAAAGCTCACTGAGCACTTTGGCTCTGACTTCACAGAGGAAGATACAAGAAGTCTCTCTGAAACAAGCAAGATCCAACGGTCTTGTGAGAATATGGAACTGAAAGAAATTAGTATTAATATAAAAGTAGTACTGGAGAAAATAATGGGACTGAAAAATGCTAAATCCCCAGCATTATGACTTCTCCCTGGAGTGTTTAAGGAGATGGCTACAGGAATTGTGGATCCATTGGCAATCGTGTTCGGAATTGTGCTGGTTCTGTGACATTTCCTGCAGATTTGGAGATTGTAAATGAATTCCCATTGTTTTTAAAAACATGGAGCGAAATAAAGGGGAAACCACAGATCTGTTAGTTTGCTATCAGTAGTAAGGAAAATGCTAGGACCTATTTTAAAAGACGTGATTCTGGATGTTTAGAAGATAATTGTCTTTTGAGCAGAATCATTGTGAATTTATGTAGGGGAAATCATGTATGACAAACTTGGTAGAGTATTTTGAGGATGCTACTGACAGAGTCAATAGCAGAAACCAGTGGATTTGGTGTATTTGGATTTTCAGAAGTCCTTTGATACAGAAGAGGTTAGTAAACAGAATTCAGGTGCATGGTTTTGCAGTAAAATGCACCTGCATAGATTGAGGAGTGACTAGCAGGCATAAAAGAAAGAACAGGATAAATGGGTCAGTCTCAGGTTAGTGGATCTAGGAGTTTGGGGTTGTTATAAAGACAGATTAAGAAGACTGATCCTTTATTCTCTGGAGTTTAGAAGAATGAGGGTGATCTCATGGAAAGTTTCACCATTCTTAAAAGAACAGTAAATGGAGAAAGAATAATCCTCCAGCTGGAATCTATAAGACCGTAAGAAATAGGAACAGCTTGTCCAACCATTTGAGCTGCTCCACGATTCAGTAGGATCCTGACTGAACTGAATTTAAATTCCGCCAGCTTCTATGATGGGATTTGAACCTGTGTTGCCAGAGTACTAACCTCAGCCTCTGGATTATTAGTCCATTGACATTACCCACTACTGACTGTTTTGTCCCCATCTGACTGTTTGTCAGTCTCTATCTCTGTCTTCTTACCACTTGAACCAAACTTTTGGACATCTGACCAAATGTCTGTTGTTGGCTCAGAGTCACATTTGGTTTGATAGTCATTCCAGCAAAGTACTTTGAGATCATTCATTGCATTAAAATGCTATGCAAATGCAAGATGTTATTATTGGCATAATCATATTGGTTTTCTTTATTGTGATTTTATTGAAATGTGCCACAATCTGAGGAATTTTCTGATGACCTGTGTTCCATTAGTTGGTCTAAATTGGCCAAGAACTGAACTTTAAATTTACTTGAATTTGGAATCTGAGAAACAATCCATCCATCTATTAAAATTAAAGCTTGTCTGTAAACCCGACAGCACAATGGAATGTATGCAGGATGGAAACTGTTTGCAAACAAATCCTGCTGCACAGCATTGTTAGTCATGGAATGAAGTGATATTGAGAGAAAAATGCTGATTACAATATAACATTTGCAGTTGCATGCATTCAGTGGCAATGTGAAATATTCTATTCTTGTACTTCCATCGAATCTATTGCAATTCGTTGCACCAAGTGGCTAGAAATATGTTCATAATCCGGTTTCAGTAGTTGGTTGACCATTCCATGTGGCCTGGATACACAAACACTCAGCAACTTGATTCAGAGCTGGGAATTTAGGTAGCATGTAGTTTGAAGGGTTTTTATTTAAAATTGATGGTTGTATAATTAAATCTATGTCCTAGGTGAGGGCAGGTAATGGATCAAAGTCATTTGTTTATTCTGCAAGTCAAAAACACAGATTGCATTTAATTTAGATTCATGTTTGCCTTTGTTATATTTACTGAGAAAACATAATTGAGAAAATTATTGCAATTTATCACTGGAATAGACTTGTATTAAAATTTACTCCTCTGCCTTTTCTGCTAAATCATATTTTTCCAAAGATGTGACACGGGAATCAGGTAACTTCGTAATATGTTCACAGTGAGCCATGATTGATGAAACATGCAAAGGCACAAAATGTTAATGATGAAATAGTTGAAGCTCATCTTAACAGAAGAGAGATGAAGAAACAGAGGGGTCTGGAAAGCAAGGCACAGTGCTTATGGCCAACACAGCTGAATTGCTCAACTACCTGAGGTTTTTAAGAGGATGTAGAAGAAGCTGAAATTCAAGGAGCACACAGAACTCACAGGGTGGTAGGCTAAAGGAGATTACCAACATAGTGTGAGCTGAGGCCACGTAGTGACCTGAAATCAAGAACAAGCATTTTAAAATGGAAAGTTAGATCTGGATCCAGTTCAAGGAATGGTTGCACAGCCCCTGGTATAAGTAAGCCTATGGAGAGTGGAGTTTTGGATAAGCAAAGGTTCATGAAGGATGGAAGATAGGTCACCCAGGGCAGTATTAGGATAGCCAAGTCTCAGGGTAATATTATACAGACTGCTGCATGGTTTCCCAGCAGCTGGAGAGCGTGGCAGTGAGACAGCTTGGTGAACTACCAGCTCCCCAAAGGAAGTGGCTGCTTTTTGAGACAGGAGTAGAAATTCTGTTCACAGCCCTCTTGTTCATAAGCTTATTTTTCCCCAGTTTGCATATCAGGATACAACTTCCTGAGCCTTGTTTTCCTCCCCTCGCATCGACCATGCTGAGAGTTTGGCTGGTTACTGGGCTAGAAAACAGAATTGCACAAAGTTAAATGAGTTCCTGCTGTTGAGACTGGCAGGATTCCCCCATCCCCAGCGTTGTTGAGAATATTGGACATTTGTGACCAAACCTGCCCCTTCCTGTGAGTAAGCAGTCATTGTAGTAGCATTATGTTCAGAACTTAATAAGTATGGCGACAAACTTGCTTCTCTCAGTTTAACGTCTTAAAAATTTGATAAAAGCTGAGTTAAGCAGAGAGAAACAAGCGACTGTTATTTTATAGGAAATGATCTGGAAAACTGGCAGGTTCTCATGTGTGTTACATTGCTCATCAGTTGGAGGCGTCTTACATCTGATTCAAAAATAATGAAAGACCAGCTCCCCAAAGTAGGCTAACACCATTTCTCACACATTGAATTCCACTGAGACCCACTGCCTTAAACCAGTTACATTTCAGATGTCAGAGCAACATGTAGATCATGTCAGTTGGATATCATAGAACTAGTCTCTTGTAGTGTACAAACATGGCTTTGGAAAACAGTGAAACAGTTTTAATTGGGTTTTCTTCAGTGAGTCATTTTTTAAAATATCGGTACCTGCAAAGTGTCAGTGTTCTGAATTGAAACAATTAAAAAAGCCAAGGATCTTTTCTGTTGTTGACTCACAACCACTTCAAATCATTGAGTCAACATGAGCTGGATTATTAGAATGTTGTTATTTTTCAACTAGCAAATAATCTATTGTTTTTATCTCCACAGTGATGTACAGCCGACTGGGGAACCTGCAAGTAAGGCACGGTCAAAGGTCGTTTCTAAGTTTTCTAGATTGAGCAGGACTCACCCCAGAGAGACACGAAATCCTGAGCCTCAGAGTGGTGACCTTTGACCTGTGAACTGACAAAAGATTCCAGCGTACACCCCTTTATGTGAAACGTCAGATAACCTTTCAATTCACAGCTGAGTTAAGCTGAGGAAGATAAAGTGACAGTGTTACGTCGTGGGAAATGATTTTGAAAGCTGTCAGGTTCTCATGGGTCTTGTACATTGTTAGTAATTTGGAATGCATTATTCGCTTCATAGAAATGTAAGTATAGGATGAGACTCCCTTTCACTTGCACAGTTTGAAATGTTTACAGTCTGTATTGATTATTTATTGTGGTGGCACAATTGGAACATTTATTTGTTACATTTTTGCCTTAATTCTTAATGCCCTTGCCCAAGCACCAAAAACATGTCAGCTTCTTTGTGTTCACTCGTTGAGCATATTAATGACCACTCCTGTGTCTATAGACTGCATCTGAAAGGATTAAAAATTTCTGCACCAATTTACAAAAGCACTGTTACTGAATTTCACGCCGTTTGGATGGCAGATAAATATCAACCAGAAAAAACTTCAAGCCAGATGTAATTTATTGACATTGAGAGTTGCTAAGTGCTGTTTCTTCTTTCAACACTTTTTTTTTAAAAAATGGATTGAGTATGAATTTTATTTTGTTAACAGACTCTTCAATACGAACTGGAAACCATTTAATCAGTCTTTTTTAAAATATAAAATGTGCATAGTTTCCAACTCTGAGATTCACTATAATCACCTGGTTCTAGTCTCACAATTTAAATGCCAAATTTTGTTCTTTACGCAGTTCTGATCAGTCATTGCACATTGATATTGTTATAGGCTGTGAAATGACGGCAGCTGCATTAATAAAGGTCTTGTCCACTCACATTAATTCCTCTGAGAGTGTGGTAAGGTTCACAGTAATAAAATGCTTCTCATGCACAAATAACGACTAATTCAAAGACACAGATATTAACAATAGCATCTTAACTTTGTTCTAAGATTTTTACAAAATAAGAACTGAAACGTCAATTCTCGGTAAGGAAGGGGAATCAATACAGAATTGTCACTGTTGCACAAAGCTACAACTGGCAGTCTGTACTCGACTCACCATTCCTAGTGACTGAAGGTGTAATTGAGACACCACAGTTGGAACACTTCACTATCTGCCAATGTACAGAATGTTTCTTTTAATCATAGAAAATCAATAAACATTATTGTTTTCCAAATGAGACACAGCAGCCTTAAAATTAATGTGGAAACAAACAAGTCCAAAACAACTTAAAAATTTAATTCTGCTTGTATCATTTTCTGGAAACAATATTGTTGGTTTGGAATATTTTAGATCCATCTTTAGGCTTTCAGTTTTATATTTTTAATTAAATTGTATAAAATTCACTAATTCTTCCACTTAACAAGCAAATGCTAAAGTTTAAGGTCATTTTCCTAGATGTTAGGCTTACAAATTCTACCAAAAATGCATATTGGCTACAGTTATTTACTCTCAAAGATTATGCTGTAAATGTGAATTGCAATGCGAGAAAATTATTTTCCTCTTGAATGCCTTATTAGCTGTTACATTAACAGTTTAGTCTTTCTGCTTCAGAACTTTCTGACCAAACAAGACCCAGTCATAATTCACCTTGGATCACATCCTTGCCAGAATTGGAACATCAGACCACAATAATTTTTTGTCACTCTATTTCTTCTCTTCCATCAATGGTCAAATTCTTAAAAGTTTCCCAAAAGCAAACCAAGTGTAATAACCTCATTGTTGATACTGTAGCTGGCCTTTCTCATCTTCATTCAACCCTGTTATCAGTCTTCAGCATTCTTACAGCCCACTTCAGCTGTAGCATTCCACTAATCCATTTAGCTGCCCATCTCAGTTGTTTTCACTGAAAGCTGTCAATCATCTTCCATCACATTCTACATTCATCATCCAACAGGTTTGTGAACATGCTTATCTGTTCAATTGTATAGAGTTCTTGATGAAAACAAATTTAAGTGCAGTAACAGAGAACTGGAGAAAGCTAACAGTAGTGGTGCTGACATTTCCTATACCTTGTTTTGGTGATCAATTACTTAAGAAGAAGTTAAAGTCATCTGCTCCTTTGTTAGCATCTATTCAGTTGTACATAAATCAGATTAGACGTGATATTAAATAAATTAATCTCTATCCTGTCAACCTGTGGAGAATGTAACATTCAAAGTTGTATTTAACACTGCTGTTAGATTTTAATTCTTTTATTAGAAATTCATCAAGAAAAGTGTTTTATTACAACTGCTTCTGACAAGGCCATTTACAAGATAAATGCTACATGGACCAAAATATGTGCGGGGATATAATGCAATGTAACTTTAACAGTGGAAGAGTGTACGTACGGGACTGTCAGTTCAGAGATTAAACATTGACTGTACCAGCAATCAAAGAGATGTCCTGTTAAAAGTGCTTTCTCTTACCAATGGGACCATGAAAACAAACTTAAGAATAATTAATAAATATGCATGATCATGATAAAATATAAGGTGCTGACAGTTTCATTATATTTTCAATATATCACTACGTTCCCAGTACTGAACAATCAGAGAATCTGATAGATTGGCTTGTGAAATTCTATGTAGAGATTTTGGCATGTGAAAATTTACCGTTCACTCTAAAATCATTAAAGGGCAGGGAAAATCTAAAGGGAGGACATTCTGTTCTAAATATTCCCTTTGAGCCATGTATTAGTGAACTATAGAGTAATAAATAGATCACTTTTCAAGCAATCATGCAGATGCTTAATTTGCTGTGTTTTCTCAACTCTTGTAATTGATTCAGTTACAAGGAAGAATCCTGTGTATTTCCAGATCTAAACTGTCCATTTCAATGGGAATGATGATCAACCTGGGAACTGATCACAAACATACAGTTACCACAATAAATTCCATTGGCTGGATGATGCCATAGCTTCAAATGTTGCAAAGATTTTCAGAATGAAGTGACTGAAAGTTGACTCTCTGGTTGATTAGAAGGTCTGGCCCCTATTGGTATGTTTTTGTTAGATCAACTTAAATGATTATTTTGAGCAGAAAATTCCCTCCCGAACCGGGACTGTATGAACAGGACATGGTCATTCCTCTTGTCGCTTATAAACTTTGTCTGTATTGCAAAGTTTATTTTCTCTAAGTAATACACTGCAGAAATCAACTTTAATCGATTCAAGATTATTCCTGTAGAATTATATAGAAACTTTTCCATCCTTTGGCTTGTCATTGAGTCATAGGCTAATAGAGCATGGAAACAGGTCCTTCGCCCAAACTGGTCCATGATGACCATGGTGTGCACTTAGCTAGTTGCATTTGCCCATATTTGAACCATATCCCTCTAAACCCTTCCCATCCATGTATCTATCTAAATGTTTTTATAAATGTTGTTATTGTACCTGCCTCAACCACTTTCTCTCGCAGTCCATTCCATATAGACACCACTCTCTGTGTGAAGAAGTTGCCCCTCAGGTCCTTCTTAAATCTTCCCCCCTCACCTTAAACCTATGCTGTCTGGTTTTTGATTCTCCATCCCTAGGAAAAAGACGATATGCATCCATCCTGTCTGTGCCCCACCTCATGATTTTATACACCTCATTCTCCTATGTTCCAAGGAATACAGGCCTATCTTTGCCAATGTCTCCCTGTAACTCAGGCCCACTAGTCCTGGCAAAATCATCATAAATGTTCTTTGCACACTTTCCAGTTTAACTATGTCTTTCCTTATAACAAGGTGACCAAAGTTGTACACAATACTCCAAATGCAGCCTCACCAACAACTTATACAACCATAACATAACATCCCAACTCCTGTACTCAGTACCTCGGCCGATGAAGGCCAGCATATTAAATGCCGCCTTCACTACTCTGTCTACCTGTGATGTTGCTTTCAATGAACAATATACTTGTACTCCTAGGTCCATCTGTTCCACAACACTGCTCAGGACCTTACCATTTACCAAGTGCTACCTTGGTTTGATTTTACAGTTATCTGCATTGAACTGCATTTGCCAATCCTCAGCCCACTTCCCCATCTGATCAAGATCCCTTTGCAATTTTTGATAATCCTCCTCACTATCAACTATACCTCCTAAATTTTGTGTCATCTGCAAACTTACTAATCATGCCTTGTACATTCACATCCTGATCATTTATGTAAATAACAAAAGTCCCAGCACCAACCACTGTGGCACACCACTAGTCTCCAGCTGAGAAACAACATTGACCTTTCACCCCCTGCTTCCTATCGTTGAGCAATTTTGAATCCAATTAGCTATGTCTCCCTGGATCCCACGCGACCTAACCTTCATGACTAGCCTGCCGTATGGGACGTTGTCAAAGGCCTTACTAAAGTCCATATAGGCAACATCCACTGCCCTATCCTCATCCATGGAGAGAGAGCAAGCTAACGTTCCGAGTCTAGACTCTATGATTTCCAGTATTTGTTGTTTTCATGTCTATAAGTTATATTACCATGGTATCCCAGGGGGACTGTCAGAGTTCTTATATGGAATATGTATGTCTTCTATGTAGTATGCATAAAACGGCAGTTTTTAAGACAAGTCAAGTGACTCATCACCATTTTAGCTTAAAGTATACATTTGCAACAATGTTGTCTGAAGTAGCTGTTGCTAATGCATACTTGTATTAGCAAAGCACAGGGATGATATTAAAAAATTATGGGCTTACGTTGAATAAAGGATTTTGGAAAACAAAATTCTGTAAACATTTAATCAGATTTATCAAACCATTCACAGCTTCCAGTTATTGATGCGAGTAGTTTACAACTATTGTCACAATGGGGATGAAAATAAATCAGATGTTCATGGCTAATTGCACTTTCTGATCTCTGACAGCAATCACTTTATATTCACTGATGCCATGCATTTCTTGTTAATCTCTTGTGATTTTGAACAATTTTGAATTTGCATTCAACGCTTATATTTTAGTTTAATGTAATTCTATATTTTACCGTATTCGCGCGTTTTGAGAAGATTTGTAGCTCAGGTTGAGGTTCTGGATGTGAGTTTGCTCGCTGAGCTGGAAGGTTAGTTTTCAGACATTTCATTACCATTCTAGGTAACATCATCAGTGAGCCTCCGACGAAGCGCTGGTGTTATGTCCCGCTTTCTATTTATCTGGTGAGGTTTCCTTGGGTTGGTGATGTCATTTCCTGCATTGGTGATGTCATTTCCTGTTCTTTTTCTCAGGGGACGGTACACGCATGAGATCTCTGATATCAGGGTTCTTAGCAGAGGCAGTAATGCGGAGACTCGAATAAACAGCTCTGTCAATCATCCAACCTAAACTTTGGGTTCGCTTACGCAGATGACACCTTTGTCATCACTAAACAAAACAAATTAGAGGAAACCTTCAAGACCATCAATAATACCCTTACTGGTATAACATTCACAGAAGAGGAGGAAAACAACAAACAAACTGCCATTCCTAGATGTCACAGTAGAGTGAACAGTCAATGGGGAACTTCAAACCAGTGTCTACAGGAAAACAACACATACGGACCAAACACTGAACTACAGGAGCAACCATCCCAACACCCACAAACAAAGCTGCATTAGAACATTATTCCAACGAGCCACCACACACTGCAGCACAGAGGAACTACGAAGAGCAGAAGAAAATCCCCTATACAGCGTATTCAAAAAGAACGGATACCCTATGAACACAGTCCGCCGATTCCTCAGCAACAAACCCAAACAAACAGACAAAACGGGCCCAGAAACCATAACCACGCTCCCCTACATCAAAGACATTTCCGAAATGACTGCCAGACTACTCGGACCTCTTGGCATCAGGGTAGCCCACAAACCCACCAACACACTGAAACAGCAGCTAATGAACTTGAAAGACCCTATACAGACAACAAGCAAAACAAACGTCGTCTACAAAATACCTTGCAAGAACTGTGACAAACACTACATTGGACAAACAGGCAGAAAGCTAGCCACCAGGATACATGAACATCAACTAGCCACAAAACGACATGACCCACTATCGCTCGTATCCTTACATACAGATGAGGAAGGACACCACTTTGATTGGGACAACACATCCATCCTAGGACAAGCCAAACAGAGACACGCATGAGAATTCCTAGAAGCATGGCATTCCAACCAGAACTCCATCAACAAACACATTGATTTGGAGCCAATCTACCATTCCCTGAGAAAAAGAACAGGAAATGACATCACCAACCCAAGGAAACCCAAACAGATAAATCGAAAGCGGGACGTAACACCAGCACTTCATCGGAGGCTCACTGATGATGTTACCTAGAATGGTGACGAAATGGCTGAAAACTAACCTTCCTGCTCAGCGAGCAAACTCACATCCATTTTACCGTATCATTCAGTGCCTATGTTTTCTGAATAAAACTGACCTTTGACTTACTTGGAAAATGAAATAATGACATTAGAAGGAACTCAGAGAAGATCCATACAACAAATTTCTGCAATGAAGGGATATCTTAGGAAAGAGTGGACAGGTTTTGCCTGTATCTGTTGGACTTCAGAGGAATGAGAGGTGATCTTATTGAAATGAAAGATCCAAAGGAAAACTGACAGGTTATGTGTTTCCCTTTATGGGAGAGACTAGAATTAAGAGGCATGGTTTAAAAATAATTGATACCTTGCTTAAGACAGAAATGCAGTGTTTTTTTGTTCATCTGGGGAATTATTCTCCCGATAGAGCAGTGGAGACAAATCATTGAAGATTTTTAAGGTTGAATTTGATGGATTTTTGATTGACAAAGGACTTGAGGAGTAGAGAGGAAAGTGGAGTTGAGGCCACAATCAGATCAGCTATGATCTTCTTGAATGGTGAAGCAGACCCAAGGTGCCAAATCTTGCTCCAGTTTGTATGGATATAAAACAGGGCTGCTCTGAGAAAACTGGAAATCAGACCGCTTGATGCTCTAAGCTGGTTTTAATACCTTCCACTTGCTTGTTTTGTCAGTGATTTTAACAGACTGTAAGATAAAGAGGTTTCAGAAGGCAAATTAACTTGCAACAAATAAAAAATATTGTGTGATTTTTGCCTCATAAGTACAACAGGTATTCTTTAAGGTAACATGTTGAAGCACCACTGGCTAAACGATGAAGAGTAGCTAATAAAGTTAATTGTATTCACCTATGAATTGTTAAATTCTGCTCAGCATTTTGAGGATGATTCTGATTGTATGGGAGCACAGAAACAGGCATTTCAATCCAACCAATCCATGCTAGCGTTCATGCTTCATTCGAGCTTCTTTGAATTTTCTTCTCATTGAAACTTGCCACTTCTCCCTTGTGCTTTTCTACTTTCCCCATCTCAATGGAAGTGCTCGCCTTTCTGCCACTGAAGTTTTCATTTGAGGCATGGAGCCCCATCCAAATGCTAGTCATAGAGATGTAAAGCACAGAAGCTGACCCTTCGATCCATTCGTCCATGCCAACCAGATATCCTAGATAAATCTAGTCCCATTTGCCAGCAATTAGCCCATTTCCTTCAAAATCCTTACGACTCATATACCCATCCAGATGACTTTTAAATGTTGTAATTGTACCAGCCTCCTCCATTTCCTCTGGCAACTCATTCTATACATGCACCACCCTCTTTGTCAAAAAGTTGCCTGTTAGGTCCTTTTTAAATCTTACCCCTCTCACCTATGCCCTCTAGTTTTGGTATCTCCACTCCAGTGAAAAACCTTGTCTATTTATCTTATCTCTGCCCCTCATAATTTTATAAACCTGTATAAGATTACTCGTCAGCTTCCAACACTCCAGGGAAAGTAGCCCCAGCCTATCCAGCTTCTCCCTATAGCTCAACCCTCCAGCCCTGGCAACATCCTTGTAAATCTTTTCTGAATCTTTCAAGTTTCACAATATCCTTCCTATGGTAGGGTGACCAGAACTGCATGCAGTATTCCAAAAGTGGCCTAACCAATGTCCTGTACAGACGCAACATGACCCACCAACTCATATACTTAGTGCACTTTCGAATATAGGCAAGCACACCAAATGCCGCCTTAACTATGCTAAGTACCTGCATCTCCACTTTCAAGAAACAATGAACCTGCACTCCATAGTCTCTTTGTTCAGCAGCACTCCCCAGGACATTACCATTAAGTGTATAAGTTCTGCCCTGATATGCCTTTCCAAAGTGCAACACCTCACACTTATTTAAACTCCATCTACCCATCGGCCCATCTGATCAAGATCCCACTGTACTCTGAGGTAACCTTCTGTACTGTCCACTACACCTCCAATTTTGCTCTCATCTGCAAATTTACTGACCAAGGCAAGCAGCAACTGGCATGTTGAAATTGGGTTAGGGTGGGATGGAAGGGAAAAGGTCAGTAAGGATCAGGAAGTGCTTGGGTACTGAATTCTGAAAGTTGGCTGGATGTGGTTGCTGTGAACATCTTGCAGCTGGTTAGTGGTTGAGTTAATAGTAGCAGGGTGCCAGATTTTCTTCATGTATTCTTACTCCTTCAAAACCCATGAAGGAAAGCTTACCTTAGAGGATTTCATTGTCTTCCTAATTTGATGAGAATGGCTGCACTCAAATAAGTTAAAAGAGCGTGTAGTTCTTAAGGCAAAGGGATCAAATACTATGGGAGAAAGCAGGAACAGAGGACTGAGTTGGATGGTCAGCCATAACCATATTGAATGGCAGAATAAACATGAAGGGCTGAATGGCCTGTCCCTTCACCTATTTTTCATGTTCCTGGGTTCACATGTAGGTTGTTTAAACTTAAATTTCTGTTATTAGAAAGGCTTCTTCAGGAGTTCTAAGAATTCAAATCTACTGATCTACAATGAGAAGTATCGAATGAAGAAGCAGCAAAATGGCACAGAAAATGAAACTGCCTCATTTTAAATGAATCTTTACTGTCAAATTGGGAGATTGAAAGTTTCTTTCAGTAAGTTATTGTCACGTGCCAGTCTTCATTGTTCATGTTTACAATGATATTTTTCTCAAGCAGGAAAAAAGTTTTTTTAAAAATTGTTTGCATTGAAATTTTGAGATTTGTCAGTTTGGAGTTGACCAATTTCAGCCACTTTGTTGAAATCAATGAATAATGCCTTTCAGCCCATCAGGTCTGTACTGCCAAAGTTACACTAGATCTGCACTAGTCCCACTTCCTAGCACTACAGCCAATGCCTTGAATTTTCCTATTCAAATTTCATACTTCATTGACTGTGGAATTTAACATAGAGCAGTGTAGCTTTTAGTAACTATCTTGATTTTTAGATTAATCAAATACAAAATATTTATTTGGGGTGACCCTGAATATTTTGTAGTTGTTCTTTTTCTTAGACTTTTTTTGAGAAATTAGCAGACACCTGCAGTTTTAATCCAGGTACAGAATTATTCTGCGCTGGAGGCCAGGATGCTGATATGTAAATGTTACTGTACTACACCATAAGATGGAACTTAGTTTTAATTATTAATTATAAAATAAACGTACTTCAGAAAACTTTGATAGAAAAGCAGCATGCAGATAAATTCTATCCGCCTCCCCCTGTTTCCCTATTTATTTCAGAATCCCCTTCCCCTCCCCATTTCTGAAGAAGGGTCCCAACCCAAAACGTCATACTTTCCTCCTTCTTTGATGCCGCTTGGCCTGCTGTGTTCATCCAGCTTCACGCCATGTTATCTCAGATTCTCCAGCATCGGCAGTTCCTACAATCTCTGCAGATAAATTCTAATTTGGTTACTGTGCTGCAGCTTTTTACTTCCTTCAGTCAGTTTTCTGAATGGTCCAACATGTGGGGGTAAATGGGAGTGAAATCAACTTTTGGCAGCCACATGAAATTATGGGTGAGTTGGGACCAGGTTTATACTGGTGTCAAATTGTGTAAGAACCTAAGAAGAAAACATTTTTTTTTAAAGGCTGTAGTGTCACCTTCCTCCATATTAAACTGATTTGAATTGAATAAGATAGGCTTTTATGAAAACACATAAAAGAATGTTACTAGTTCGAAATTGACAGCAGGACCATCATGATCTGTAAGAAGAACAGATGGATTAATAGGGGGAGGCAGTGGCCTGATATTATTGCTGGACTATTAATTCAGATATTGTTCTGGGGACCCAGGTTCAAATCCCACATGTCAGATGGTGGAATTAAAGAGTCTAATGATGACCATGAATCCATTGTCAGTTGTCAGGAAAAACCCATCTGGTTCACAAATGTCTCTTAGGGAAGGAAGCTGCTGCCCTTACCAGTCTGGCCTACAGGTGACTCCAGACCCACAGCAATGTGGTTGATTCTGAACTGCCCACCGGGCAATTAGGGATGGGCTGCCTATCCAGCAATGTCCTAATCATGTGAATTAAAAAAAACTTCATTAATATTGCTTTTTTTTGAGAAGTGTTCTTGAAACATTAATTCCCTTTTTTGCAATGTTGAGTGAAAGCTGTGTATCTCTAGCATTTTCTGATTTGATTCCATCATCTTCTGATTTATTTTAAATTCCTGTTTCAACATGCTTTCAGGAAATCTTACTTCATAGTGAAGCGTGGTTAAACTTCAGGCTTTTTTATATTAGATACTTTTGCGTATATTTAAACTGTTGCCTTTTTCTACTAAATTGGAAACATTTAGTAACATTCAGTTGAAGAACTTGATTTCTAACATCACAAGAAAGGTGCAAGACTGGTTGAGAAAGTATTCGGTCATTGTTGTCTTTGATTTTTTTTTCATCTTTTTCAAAAGTTGATGAAGGTGCTAGAAATCTGTCTTGTGTCTGTAATGTGGACACTATAACTATTCATACATTGAGGACATCCAGTTCGTCATCACAGGTACTTTGTTTTCCTTAAATTGAATGCAGGAAGCTGATGCAATGTGTTTCAAAGTTGAACAAATTAATTTTTAATTTTATTGCAATTGATTTGAGAAACTGAATAACTTTATTTCTCCAAATTTGGAGAGATGTCTAATAACTGCAAATGAATGTGTTAAGTAAAAGCACATCTAGGCTTGAAATTCTTCACTTTTATCTGTGCAATTAAAAATCTTACAGTATAAATATTTCCTGAGTCATTGCATGTGTTTTAAAGAAACCTACGTGTTATATTCAACAAATTATAAGAAACATTTTCCTATTATTTTCAGTCCTGTGGGAATTTGCTTTGTTTTGCAGTTCTGTATATATTTGTTTGCGTGATGCATATGAACAAACAAAGAACAAAGAAAATTACAGCACAAGAACAGGCCCTTCGGCCCTCCAAGCCTGTGCTGATCGAGATACTCTGTCTAAACCTATCATCTATTTTCTAAGGTTCTGTATCCCTTCACTCCTTGCCTATCCATGTACCTGTCTAAATACATCTTAAAAGACACTAACGTGTCTGCGTCTTCCACCTCCACTGGCAATGCGTTCCAGGCATCCACCACCCTCTGCATAAAGAACTTACCACGCATATCTCCCTTATGCTTTCCTCCTCTCACTTTGAACTCATGACCCCTAGTAATTGAGTCCCCCACTCTGGGGAAAAAGCTTCTTGCTATCCACCCTGCCTATACCCCTCATGATTTTGTATTCCTCAATCAGGTCCCCCCTCAACCTCCATCTTTCTAATGTAAATGATCCTAATCTACTCAACCTCTCTCCATAGCTAGCACCCTCCATACCAGGCAACATCCTGGTGAACGTCCTCTGCATCCTCTCCAAAGCATCCACATTCTTTTGGTAATGTGGTGACCAGAACTGTACACGGTACTCTAAATGTGGCCGAACCAAAGTCTTATACAACTGTAACATGACCTGCCAACTCTTGTACTCAATACCCCGCCCAATGAAGGAAAGCATGCCTTATGCCGCCTTGACCACCCTATTGACCTGCGTCGCCACCTTCAGGGAACAATGGACCTGAACACCCAGATCTCTCTGTTCATCAATTTTCCCTGGGACTTTTCCATTTACTGTATAGTTCGCCCTTGAATTAGATCTTCCAAAATGCATCACCTCACATTTGCCTGGATTGAACTCCATCTGCCATTTATCTGCCCAACTCTCCACTCTATCTATATTCTGCTGTAATTTCTGACAGTCCCCTTCACTATCAGCTACTCCACCAATCTTAGTGTCATCAGCAAACTTGCTGATCAGACCACCTACACCTTCCTCCAGATCATTTACATATATCACAAACAACAGTGGTCCCAGCACAGATCCCTGTGGAACACCACTGGTTACAGGTCTCCAATTTGAGAAACTCCCTTCTACTACTACCTTCTGTCTCCTGTTGCCCAGCCAGTTTTTTTATCCATCTAGCTAGCACACCCTGGACCCCATGCAACTTCACTTTCTCCATCAGCCTGCCATGGGGAACCTTATCAAACGCCTTACTGAAGTCCATGTATATGACATCTACAGCCTTTCCCTCATCAATCAACTTTGTCACGTCCTCAAGGAATTCTATTAAGTTGGTAAGACATGACCTTCCCTGTACAAAACCATGTTGCCTATCACTGATAAGCCCATTTTCTTACAAATGGGAATAGATCCTATCCCTCAGTATCATCTCCAGTAGCTTCCCTACCACTAAAGTCAGGCTCAGTGGTCGATGATTACCTGGATTATCCTTGCTGCCCTTTTTAAACAAGGGGACAACATTAGCAAGTCTCCAGTCCTCCGGGACCTCACTGCAAAGATATCTGTTAGGGCCCCGGCTATTTCCTCTCTCACTTCCCTCAGTTACCTGGGATAGATCCCATCCGCACCTGGGGACTTAACCACCTTAATGCCTTTTAGGATATCCAACACTCACTCCCTCCTTATGCCGACTTGACCTAGAGTAAGCAAACATCTATCCCTAACCTCAACATCTGTCATGTCGCTTTCCTTGGTGAATACCGATGCAAAGTACTCATTCAGAATGTCATCCATTTTCTCTGGAACAACGTACAACTTTCCTTCTTTGTCCTTAAGTGGGCCAATCTTTTCTCTAGTTACCCTCTTGCTCATTATATACGAATAAAAGGCTTGGGATTTTCCTTAACCATGTTTGCCAACAATATCTCATGTCCCCTCTTAGCCCTCTTAATTCCTCATTTCAGATACACCCTACGTTCCCGATATTCTTCCAAAGCAATAAGATGTAATTTCTCTAATTAAATTAGTTTTAACAAATCATTTGAATGTAAAATGATTCAACAGAAAGTAAACCATTTTCATTTGCTACAGTAGGAACTGCAGATGCTGGAGAGTCTGAGATAACAATGTGTAGAGCTGGATGAACACAGCAGGCCAAGCAGCGTCGGAGGAGCCGGAAGGCTGATGTTTCGGGCCTAGACCTGAAAGAAGGGTTTTCTGAGGAAGGGTCTAGGCCTAAAACGTCAGCTTTCCTGCTCCTCTGACGCTGCTTGGCCTGCTGTGTTCATTCAGCTCCACACCTTGTTATCTTCATTTGATGTGTGTTTGTATGAAGTGTATTATTTTCCTTTGGTTTACATTTATTTTGTATTTATGTTCAAAGACATTTTTTGTTTCACACTGTTGGTACTGAGTTGCATTCGTTTGCATAAGTGACATGTCTGGAAAATACTGATCCCTCCAGTGTTTTCTTGAATGGGCAAGATTATAGAACATAGAACGTTACCACACAGTGCAGGATCTGTCTTCGACGTTGTGCCGACCTGTGCATCCAACCTGAAGCCCATCTAACCTACGCTATTCCATTATCATCCATATGGCTATCCAATGACCATTTAAATGCACTTAAAGTTGGTGAGTCTACTACAGTTACAGGCAGGGCATTCCACGCCCTTAGCTACTCTCTGAGTAAAGAACCTACCTGTGACATCCGACCTATATCTATCACCCCTCAATTTAAAGCTACGTCCCCTCATGCTAGCCATCACCATCCGAGGAAAAAGGCTCTCACTGTCCACCCTATCTAATCCTCTGATCATCTTGTATGTCTCTATTAAGTCGCCTCTTAACCACCTTCTCTCTAAGGAAAACTGCCTCAAGTCCCTCAGCCTTTCCTCATAAGACCTTCCCTCCATACCAGGCAACATCCTGGTAACTCTCCTCTGCACCCTTTCCTATGCTTCCACATCCTTCTTATAATGCGGCGACGAGAACTGTATGCAATAATCCAAGTGCGGCCGTACCAGTGTTTTGTACAGCTGCAACGTGACCCCTTGGCTCCGAAACTCAATTCCTCTACCAATAAAACCTAACACACTGTACGCCTTCCTAACAACCCTATCAACCTGGGTGGCAACTTTCAGGGATCTATGCACATGGACACCAAGATCCCTCTGCTTATCCACACTACCAAGCATCTTACCATTAGCCCAGTACTCTGTATTCCTGTTACTCCTTCCAAAGTGAATCACATCACACTTTTCCGCATTAAACTCCATTTACCACCTCTCAACCCATCTCTGCAGCTTATCTATGTCCCTCTGTAACCTGCACTATCCACAACTCCACCGATTTTAGTGTCATCCGCAAATTTTCTAACCCATCCTTCTACACCCTCACCAGGGTCATTTATAAAAGTGACAAACAGCTGTGGACCCAAAACAGATCCTTGCAGTACATCACTAGTAACTGAGCTCCAGGATGAACATTTCCCATCAACCACCACCCTCGGTCTTCTTACAGCTAGCCAATTTCTGATCCAAACCATTGAATCACCCTTAATCCCATAGCTCCATATTTTCTGCAATAGCCTACCCTGGGAAACCTTATCAAACGCTTTACTGAAATCCATATACACGATCACATCAACCGCTTTACCCTCATCCACCTGTTTAGTCACCTTCTCAAAGAACTCAATAAGGTTTGTGAGGCATGACCTAACCTTCACTGTGTTGACTATCACTAATCAAATTATTCCTTTCTAGATTATTATAAATCCTATCTCTTATAATCCTCTCCAACACTTTACCCACAACCGAAGTAAGGCTCACTGGTCTATATTTACTAGGGTTATCTGTACTCTTCTTGAGCAAGGGGACAACATTTGCTATCCTCCAGACTTCTGGCACTATTCCTGTACACAATGATGACATAAAGATCAAAGCCAAAGGCTCTGCAATCTCCTCCCAAGCGTCCCAGAGAATCCTAGGATAAATCCCATCTGGCCCAAGGGACTTATCTATTTTCACACTTTCCAGAATTGCTAACATCTCCTCCTAATGGACCTCAATCCTGTATAGTGTCATAGCCTGTATCTCAGTATTCTCCACGACAACATTGTCTTTTTCCTGTGTGAATACTGACAAAAAATATTCATTTAGCACCTCTCCTATCTCTTCGGACTCCACACACAACTTCCCACTACTGTCTCCCACTACTGTCCGTGACTGACCCTAATCTTACTCTATTCATTCTTTTATTCCTGACATACCTATAGAAAGGTTTAGGGTTTTCCTTGACCCTACCTGCCAAAGATTTCTTATGTCCCCTCCTGGCAGTTCTGAGCTCTCTCTTTAGGTCTTTCCTGGCTACCTTGTAACTCTCAAGCGCCCTAACTGAGCTTTCACGCCTCATCTTAACATAAGCCTCCTTCTTCCCCTTGACAAGAGATTCAACTTCTTTAGTAAACCACAGTTCCCTCGCTTGACCACTTCCGCCCTGCCTGACAGGTACATACTTATCAAGGACACGCAGTAGCTGTTCCTTGAACAAGCTCCACATTCCAATTGTGCCCAGCCCCTGCAGTTTCCTTCTCCATCCTATGCATCCTAAATCTTGCCTAATCGCCTCATAATTGCCTTTCCCCCAGCTATAACTCTTACCCTGCAGTATATACCTTTCCCCTTTCCATCGCTGTGGTTACTATCACCAAAGTACTCACCTATCTCCAAATCTAACACCTGGCCTGGCTCATTAACCAGTACCAAATCCAATGTGGCCTCGCCTCTTGTTGGCCTATCCCTATGTCAGGAAACCCTCCTGCACCCATTGGACAAAAACTGACCCATCTAAAGTACTCGAACTAGAACGTTTCCAGTCAATATTTGGAAAGTTGAAGTCCCCCATAACAACTAATCTGTTACTTTCGCTCTTATCCAGAATCATCTTCGCAATCCTTTCCTCGACATCTCTGGAACTTTTCGAAGGCTAATAGAAAACTCCCAACAGGCTGACCTCTCCTTTCCTGCTTCTAACCTCAGCCCATACTACCTCAGGAGACGAGTCCTCATCAAATGTCCTTTCTGCCACCGTAATACTGTTCTTGACTAACAATGCCACACCTCCCCCTCTTTTACCATCTTCCCTGCTCTTACTGAAACATCTAAATCCCGGAACCTACAACAACCATTTCTGTCCCTGCTCTATCCATGTCTCTGAAGTCCCAGGTACCAACCCATGCTGCAAGTTCACCCACCTTATTCCAAACGCTCCTGGCGTTGAAGTAGACATACTTCAAACCACCTTCCTGCCTGCCAGTACACTCCTGGTGGAAAACCTTAATTGTGGCCTCACTACTCTCAACCTCCTGTACACTGGAGCTACAATTCAGGTTTCCATCCCCCTGCCGACTTAGTTTAAACCCTCCCAAAGAGCATTATCAAGTCTCCCCACCAGGATATTGGTACCCCTCTGATTCAGGTGTAGACCATCCCATTTGTAAAGGTCCCACCTACCCCAGAACGAGCCCCAATTATCCAGGTATCTGAATCCCTCCCTCCTGCACCATCTCTGTAGCCATGTGTTCAACTGCTCTCTCACCCTATTCCTTGCATTGCTAGCATGTGGCACGAGTAACAAACCAGAGATAACTCTGCTTGTTCTAGCTCTAAGCTTCCACCCTAGCTCCCTGAATTATTGCCTCACATCCCCATCCCTTTTCCTCCCTATGTCATTGGTGCCTATGTGGACCATGACTTGGGGCTGCTCCCCCTCCCCCTTAAGGATCCCGAAAACACAATCCAAGACATCATGGACCCTGGCATCTGAGAGGCAACACACCAACTGAGAGTCTCTCTTGTTCCCACAGAATCTCCTATCTGTCCCCCTAACTATGGAGTCCCAATGACTAATGTTCTCCTCCTCTTCCCCCCTTCTCTTCTGAGCAACAAGGACAGACTCTTTGCCAGAGACCTGTACCCCATGGCTTATCCCTGGTAAGTTGTCCCCATCCAACAGTATCCAAAACGGTATACTTGTTATTGAGGGGAACAGCCATAGGGGATCCCTGCACTGTTTGCCTATTTCCTTTCCCATTCCTGACAGTCACCCAGCTACATTTTTCCTGTATCTTTGGTGTGACCACCTCCTTCCAACTCCTCTCTATCACCCCCTCAGCTTCCTGCATGATCTGAAGTTCATCCAGCTCCAGTTCCCTAACGCGGTTTCCGAAGAGCTGGAGTTGGGTGCACCTCCCGCAGATGAAGTCAGTGGGGACACTCATGGTGATCCTTACTTCCACATTCTACAGGAGGAGCGTGCAACTGTCCTAACATCCATTCCCACTGTTCAGAATTCCCAAACAGACTATTGAAAGTCAAAAAAAAATTAGTAACCTTACCAAATTGGCACTCAGAACCTTTTTTTTGGTTAGAGGAGGAGGATGGGTGAGAGATACTACCTAAGTAGTGTTTCGGGTAAAGCAACCACCCAAATGCTCTCTGATGAAGGGTCTGGGCCCGAAACGTCAGCTTTTGTGCTCCTGAGATGCTGCTTGGCCTGCTGTGTTCATCCAGCCTCACATTTTATTAACCCAAATATATATACTGGAGAGAAAAGAAAACAACTTAACCTTCCTGTCGACACTCTGGTTTACGCTGCTGTCACTGAAAAATTGATGTGACCCCATTTCCCATAATACAATTTTCCAGTATTGGGATAATACAAGAGCCCCTCTTTTGTATATTTAAGTGCATTCAGGTTGTTTGTAAGGAGCCTGAAATGATTGTACGTGATATGCTGTGCTGTTTTTAAATGTTTTAAATCACTTACTGATAATACTAACATAGGTGTGACCAAGGCAGCACCATTTTAACCACAGTTTAAATAGACATGCCCTACACACTCCCTCAGAGGTAATTTGCTTTATGTTATATAATTATTTAACAAATATCAACCAACATGCAGTATGAAAGTTTACAATTTCCTCTTTCTCATACTTTTAGAATTGTATTTATCTGAGCGCAGCTTCCAGGTTTTTGTCCAGCTGTTGTGAACCACATTTTAGTCTTAATCTGAGATTAAGGCTGGTGGCTAAGAATGTTGATTTGGACAGAAGGTGTGTTACAGTCTCTTCCCTTAATTCCCTACCTAGAGGACAGTTGCAAGTTGTCTGGGTCCTTACTCTTTGTCATGATATGACATGTTGGACCTACTCTTTATTCAGTGGTCAAGCTTTGTCCTGTTGCCGTGGAAACTGTATTTTGGTTGAGTTGTGTGTAGAGACATCATGACAGTGCCACCAGTGCATACAGTCTTGACCCACTTCACAGACTATTCAGTAATTAATCCATAAACATAAACCAAGAAAGTAAAATGCACAGAGTAGTATGTCTAATGAACTGCACAGAAACAAGAATGTACAGTACTGAGGTCACATGCCCAGCAATGATAACTGTTGCTTATAATTTACTAATTAAAATGCAATTAGCTACATATTGATTTCCAAATACTCTTGGAACTCGTGGCAAATGTATTTCATAACAGCGTGATAAAGGCTGTTCACACTGTGCCTATTTTCACCATAAATTATTTTTAGAGCTCTGTACTGCTTTTTACAATCTTAACTGGAGCATGGTCTTTGCAGCTTTTCCAGAGGGATGCTGTGTGAGTTAACAGGGTCATAGTTTTCATATGGAAGAAAGCTATGCAATATTTGAGAGTTAAATGTAAAGTTGAAGTAGAGGCTTTAACTGTTAACTTCATAGAATCACAGAGGTATTTACAGCACAGTCAAAAGGAATTTGACCCATTGTGTCTGTGCTGGCCAAGGAAAAGTTATTCAGGCTAAACCCATCTTCTGGCATTTGGACCTGTAGATTACACTCTTCAGGGGTTTATCCAAGGATTTTTTTTAAATGATGCGGGTTTCTGGCCTTTTTTTTAGTGATAGGTAAAACTTACAAATTTCTTACACAGCTTGACATAGTGGAGTCCTCATCCATTAATCACAAAAAAACTAGCATTGGAGTTCAGGGGTAATAGGTGAGACAAATGCAAAAACATTGACCTTTATTTCAAAGGGAATGGAGTATAAAAGTAGGGAGGTTTTGCTGAAACTATACCAGGCACTATTCAGACCATCTCTGATATTATTATACAATTTTGGGTCCTTTATTTAATGAAAAGTATGCTGGTATCAGAGACAGTCCGGGAAAGGTTCACTAGGCTGGTATCAGGTGTAGAGAGGACTAGCTTATGAGGAGAAAGATTGAGTAGATCAAACCTGAACTTATTGGAATGTGGGAGAATGAGAGGCAAGTACATTGAAACATGCAAAATACTTTGTGGATTTGACAGGGTAGATACAGAGAGGTTGGTTGCCCTTTTCGTGGGAGAGTCTGGCAGAATAAGGGGTCACATGTTTAGGGCAGAGATGAGGAGGAATTTCTCCTTTTAGAGAGTTATGAATTCTGTGGAGTTCTTCACTACAATGGGCAGTTAAGACTATATCATTTCTTATATTCTAGGCTGAGACAGATTTTTAATCAAGGGTTATAGGGAAAAGTTAGGAATATGGAGTTAAGGATTATCAAATCAGCCATCATTTCATTAATGGTTGAGCAGATTTGATAGTTTGAATGGTCTATTTCTGCTCCTATGTCTTACGGGATATAGGTAAAATATAATCCCTGGCTGGGGGTGTAATTTCAAGGTAAGAGGTAGTCTGTTTGAAAGTGAGATGAGGATTTTTTTTAAACGGGATGTGGTAAACCTCCTTGAGCATATTCATACAGAAAGTGACATTGGAGTAAGTGATCAGCCATAATTTTATTGAATCTGTTCCTAATTTTCTTTCAGGCAGTGATCTTTAAGCGTCCATCACTCTTATTTTAAAAACAACCCTTCAATTTCCTCTGTTCCTTCTGCCACTTACTTCAAATCTCTACCTTTTGGTTAGTGATCGCTCTCTGATAAGGGGAAAAAAAGCCATTATATTGCACTTAGTCTTGGCCCCTCTCAATTTTACAGGGCTTAATTGAATTTCTTAGCCTTCACGATTCAAATGAAGGTCACACAAGAGAAAGTAGGAAAGATTCCAGAGTTAGAACCAGAGGTTTGCTGATGGGCTGAGGTTGACTTGTAGTTTGTGCAGAGTCAACTTGGAGCGTCCGTAGCATAATGTTCAAGCTGGAATTCAATTATTAAAAACAGAGTGGATCTCAATAATGGGGGAGCCCAGCTCATTTAAGGTGAGAGGGGAAAGATTTAAAAGGGGCCTGAGGGGGTTTACACGTGGAATGAATGGCCTTGAGGAAGTAGTAGAAGCAAGTACAATTGCAACATTAAAAGACATTTGGACAGGTACATGAAAGGTTTAGAGGGACATAGGCCAAATGAAGACAAATGGGACTAGTATAAATTAGGAAACCTGGTCAGCATGGATGACTCGGGCTGAAGGCTCTATTCCTTCAGATGCTGTGTTTTTCGAACCTCCTGTTTGTCTACCTTCGATTCCAGCATCTGCAGTTTATTTTTGTCTCTAGCTCTGTTTCCATGCTGTATGACTCTATGGCTCCACAACATCAATACAAAAGGCAAGGCTGAAAATTTAGCAATAATCTTCAGCCAGAAACGCTGTGTGGATTATACTTTCCAGCCTCCTCCAGAGGTCCCCAGCATCACAAATTACAGTCTTCAGTCAATTATGTTCACTTCATGTGATATCAAGAAACATTTGGAGGCCCTGGTGTTATGGGCTAGACCAAACCCCCTCAAAATATATTGAGAAGATAGCCTGGACCTGACCATTTTCTTATTTTTAAAGGCAGTGTAACACATTGTGTTCCAGATGCAATTCAATTGGTCAAACTACCAGGCTTGAAGCAAAACATATTTTATTCTTACACTATAGTTAAAATACCAACAGAAGAAAGAACAATTGGAATTACTTAACCATTGACAAACTTAACAAAATAATAGTAATATCCCATAAACTCATCCTGTGCAAAGGCAAATTCAGTAAAATAGACTGTCTCACATGCAGTTCTCCAGTCCAGGAGGAAAGAATATCAAGAGAAAACTCTGAGAGAACTCAAGCATTTTGCTGTAGCAGGGAGAAATGTATAGCAGCTTCCAAACCCCAACTGAAAGCTAAACTAAAATCCTGGTTCCATGGGAGTTTGACCCCATCTATTCAGGCTGCTTCTATTGTTTCTAACTTTAAAAAAAACCAAGGCCCGTCAAGCTGTTTATTGGCTTGGAAACAGAATGCTCTGCACCTTCCTCGCAAAAAAAGGACAAAATATACCTTTTACAACCATAGTATTGTCACACGTCCCTCTGTAAAAGAAGAACCATCAATATATAAAGATGGCTTCTTTTTTGAAACCCTTTAGCCTAATGCTGTTAGTACCATACAATGCATACAGATTGTATTGAATCTAAGCATGTTAACGCACACCACGACAGTCCATTTTGGTCTGTTTGTTTCCTCCGATTAGACATTCCTCCCGTTGAACATCTCTGTCTTTTTTCATGAAAGTTATGACGATGGATTGGCAAGTATATTCTCTCATCCTGCCATGTGTATAACTTTGAAATTGAATGGCTACAATAATAAGCTCCATCTAAATAGTCCAGAAATTTTATCCTTAAATTTTTCCAAAAACTTTAAGGAAATATGGTGAATATACACAAATGTCTCAGGTGCATTAGTGGCAACACAAATGTTGAAATGTTGCAATGCTAACACCAAACTCAACGTCTTCTCAATTGTGGAATATTTCCATTGATGAATATTCAGCTTTTCAGAAAAATATCCAATAGGTCTTTCTACCCTCGTTGTCATCTTGTAAAAGTCCAGCACCAACACCCACATCACTCGCACTGATAGCCACCTTGAATAGCTTTGTGTAGTTAAATGTGGCTAACACCAGAGTAGTGATCAACACAGTTTTCAAGTCGTCCAACATCTTCTGACACTTTCACACATTGGAACTTTTTGCACTTCTTCAACAGGTCAGTCAGTCAATAGAGCAACCACACTGCTAAAATTTGGTATATACTTACAGTAAAAAGGAGTAGAGGGTTAAGACTCAGTCCCAGGAATCTTAGTACTTCCCTCTTCGTCGATGGTATAGGAAACTCCCCAATAACCTTTGTTTTCACATTCCGTGGGGCCATCTGTCCATGAGCAATGTCATGGCCCAGAAAAGTGATTTGGGCTTTTACGAACTCATCCTTAGCCCGGTTTATCACCAAGCCCACCTCCTAAAGTTGATCGAATAATTCTGCTAGATGCTCCGAATGTTCCTTCCATCAGTGACTAAAAATCACCAGATCATCTATGTACAACACACTATTGTGAATCCTAAAGTGACTGTCTTGGTTATTTGAAGTGTGGCTAATGCATTCTCCATCCCAAACAGCATGACTTTAAACTAATACAGTCCATTCAGTTTCACAAAAGCCAAAATTTCCTTCATTCTTTTGGATAGATACCTGCCAGTATCCTCAGAGTAATTCCAATTCCGAAATATAAGTTGCTTGCCCCATCTTCTCAATACAGTCTTCCAAACGTGGAATAAGATATGAGACAGCTTTTGGAACAACACTGACTTTGCGATCATCCACACATAATCATTGCATACCATCTGGTTTTGGCACCATTACTCTGCAACTCACTTCAATTATGTCATCTTTGAATATACTTCCAATCTCTTTTTGAACTTGTGCCAACTTTAAGGGGTTAAGTATATAAGGATGTTGCTTAATTGAATCAGCATTTCTACATCATCCATAATCAAAGTAGGACTTTCCAGCCTATTGTTTCATATCTCCTTTTGATCATAATAACTCTTTCAGGTCATCTCAATCTTTCTGTGGAAGGTAATTCAATAATTTATCCCAATTTTTGAGAACTTGCTCATTGTCTGGTTTAATTTGAGGAATGACCGATTCAGAATCATCTGAACTTAGTTCTTCACTTTGTGTTGTAACCAGTAACACATTCTCTTTTTGATTTCCCTCCCCATCAAAACACCTTTTCAGCATATTCACATTGGCACACTCTGTGAGTTTTCTTCCTACCTGGTGTTCTTATTTAATAATTCACCTCACTCAATTACCTTTCAATTTGATAAAGCTTAGTAAAGGCTTTAAAGGTTTACCTACCACTAACACTTTATCTCCATGAGCAAATTTGGGAATTTTTGATCCTTGTCTGCTTCCTGTTTCATCACATACTTTGCTAGTTTAAAATGCTGTCTAGCTAACTGGCCTGCTTGATTTGATCTTTCCCTAAAATTTGACACATAGTCCAGATATGTGGTCTCTACGCTTTGAAATCATGTCAGCATCGCTGTTTTTAGGTGAAGTTGGAGGAAAATCTATGATCATAATAGATAGACCAAATGGAGCAGGTTTGATTGAGACATTTTGACACCATTATTCTCTGAGAAAAATTCAATGTTACTTCTTTGTTTGTGGCTCTATGAGTATTCTGTTTAAAAAGATACTTCCAAAACACTGCTGCTGACATAGCTTCCTTTTTCCAAAACCATGGGTTCCATGGTTGACATGACCCTCAACCGCATCTGACCTGTCACCCATGCCTCCAACCTTTGTCCCCTCTCATCAAATCCCCCTTGTCCTCATTTTTCATCCCACCAGTTTCTGCATTCATAGGATCATTCTCTGCCATTTCAGACAACTCCAGCAGAACGCCATTGCCAAACACATCTTCCCCTCACTCCCCAGTCTGTATTTCACAGTGATTGTTCCCTCAAGGAGACCCTAGCCTGTTTCTCCATAACTACCAACACCACTCCATCCTCCCCACAGCACCTTCCAGTGTAACTGCAGAAGGTGCAACACCAGCCCCTTCAGCTCTTCCCTTGTCACTATCCAAGGGCATTTCACCTGTACCTCCTCCAATCTGGTCTGTTACATTCACTACACCCAGTATGGCCTACTCTACACTGGAGAAACCAAACGCAGACTGGGTGACTGCTTTTCAGAAAACCTCTCGTCCACGTGCAAACATGACCCCCAACCTTCCTGTAGCTGGTTATTTTAACACAGTATCCTACTCACGTACCCACTTGTCTGGCCTTGGCGTGCTGCAACGCTCCAGAAAATTGCAGTGCAAACTGGAGGAACAGCGTCTCATCTTCAGACTTGGCAGTTTACAACCTTCTGGACTTAATATTGAATTCATCCCCTTCAGATTGTGAACTCCAATTTCCTCCCATTCTTTTAGCTTTACTTGTTATGTTCTCTGTCACTATGTCCTCTCTTCCTTACCCAACCCCCCCACCCCCCACGCCAGTGGGACTATCTATTCTTTCCAGTCTGGCAGTTAGACACACCACTGTTCTGCCATTCTCACATTCCAATCACTTAATCTGCACTATCAGCACCTTTTCTCCCCCCAGCAGTCCATCTGCCCACTATTGAGTAAATGCTGCTCCCTCCTCACTTCATGTTATCAACGATGAAGAGTCATATAGACTGGAAACGTTAACTTGCTGTCTCTCCATGGATGCTGCCTGACCCGCTGTGATCCCCAGAATTCTCTATTTTCAACAAAGAACAATCTTGCTGTATTGTTGAGCCTTGATGGTTTACGAACTTATAACCAGTAACTTACAGCAGTGTTTAACAACAATTTTAGGTAAACCCCTCATCGACTTGCTTTCACTAAAATGAAGCAGCATTTTACTTTTCAGTAAGTATGAGCTGTATAAAAAATAGCAAAGGTCATTCAGATAATCTGCACAGTACAAATGGACGAGGAACTTTCCTGTGAAGTACCTGCACACTATATATAGACTTAATATTCCTCGTCACCAACTGTCGGAATGGAAGCCCTTGAACATGGTTCAAACCAACTTCTAAAGTTTCCTCAATGCC